>NC_140932.1:112418149-112825649 GCF_014529385.1 Adiantum capillus-veneris | reverse complement strand
AACATTGTAGAGGCTCCAACAACAAGAGTAAAAATTGAGACTTGAACAAGGGCCACTTGTTTCCGCTCCATGCCTTATGAGTAAGGTCGGGATGATATTTGATCGACATGTTTGTGGTCGTTTAGCCCTCCTACTCAAAAGTATCAATAGTCTCATATTAGTTGAAAGTGGCCTTGTTAACTAGGCTCCCATTGGGCAATAGGCACATCAAGAAATGAGGGTCTCATCAATGGGTCACTTATCAACATTCCAGCGATCATGCATGCACCTCTATGGGATAGCTCATGCGAGAAATGATGGTGTACAATAGTGGGGGACTTATAAACATTTCAACAATGATACATGCACCCTTATGAAATATCTCATGCGATCCACATGTACCTATAATTTATTTATATATGACGCATGAGAAACAACCATATGAACGCTTATAAAATAGAGATGTGTTTCTTATGAGAACAAATATTTAAAAGATCACACATGGGATGCTTAAGTTTCAAATATTTTTACGAGAAACAACATACAGACCTTAGGGGCCGGGAAGGGGGGGGGGGGGGGGGGGGGGGGGGGGGGGGGGGGGGGGGGGGGAGCCTACATATCACATGCACTCAAGGACTATTTATAAAACCCTTTGGTTGTGAATTTTTTGCCAATAAAAGAATCCCTTTTCCTATTCAATCTGCATTTTTTTTTTCAAGATCATTATTTTTCCAACATGCTTCTATGTGGAAAAATGTGAAAAAATATAGAATATAATAATCTGCACAGTTGAACCCACCACCTGAGAGGCATTTTTTTTTTTGTAGTGACTCTCTCGAGCTAAAGAAAAAATTGAATACGCATCAAGATTCAAAGAAAAAAATGTAGAATGAGAAAGGGGGGAAGACATGACAAAGATTGATAGTACATGTTTAGAATGAATAATTGACAAAAAATACACTCACAATGAATTCAAATCGAGGTGCATATAAAAAGTCATTCCAAATTTTGTCATCCAAGGAAGTCAAAAAATGCACGCGACCAAGGCAAACTCAACCGACAACTCTACCACACCAAGGCTCGATTGATGTCATGGATTGAACACATAGGACGCCCCTCTAAACCCTTGCATTAAGGAGGGTTGAACCCACCCCATGACGGTAAGAGGCCAACACCCTACCATCCAAGCTATTGAAACTTGTTGTATACAACAAGGAGAGATAGCATACTTGTGTTGACAAAGAAAGCTAGAAGAAAAGGAAAGCTACAAACTTCAAGGAGGTAGTTTCACCCTTCATTTTCACTCCTTGGATAAAGGCAAGTTTTCTTCCAAAATTCCTTTTCTTCAAAAAATAAGCTTCATAGGTGAACAAAAGCCTTCACAAAAACGTGAAGGTTTTGTGAAGAATCAATGAAGGTGTTTGTAGGAAGAATAAGACGTGAATCGCCACAAATTTCGCAAGGTGAGGATCGCTTGCAATGCAAACATCATTGAGCATAAAAAACACAACAACTTCAACATTTACAAGGTGCAAGTTGATGTTCTTTTTCTCTCTCTACATTAGTGTGTGCTTACCATGGCCGGCGAGGATATCCTACAAACACAAACTTTTGATTTTGAGCATGCACATCAAAATTTCCAATAGATACTTGTCCTCAGTCTTGGGCTATGTTTCAAGCTTCTTTCCAAGTTTTTGTACTCCAATGAATAGGATAAGAATTGGTTAGCATGGGATGCATGCCGCATATTTGGGCTCTCTCTCACTTAGTATATTTCTAAGTATCAAGAAATCATATTAAAACTAGAAGTTCTAGATAAATTCCAAAAGATACATGGTTTCAATAGGGTCTTGACAAAGACTACTTATGATGATAACCAAGAGAGGAAGAGAAATTCTCCCTACTCTAAGAATACTTTTGCTTAGAGCAATTCGGTTAAGAGCCAATGGCGAGGTAGATCTCCCACACATTTTAAGACCATGAGAGTATAAAATGGTTTACTACTCAAACGGACTTGAAGGTCTGTAAAGCTAGATAAATGGAGATCCTTCAAGATTATGATTGTAAGCTATGAGCACAAGAGGGGCGATATAATGTAGTAGTGGATGCTCTAATACTGATGTCTTAGATTAATTCACTTGCTTTGACGAAAATAAAAATTGAATTTTTGGAATCATCAAGTGGAAAGTGTGCACAAGATCAATCATATGCTAAAGTGTGGAGTGCAGTTTTAAGAAGGGATCCCTGACACTCACATGTCTGTACACGGCCACATCAATATGTTTTTGCATGCAGAGATAAAAATTACAACACACAGAGATCCACCCCTTCTCAAGACGAGCTTAAGTGATGGAAGAATTTTTTCATGGATGATGGAGACTTACTCCACAGGGAAAGAGTATGTGTGCCAAAGGACTCAGACACTACCAAAAATATTGTTGGCCACGCTTACATCATGATTTTTAAGAGTACGTACTAAACTGTCAATAGTGCCAAGTTAATAAGGTAGAGTGCCTCAAGGTAGGTGGAATTTTACATCCTTTAGGATTCCACAAGGTAAGTGGAGAGTATCTTTATGGATTCTGTAGTAGGACTACTTAATACAAATTGTGGCCATAATGCCATGTGGGTAGTTGTAGACCGTCTAACAAAGATGTGTCGATTCATTCCCACTAAGACTACAATTAAGTCATCATAATTAGCATGGCTATTTATAGAGCATATATATAAACTCTATGGTCCTCTAGCTAGTATCATTAGTGACAGAGATTGAAAATTCAATAATCACTTCTGGAGAGTTGCGTTCCAAAAGTTGGAAACTACACTTAATCTTAGTATGAATGATCATCCACAAAGAGATGGTCAAACCGAAAGGGTTAATCAAGTATATGTTAGCATCCAAGATATTATCGGCAGTTTATATTTGAGTGTGAGTGAATATGTGTGTCTGAGAGAGACAGAGAGAAAGAGAGAGGTTTTGATGTGAACGACAACGAGATAACACTTTCTTTCATCATATACAAAAACTTGTTGAGTAAGTATTACAATGGTACTCTCACAAATCATCTCCATCTTCAAAAACTGCAACCATATCATCTACTTCGTCCATATCTGAGCATTCTGAAACTATCTCCCATTCCATATCATCATCATCATCAACTTCTGCAGAAATAGCTTCATGCGTTTGGAGGACTCCATATTGCTTTCGAGCGGCTCTAGTTGCAATGTTTTGAGGCTTATAAATAAGTCTCATATTTCAAAAAATATACACCAAATCAGCAGCCCGCTTAGTATGAAGTCTGTTTTGCTTTTTAGTGTGCACAAAGTCGAATGCTGACCAGTTTCGTTCACAACTTCCACTTGATGCAGCTACTAATAAAACTCTAACTGCAATGTGTTGCAACTCCACTTTCTCTCCACCATACTCCTTCCACCATAAAGGTGCACTTGTTTTGCCAACGGCATCTATATGCCACGGATCTTGAAACATACCAGTTCTGTTGGCATAATCTACTCGCTGGATGAAAAGCTGTTTTTCCATCTTCGTGCCCTAAGAGTTGGGAGCACAGTGTTTTGAAGTCGGACATAACTTCTTTGTTGGCAGATTGCTGATGCATTTGAAATTTAGGATCCAATACAAAAGCCGCACCATGCAATGGCGTATGCAACTGCACCCAACGCTTGTTAACAATTGTAATCATGGTAGCTTTATCCTTTGTACCAAAACTGACATTTTCTCTTAGCTTGCGTATAGCCTCTAACATATAAGAGTAGACCCGACCAAAAATAAAAGAATCTGTGTCAACTGCTCTCAAAAGATCTACAAATGGCTTTGACACAGTTACTATTCTTTCTACATTACGCCAAAAGACTGGCGAGTTTACTATTTGCGCACATCGACCAGCTGCTTCCTAATAACTTGGATACTTGCTGAGCCATCCATCCCATCTTCTATCTGCTAAGGTTTCCATCAATGCAGGCTTCAACTCTTGCAAAGCAGCAAGAACATAGTATGCCATAGCAAACCTTGTCGCGCAAAATATTTGCAAAGCTTTATTTGGTGACTTGGTTCGAAAAAGAGCATACGAAAATTGATGCTCTCTAATTAATTTCACCACATGATTTGCATCCAATAAAGTTTGCTTCACACATGCCATTTTACCAATATCTTTTAAAAGCAAATTTAAAGCGTGAGCTGCACATGGTACCCAAGAAATCTTCGGATACTTGACTTGAATAGCTCTTCCTGCTCCTTTGTAGTTGGCCGCATTATCTGTGACAATAGTAGTCACATTCTTTGGTCCACCTGCCTTTGCAATTTCACGCTCATACACCCCTTCTAGGTAGGTGATAGTCTTCTCTTTCAATGAGCTGTCAATTGCTTCCACGAACATAGCCCCTCTAGGGTTAATAAGCATTACATTGATTAAAGGTTTTTTCTGACAGTTAGTCCATCCATCCAATGCTATTAATGCATCCATATGCTGGAACAAACTCTAGAACTGTGCGTTTGAGAATGGCTTCAGTATTGTCTTTGACTTTATCAAGATATTCAGTTCGCATCTTGTTATAGTCAGGAAGCACAAATCCTTTTTTGGATGTACTCATCAAAGCATATTGAAATATTGGATTACGCATAGCATTGAACGATATGCCACACGCAACAAATGCTTGTGTCCATTTTAAATGCAACTCAAGCAACCATTGTTTACCTAATGCTTCAGGCATTGTCCGTCCATTGGATGACGCTCTGCGGGATTTGCTTGTGCTAGGAACTCCTCCTGATGTAGAAGCATGTCCATGAAGAGGGTTCAATTGAGAACTTTGATCGTTTACTTGAGTGGTACACACCTCTTCTGTTGCCTCATTGCATACAGATGGTTCAATATTCGCATGAATATCTTTAGAAACATCACCTTTATGTTTAGCTGTAAGAATCAACGTTACTTTGCGAGAATACATGGCAAATTTTTCATGAATATCTTTCGGTGGTGCCCCGCACTTTTCAACATTGCCAGGAACTTTAAATAAATGCTCTTTAATTCTGGTTGCATTACCACTGAACTCGTGGCCACAAGATTTACATTTAAGTCGAGATGTATTTCTCCCAGCTTTCAACTCATGCACATAACTCCACTCTTGTCCTTTCACCATGATACACAAAAGTAATTTGCTAGTAAAAACAAAGTCAAGGATCGTTTTCATAATCAAAATCAATTAAAACATTAAATTAATTTAACGAACAATGATTGAACGAAATTAAAATAATTAAAAACAATGATTGAACAAAAATACAATAATAAAAAACAATACCATTGGATTACATATAAATTGCATCGATTTATCTAAAGTGCAAGCTTGTAGCTTTAACACATTACGATAATCAATAATTATGATTAAATCAAGTATTAAAATGATTATCATTAAAAATTGCTATACATATAAGAGCTATAAGTGACATTTTTAAATGTCAAAACGATAATCACTTACAATACTTGATAATTATCGTATCTATGTAAAGTGCAAACAAAAAGTTCTTACAGTTTACCATAGATTATTAAGCGATTATCTATCTACAATGCGAGCATGTGTATGCTCTCACATAGTACGGTAGATTGTGCAGTCCAAATAAAGATAAGAGAATATCAATATTTTTGGACATGTTTTTTCTAAATTTTTACTCTAGTGAGAGCATAGCAGTGTGAATAGCTCTACACAAAACGTAAAAATATAATTTTGTTTCATTATATTCATTTTGAAGTGAGAGAAAACCTCTACACATCAAAATCGAACTTGAACTTACATAAAATTAATTTTTATGTAATTATATTTTTAAACTAATTATCTCATCTGAGAGTACACTCTACACACAACGATAATATCTTACTTTTTTTTTATTAGTCACTTTCAAGTGTCAATTAATTGAACACATTGACAAGTGATACTTATAATTACAGTTTGTATCAGGTGAGAGATTAAACTCTTCACAAAATACAAACTTTCAACTATTTGCTAAGTTTTTCAAAACAAATTCATATATTTGAATCACAAAACTTGAAATTCTATTGAATTTTAATTTTTATTAAATTCAAATTGTTTTATTTTTTTGCAAATTACTTTCGTGCTGCTATATATACTAACATATTCGATCGTTATAATTTTTGATCAAAAATAATTTCGTTCAAAAATAATTTCGTTCGAAAATAATTTCGATCAAAAAGTTTTTGGATCGAAAAACTAAGAAGTTATACGATTAGCCATTTATGCTGATGTGGCACCGTATAATACGGCCGTATAATTTAGATAAATGAATAATACGCCCATTATTCGCGTATTATACGTCTCTCGAATAACGAATAATGCAACTCAAGTCATTACTTCCCTCCTCTTGTCTTGTATCCAATCTCATCTTCGTGGTTTAATGTTCACAGTCCACATGGAAATTGGGAAGGGGAATGCCATATGGCTTCAAAATAACATCATTGTTTATGCAAATTATAAAGTCTACAACCTCAACAAATTGATGCACATTTGAAGACCCTAGATAACATCACTACAATTTTGGCATGTACTACCTTCTTATACACATCTATAAATAAAAGAATCACATCAAATTGGATAATTTATTTAAGTTGTCAAGAACTGAAGCATCACATCAAACTAGATATATCAATTCGTGAAGGAATTACCTAATAGAAGTTTTTTACGTGACAATCCATTTATTTCTTCATTAGTAGAATTCAATACACTATTTCTCAGTAGTCCACTTTGCAAATACACCACTAGGGGGAATATTATCACATTATTTGAAAATTCTTAGCAAGAAAATCTTCACAGTATAAAAGGGGGGGGGGAGAGAGAGAGAGAGAGAGAGAGAGAGAGAGAGAGAGAGAGAGAGAGAGAGAGAGAGAGAGAGAGAGAGAGAGAGAGAGGGGGGGGAGGGGGTATAAATAGGAGTATTGGGAAGATAGAGACATAAAGATACAAAGAAAATAATTTAAAGGATAGAGGCTCATTTACATGGGGTTATTTCATAATCAAAGAGGTACTCTCCAAAAAAAGAGAGTGATTTAAGGGCGAGTTTATGTGAGAATTTGAGGATGCAAGAACAAAGACTAAATGAAAAAAAAGGGTTATAAAGACTCAGGCAGTTTGGCACATGACAAAAATATAGGCTAGAATAACCCATGTTGGAGTTCATATGAGCGAAGTTGACGGTGGAGTCTCACATAGGTTGCTTTGGTGCAGTGGAGTGGAAGGGTGGTTTTCACAGAGAATCTTACCAAGCTTGGGAAAGTGGAAGAGCTTGGGATTGGTTTTTAGCAATATAGAGAGAGGTTTGTTAATGGCTCGAAGTAGGTTTAACTTGTGGATATGAGGTGAAAAAGGAACCTTCACAATGGTTGGTGAGGGTTTGGTTTCGAGGTTCTTTGGAAGAGAGAGGTTCTAGGCATACAAGGAGAGAGACTACTCTTTGGAGTCGAGGACCTACACATATTGACTCCATACCGTAGTAGATCACAAATTTTTATAGAGGGAAAACTCAAGAATATCTCTCTCTCTCTCTCTCTCTCTCTCTCTCTCTCTCTCTCTCTCTCTCTCTCTCCTCTCTCTCTCTCTCTCTCTCTCTCTCTCTCCTCTCTTCTCTCCTCCCTTCCCTCGCACCCCCTCTCTATCCCTCATCCCAATACTATAATGGCCCCTCCTGCCCTCTC
Source organism: Adiantum capillus-veneris (assembly GCF_014529385.1). NCBI lineage: Eukaryota > Viridiplantae > Streptophyta > Polypodiopsida > Polypodiales > Pteridaceae > Adiantum > Adiantum capillus-veneris. The sequence continues at coordinate 112,817,955 of NC_140932.1, read as the reverse complement.
TCTCTATCCCACCCCCCCCCCTCCCTACTGGCCCCCCCTCTCTCCACCCCCACCCCCCCCCCCCCCCCCCCCCCCCTTTCTCTCTCTCTCTCTCTCTCTCTCTCTCTCTCTCTCTCTAACCCCCTCTCCTTCCCCAACGGGAAGCACCCCGTCTCTCTATCTCTATTCCCATCCAAATCCCCTCGTTGGCCTGTCCACCCTCCCCCTCTCTTGCCCCTCTCTCTCTTCTCACCCTCCCTTCTGGCCCTCTTTCTCTCAGCTCTCTCTCTCTCTCTCTCTCTCTCTCTCTCTCTCTCTCTCTCTCTCTCTCTCTCTCTCTCTTCTCTCTCTCTCTCTCTCTCTCTCTCTCTCTCTCTCTCTCTCGCTCGCTCTCTCTTGCTCTCTCTTTTCTTTTTTTGGAAAAGTCATATTTACATTACTCTGAGATCATCTATGTGGTGCACCCAGGTATTAAACTTGAAGTTTACCAATGATGAAGGTCACCCTCTCTCTTTGTTCTCTGTCTGCCAAGGCCAAGGTGTCTTCCAGCATCCTATGTCTAATGACTGACATAGCAACATATGATGGTAAGCATTAACCATATCAAAGACTGTCATATTCCTCATAGACCAAATGAACCATAGAAACCAGATTCTGAAGGATTCAACATCAAAAATCAAAGCAGGGCCTTGGTTAGTGTTAACCTTAGCAAAAGTGAGTTTAGACTTGGTTTGATGCACTCCCTAGGCTGTATGCCATATGTATGATGCCCATTTTTACCACTTTAAAACCTGCTTACAATGCCAAAACACATGCCTTACACTTTTTGGTCTATTACAAACACTGCATTTCCCATTAGTAAACCCTTTCTTATGCAGATTATGAGCAACAGGAAATCCTCCAATACAAACTCTCCACAAGAACAACTTAAACTTGAACTGGTTAGGGATACTTCATATAGAAGTCAAAACATGTGCCCACCACTTATCAGTCATATGGAAAGTCCATTGTTTGTTACATCTGTCTTGAATACGTGAGATGGGCAACATTGCCTTGAAAAAATTTGAGGATGGATATTTCCACCAATGGGCAGCAAAGCTAGGCAAGGTCCAGTCTCTATGCCTATCCGCTGCATTGGTTTGTCCATAAAAGGGAAGACTGTGTACATGGGTAATCAACTGGTGCCACAATCTTCTGCATCTGCATCCAATTCTGTACTATCTTCTTGCTGCAAAAAAAAAAACCAACTACAGGTTAGAGTCCAACATTTGATTAATCTGGCAAACCCCTTTTTTGAAGAGGGAAAGTTAAGGTTTTCCAATTATTCTAGTAGGACCTGGCACTTTAAAGACAAAACTCCAAAATACATTCTCTGAGCCCAAAGAGCTCCCTGTGTATCTAATCATGCCTTTCCAAAGTAAGAATGCACATGACTGTTTCCAAGACTTGACTAGCATATTACTAATATCAAAACCAGTTTTAAGATAAGCAACAGAAAATAGTTTATCCCAATCAGATAGGTGCCAGACTCCATGAAAGTAAACCACTGATGCTGCTATGAGGTGCTACATACATATGCACCAGTCAGTATCCTTCTCAAGCATGTGTTTAATGAGGCATGATCTCCTAGTGTGAGGTTAACAACATGTAAGCCTCCTAAAGTGTAAGGCATAGCAACTTGCTTCCAAGCAATCAGTGCAGCAGAGGTAGAGTTGGTTTTCCACAAAAATTTATCCCATCAGAGTAACACAGTGCTGTAACATTTTTTCAGACTAGTCCAAGAGTGGAAGATAGTAAAGCATAAAGGAAACAAATATAGACTAGACTATTCTCAACCTGACATGAAGAGGCCATTCATCACAGTACCAAGCAGCAATTTTCCCCCTGAACTTTGTCAATGATCCATTGTTGCAACTGCTTCTGAGTCACTCCAACTCCAATAGAATACCCTAGATGCCTGAATATGTGACCTTTGGGATATCTTTTCCCATTCCATATCAGTGCATCAAATGATCTAGTAGAGATGCCAATCAGGGTAGATTTAGTCAAATTTATGGTTAAGCTATCAGCAATAGCATACATATCCAACAGCTTCATACACCTCAATATGCTAACATTGTGAGCTTTAAAAAATAGAAAGGTGTCATCAGCAAATCCCTTGCCTATCAATGATTTAGTACCTAGTTGCAGGGTTTGAATGTGGCCGGAGGCTACCACTTGGTCTAGATAACAATACAGGGGGTGAGTAGCAACTGCAAAAAGAAGAGGGCTAATGGGACAGCCTTGTCTAACTGACCTAGCTATATACACTCTTTTTTATAATCTGCCATTTATGAGTGCGCTTGAGTAAGGTTGATGGCCCAGCATATTAATGAACCCACTGATTTTTCCCCAAATCCCATCTGTCTCAGAATTTGCTGAAAAAGGTCCCACTGCACAGTGTTAAAGGCTTTCACAAAGTCAATTTGAAACATGACTATGTCCTGCTTAGAGTTGATGGAATGTTCTATGCCTAGTTGAACAGTGAGTATATTATTATAGAATAACTTTCCTCAGCTTAGGAGCTACCCTAATAGCAATAGTTTTGGCCAGCATCTTGTACAGCATCCCCATCATGGTGATGGGCCTCCAATCTGCCAATGTTTTAAAAAAGTGGTTTTTGGTATAAGTTTGATGATACCCTGCTTGGGTGTGGGATCCATGCATTGAGAGACCCAAACTACATTCATCGGTGGACATACATTTTTTCTCAATTGTGGCCAAAAGGAGACCATAAATTCTTTGGACAGTCCACATACCCCTAGGCATTTATCATTAGGCAACTTCTTGAGAGCATAGTAAATTTCTGCCTCATCTAATGGTTGTTCCAACCTGTGTGCAGTGGCCTCTTCAATACATGGATCCACAGCATTCAAGAGGGTTTGCATTGCAATTCTTCTTTTTGGTGAGTCCACATGAGAAAAATTGAGCAGGGTGTCATAATACTGAGTGGTAGTAGCCATAATATTAGCACCTTGCACCAAGGGAGGCCCATCCCCATGATGGAAGGTAGTAAGATGCTGCCTGCCTTTCTTATGTTTCAATTTTTTATAAAAGATTTTGGAATAATCTGACCCATCATCAACAATAACCCATTGCCTACATAAGAACCTTTGCTTGTTTGTCTGGTTAATTTCATGATCCAAAATGACCCTTTTGGATCCATTTAGTGTGAGTATGTCCCCTTGAAACAGTGCAGTAGGGTCAGTCCTAGCCTTATCTAGGATTGCAGCTACCTGTTGTTGTGTCTCATATAGGGCTTGAGATCCCTGCTTAGCCACACATTTCCCCACATTCCTGATACATTTTTGCAGTCCAGAGATGATATATAGCCAAGCAAAGAGCATACTGTTATAGGAGGCAGTAGCTTGCTTAATAAGTGCCAGTACATCCCTTCTAAAACATAACATGATTAAGCAGAGCATTATTTACCATCAATGGTTTGGAATGACCAAATGCATGCATGTTAGCAGTAGAAGAATCAAGTAGAGTCAAAGTAACAATAAAGTGATTAGACAAAGCAGTAGCAACATCCACAATCATGTTCTCATTATTAGGTAACCACTGAGCACCTATAAAATAGAGTCTATCCAATCTAGACCAGGAAGTGTGAAGAGTGAAAAAGTGTATCCAATAGAGGGTCTATTTACAGTGTCCCAAGCATCTATGAGTTGAGCAGAAGATTGCAACTGATCCCATTGAAGGCCTTCTAAGTCAAACATGATTGTAGAGATAGAGGTGGTTTGATGAAGACCCTGGACCATATTAAAGTCTCCCCCGAGAATTCCTTGGGTCCAATCAAGAGTAGATAACCAATTGCATAATTCTATTCTAGGAGCACCCTCATTATGAGCATACATATTAGTAATGTGCAAAGGTCCGGCCATTCAGAGTTTACCAGAAATACAGAACATCTGCCTTATGCATGATCCAAAATCCATTGAGGATTAAGAGAATTTCTTATATGAGTCAAGGTACCAAAATAACCTCCTAGATTACCTCCATAAAATAAATCGAAACAAATATCCAGCTCAGCATGTAAAAACCAGCTTTGAAAGGCTATTAGCCTAGAAGGGTGGTTAAGGCCCTTTAAATTAAAGGATGCAATCTTCATTGGGATTGGGGGGTGGCAGGAACTTGTTGAGTTTCTTCATCACTCAGAGTGTCAATCATGTGTACCTCCAAGTTCACTTGGTTAAGTCTGGGGGAATTAGCCACTTAGCCTGAGATGCATGGTCTTGATCTAAATGTTGTTTTTGGAAAGTGGAAAACCATTCGAATCTACTACTCTCTCTAGTGGGCAGGGATTCTTTGAAGTGGAAGGAAATAAGGTTGCCTGGTTCCGTGCATGGGAGGGGGGTTTGGGTCTGTTGTTTTGTAGGGCTGATGTATATCGACCGGGGGGAGCTTCATATTCAGGGGAGCCTCCTTGGGGGGGAGTTATAGGCTTTTCAGGTGTACGTGAGGGGATCCTCCCAAATATTTGATCTTTAGGAACCATGTGTTTATTGCCTGGAAAAGAAGGGAAAAGTTCTACTGTGCCTTTAGCCAAAGTGGGACAACTTTTAGAGAAGTGGCCTAGCTGGACACAATGGCAGCAAGAACCTTCCAGATTTCCCCACTTTAGGTAAACGACTAGACGGCCAACTGATTCAAGTTCAATTTCCATGGTATCAGGCATAGCTTGGTTTGTATTCCACATCACACAAGCATGGTTGCGATTGGGACAATTGATGGTTGGGGCAAAGAGGACCTTACCAAGGGATGCAGCTAGTTCTTTGATGCAGGGCCAAAGGAATGAAGGCAGATCCACAAAATCTACCCAGACAGGACATTTAGACAACAGTTCTTTCTTGATTTTTTTAATGGGCTACCAGGGAAGGACATGGACCACCTGTCCACATAGGATTATAGTGGAGGCTGAGGAGAAGGCTTTTTGGTCTGTTGCAGAGAAAAGAAACACTTCATACAGCCCTGATCCATTATAAAGTACTTTGTCTACCACTGCCCGTTGGAATCCTTGATCCAAATAGCCTGCTATCTCATTTAGGGCAGAGAGCTTACATGTGAAATCGAGAACGATTTCCCTTACCTTAAAAATAGAGACCTGCACAAGTATGGTATGCACAGAGGTTGTGACCTTGTGGGAGCCTTTGCCCAGTGGGTTTGAGGTAAGGGTGTCAAGTGAGGGCGGAGGCAGATAAGACATCATGTTCAGAGACGGTCGGGGCCATGGATGATTCCCTAGGGTTCAAACAAAAAATAGTAGGGAAAGCCATGATGCCAAAGAAATCAATGTGGACCTAAGAGAGTTGATGTGTCGTAGAGCCGCGTGGTGCGGAGCGTAGGAGGTCACCGTGTCTCCATCTCTCTCTCTCTCTCTCTCTCTCTCTCTCTCTCTCTCTCTCTCTCTCTCTCTCTCTCTCTCTCTCTCTCACACACACACACACACACACACACACACACACACACACACCCTCCCTTCCCCACCGTGTGAAGCCCCTTCCCCCCCCCCCCCCCCCCCCCCCCCCCCCCCCCCGTCTCTCTCTCTCTCTCTCTCTCTCTCTCTCTCTCTCTCTCTCTCTCTCTCTCTCTCTCTCTCTCTCCCATGCCACTCCCCGCATGCGCCACACCCACCCTCTCTCACTCTCTCTGTCCCCCCACCCCTCTCTCTCTCTTCTCATAAACAATATACCTAGTTTTATGTGATGTTTTTTTTTTGACAACTTAAATATGGTATCCAATTTCATGTGATTCTTTCATTCACACATATGAGTCTAAGAAGGTAGTACATATCAAACTTGTACTCATGTTATTTACAGTCTCTTAATGTGCATCATTTTGTGGAGGTTGCAAACTAAGTCTTCATAATTTTCACAAATGGTGATGTTATTTGAATCCATATTGCATTTCTCTTCCCAATTCCAATGTAGATTGTGAGCATCAAACCACAAAGATGAGATTGGATACACACAGATTTCGAAATGGCTTTTTATATGCACGTCAATTTGAATTCATTGTCAGTGTATTTTTTGTCAAGGCTAAACATGTAATATCAACATTTGTCATGTCTTTCCCCCGTTCTCATTGTACATTCTTTTCTTTGAATCTAGACTCGTCTTAAGTTTCATCTTTAGCACGAGCGGGTCACTACAATAAAACAATTCCTATTAGGTGTGGTGGGTAATTATGCAGATTATTATATTTTGTAGCTTTTCACATTTTCACATACGGGTGAAAGCATGTATAGGTGGTACCACTTTTGGTACTTTTTAGTGGTACCCTTTTAAAAAAGCAGAGACCGATAAATTTTTTGCAAAAATTTTGAAAACTTGTCGGACTTTATTATTTTAGATTCTACATGAAAAAATCTATCCATTATTGATATATAACATGCTAGTTTCTTTTACGTGTAACACATGAAGATGTGGCTTGTAAATTGATACCAAAGGACTCTCTAAGACACCCCTTTTTGATACCACCAATACATGCTTTCACCCATACAAAAGCGTGTTGAAAAAATTATTTTTTAATATAAATTGCATAGGAAAAAGGTCCCTTTTATTGGCAAAAATTTCATACTTAAAGGGTATGATATGTAGATTCTACATATAGAGACCACTATGGTGCTTGATGTCATCCTACACCTACATACACATAACAAAATCATTTTTCTTTAGAGGGATGTCTGTGCATCTATGTATGTGTGACATGTATGTATATTATGTGTGGGTTTGTTATTTCTCAAAATATGTTTGAAACATCGAGCATCCCATGTGTGATCCATTAAACATTTGTTCCATATGAATCACATAAGCATCATGTCTCTATTCTATAAGCATTGATATGGATCTTGCTCATTCCACATATATAAATAGAAAAATAGATAGTTTTGGTGGTGCTTGATGACATCCTACATCTACATACATATAACAAAATCATTTTGCTTAAGAGGGATGTGTGTGCATCTATGTATGTGTGACATGTATGTATATTATGTCTGGGTATGTTATTTCGCAAAATATGTTTGAAACATTGGGCATCCCATGCATGATCCGTTAAACATTTGTTCCATATGCATTGCATAAGCGATCTCTGTTCTATAAGCATTGATATGGATCTTGCTCATCCCACGCATATAAATAGAAAAATAGATAGTTATGGATGGCATAATTAATTACATAGTAGTTCATGTATCGTCGTTGGAATTTTTATAAGTCTCCCATTGATTGTATGGTTCATGGGACTCAGGAGGAGTCAAGATAATGAGTATGTAATAGGATTACAAAACTCCTTGTTCTTTGGAATGTATTACAACAGAAACAATATATATCTAGTTTGATGTGATGCTTTAATTTTTGACAACTTAAATCATGTATCCAATTTAATGCAATGCTTTTATTTACAGATGTGTATAAGAAGGTAGTACATGCAAAATTTGTACTCATGCTATCTAGGGTCTTAAAATGTGCATTATTTTGTGGAGGTTGTACACTTGATAATGTCTATAAACGATGATGTTATTTGAAGACATGTTGCATTCCACTTCCCAATTCCCATGTACATTGAGAGCATCAAACCACAAAGATGAGATTGGATACAAGCAGATTTTGAAATGGCTTTTTATATACACCTCAATTTGAATTCATTGTGAGTGTATTTTTTGTCAATTGTTCATGCTAAACATGTAGTATCAACCTTTGTCATGTCTTTTCCCCCTTCTCATTCTACATTTTTTTCTTTGAATCTTGTTGCTTCTTAAGTTTTGTCTTTAGCTCCAAGGGGCCACTACAATAAAAAATTTGCATATTAGGTGGTGCATTCAAATGTGCAAATTATTATATTATATATTTTTTCACATTTTCATATATAGACGTGTGTTGAAAAAATGATCCTGAAAAAAAAGAATGTAAATGGAATAGGAAAAGGGTCCCTTCTATTGGCAAAAAATTCACAATTAAAGGGTTTTATAAATAGTCCTTGAATGCATGTGATATGTAGGTTTTACATATAGTGAACCCCCCCCCCCCCCCCCCCCCCCCCCCCCACGAAGTCTATAGAATGCAAACCTCTTTTGTGCTTGACGTCATCCTACATATGCGTATAAACTACAAAATCGTTTTGCTTTAGAGACACGTGTATGCATCTATACAAAAAAATGCTTCAAACATTGAACATCCGACGTGCGATTCGGCTAAATATTTATTCCGTATGCATCCCATGAGCATCACATCTCTATTCTATAAGCATTGATATGGTTGTTTCTCATGCAACATATATAATATGGTGCATGTATCATCATTGGATCACCTGGCCTCATGAGGGATTGGGTATGGTGGAAATAATGGTTGGGCAAATTAGGAGCACCAGAATGCAAAGTTGCACATCAAACAAGCTATCGAAGTGGTGTAGATTTACATAAGCAAGCGAGTGTTGCAGATCATGTGTACAATGTCCAGACCATTGCAAAGTCCAACTTCTAAGAGAAATGTTTGGAGTTGTCATGCCAAGGATGACCCACATGATTAATGTGGTTAGATATATAGCGCTAGAATCCGGTGCAAAAAACATTCGGAAAAGGGCATATATTACCATTGATCGGCCTCCATAAACGTTAAATAACTTTCTCTCATTCTATAAGTGGTGTGTGGACCCTAAGGGGGTTAGTTGGATTGATTCCTAGCTTACTAGACTAATGGACCAAACAAAGAGATTATGAGGACACAAAAGTGGCTAGAGACACTAAAGTGTCTTGACATGCCTAAATTCTAGTATTTTAAGCATAACTCTTGCATATGAAATAAACACTTCATGAAACTTCTTGATCATCTTTCTAGGATGGGTCTAAGACTTTGAGAGTCATATTTGAACTTAAAATGCTAAAATAAAATTTTTTCTTCTAAAAAAGGCCTTTTTTATGTAAAATTGTAATTTACTAAATTTGGGCAAGTAGTAAATAATGTCAGTCTTCATGCAAGCAACATAAAAATGTGATAGGCTCATTACATACCTATTGAAGGATTTTCAAAGGAGTTTTAATCTGCTAAAAAAAATGGTCTACTTTAGAGCCAATTTAGTAAATTATACGCATTTTACCAAATAATCCCCTAGAGATGGCCATGCAAAGACAACCCCAACCCTTGATTTATTTTGACAACATTTTTTTATCAACTCCTACTATGCATTGGGTGAACTTTCCTAAGAGGGTTTTTTGTTTAGACATTTAAATAGTTGTTGCATTAGTTTTTTTACAAAAGCCTTTAAAGCCACACAAGTGGCTATTTTTTTATAGGACTAGCGTTAAAGGCATTCTCCAAAATGTGATGGTGAACTTGTTACATTGAACCTAGTACTGAGGGAAACTATAATGGACATTTTTATGACTATTTTTAGCTTTATTTTATTTTTTGGTGCTCTCTTCCTCTCTCTCTCTCTCTCTCTCTCTCTCTCCGTGCTATGCTATGCCTAGCTACTCCCTATATAGCTAAATTTTGGCCTTACTCTGCCTCGCAATCTACTCAACCCAGTGCTTGCCACATCGAGGCTAAAGTTACCAAAGTTCACACAATCACATTCATCAAAGTGGAGACCTGTGTGAAAATACATCTCCAAATATGACACCTCTAGGAAGACCATGCCCGAAAGGTCCACTCTGGAGGATTGGGACAAGTGAAAATAAGAGTTCTTGATATGTATTAACTTCCTCAATGAAACCTTTAAGCTAGTTCACATCAATTACGATGCACTAGAAGGCATCACCAACAAACTCAACACCAACCATGCACCAAGTGGACATGCTATCCTCAAGTTTAGAAACAAGGAGGGATCGTGGGTATAAGTGGTCTCTCCATGGAGCTCCATCCATCATATGCAATCCTTGATCACTTATGATGATCCAAGGTAGACCCCCATATGTGCACTCCATAAATCATGTTAGAATTGACCAATGTATTAAAGAATGTAGCTCCTAGAAGTGCACCTATGAATACATGTTCTCTCTAGTTCTCATAATGTTGTGTATCCCTTCATCATTAATCTTGCCTCTATGGTGTTGAACTCGGGGAAGATAAGCACTGGTAGACGAGGAGAGAAGAGAGAAGAGAGTGAGCGAGACGAGTCCAGATATGCAAACCCCAAAGTGTGTGTAGAGCACACATTGAGTACACATATAGACTGGGGACTCTAATCTATATATAGCATAGGGGTTGGTATATATAGCTCCAACACTCCCACTCAAACAGGTCCCTAACTATGGATGGAAAAACCCTTGGGGGTACAAGGATAAAACCCACAGCACCATATACATGCACCATTATATTGAAAATTTTAAAGTTTATATATATATTTTTTGAGGAGCTACACTCCATAATATGTGCACTCTCAAGCATCTTTGGAAGTTTAACAAACCTATACATACAATTAAATTGATGCAAATTCTTCAATACCCTCGAGTAGCTTCAATATCGTTGAGCCCATGTACATGCTTCTTGATATGGCCTTTATCCTGTAGACCACATCAACTCAAGAAACATATCAAGACATGAAGGTTAGAGATAATAACATCACATTGTTCTTAGAGACGGTTTGCGACGCAGCTCTAGAGACGACGGAAAACAAATAATGATGCCACAGCTACATATAACAAGAAGATGATGAGGGTGCAATGAGACAATAACAACCACAACACCACTGATAATGAAGGTGTAATGAGACGATAAGAACCACAACACCAATGATGACGAGGGTGCAATAAGACGATAACAACCATAGCACCATGAAATATTGATTACAAGGGTGCAATATAACGATGACAACCATAGTGCCATGAAATATCGAGGCACTAATATCGACAAAGATACAATATGATGATAACAAACATAGCACCAAGCTCGACACCAGGCTCCCAAGTACGCATAAACTTGTCAATCAGGTAATGTATCACATCGTTAAGAAAAGTATTAGTAAAGTCATGATGTAGAATTAATTAAAGCATTGATAAAGTCATGATCTAGAATTATTAATTGACCAAGAATAAGTGACAAACTCTACCAATGATGAGGTAGCAACTATATAATCAAGACGATTTGTATATACTAAGATTTTTGCGAATACTATTTTACATGTCATCTAATCATAAACATGACTACAAATCAACAAGTTTTATCAACTCTAAACTTGAGCAGTGACTGTGACCATCTACATCTACAAGTGATTGCATCGGCATTAATAACGAGGTAACATGGGCTTGTTTGTGCTTGTGCTATGAGGTATATACGTGCCTCTCACAGGATAGCGAAGGTCTATATACTGCATTTCTGGGGAATTTTAGAGCGACTCCTGATCACCATATGTTGTCATTAGCCATCCACTAGAGTTACACATACAAGCCGCGAGCGAGGGTGGGCATATACAAGCCACGAGAGAGGGTGGGCTACTGCTGCAATGCGTGATTGCACACACCATCGAGTTGTGCTAAAATTAGGAAAAATACAGCATACGCACTGTAATCGTTATAGGAAACATATGTGGTCTAAAAATAAATTTTATTATAAGAATTGCTGCAACCGCTTCACGAACCAACATAAGTGATATATTGTGTGCATGGAAAGACTATCCTTTTGAGCATGCACCTCCACTCAATGTATTGCGCTGTTGACAGTGATACCAGCCATACGCTTCACTACATCTTCCACATATAATTTTCTGAATCACAACTTAAATAAAATCCAACTCTGACACTAGCTATTTGATTGCTGCATATTTGTTGGTGAACGAAGCAAATTAGTACGAATGAACTTATCTTCATAATTTTAGTGTTTCCATAGCTATGATACCATGTCGAACTCGAGGAAGATAAGCACCGGTAGACAAGCAGATAAGAGAGAAGAGAGAGAGAGAGTGTTGAACTCAAGGAAGATAACCACCGGTAGACGAGCAGAGAAGAGAGAAAGCGAGACGACTTTAAATATGCAAACCCCAAAGTGTGTGTAGAGAACACACTGAGTACACATATATAGTGGGGACTCTAGCTATATATAGCATAGGGGTTGGTATATATAGCTCCAACATACAGAACCTCTTATATAATGTATTGAGCCAAAGTCGGTTTTTGTACATTTTTTATGGGAAGTAATCTGCTTGCTCATGCACACAAAAAGAGTGAATGATCTTGAGAATTGGGAAAAAAAAATGGTGGACAACAATATCACCACTAGGTTTACTTTAAGGGGTGAAACCATAGTGGATAACAAGCTATGTGGATAACCTCGTATTCCAAAAATGCTACTAGACTTGTGTAACTCACCATTATAGCAATGGACAAGGTAGAAACTTCATAGAGGATTTAATTCCATGTCAAAAGGTATTGGGTGAATGGCATGAGCCTCCAATTGCACAAGAAGAGGGCATAGGAGCCTATAGATTAGCCCAAAACACACTCATAGACCTTGGCTAGGTAGTGGATACTTATAATTCAAACCAAATGGCATGACTAAATAGTGGACAGTCATAATTCAAACCAAAACACACCCATAGATCTTGGCTAGGTAGTGGACACTCATAAGTCAAACCAAATGGCATGTTTAAATACTCACATTATTTTTCCAAATATGTCATTTTTACCAGTTTTGGTTTGTTGGGGTTGATTGTGAATCAGATGCGGTGCGCTTGCCGTTTTGGCAAGCGTCTCGATATCTAACCCACGTTGCAAATTACTGTTTTTGAGAGAAGCTTTTTTCATCTCTCATGCCAAGGATGACCCACATGATGAATGGGGGCCCACTGTGAATCACCTCAGGAAAGTAGCATGGCGGCCCAGATTAGAACTAAGGAGTGAGAGTGAGATGGTGGTTTTTTGTAGCATGTTACAAGGTGGTTTTTGGGTCCCAAAGGGGAGAAGTTCAGCAAGGGAGTACAACTGTCTGAAGTTGTTGTTAATCACCCTTTGGGGGATGTTCACACGATTGGCATTGTAGTACTGAGGTACCTTGAAATCATTTCCTACAAAGAAATGGTATATTAATACTCATGCTCTCTTGAGTCTTACCATACATCGAGAAAACTTTATCGAGAAAATGGTAAAACCGAGCAAGACCCACCACAAAGACTGAACACTCGAAGCAATGGAACACTAGTTTTAAACAAGATATCCTCTCCTTTTTCCACATTGAGGGTTCAAACTCTACCATATGAGTTGATAATAGGTCACACTAAATAGAGCATGTAACTCCTGCTTACCCATGTGTAGGCACACCACTAACCACCACTCCCTCTTCTTGATTTTTTGTGGAGCCGCAATGATTAGAATATTGGGTAATAGCACACACATTCCCTATGAATCTCTCTCTCTCTCTCTCTCTCTCTCTCTCTCTCTCTCTCTCTCTCTCTCTCTCTCTCTCTCTCTCTCAGGCTCAACTATCTTACGAGACTATCCCATATCTATACCAAGACTCAAAAGGCACTCCATACCACATGAAGAAGCAGCAAACATGCTTTTTTCTTGGCACTTCATACCACAGGAAGAAGCAATAAACATGTTTTTTTCTTGGCACAACGTTAGGCATATGTTGTTGGAACTACAACTCTTTGATTTGAATTGTAATGACCAGAAAACCATATTGCAGCACAGAGAGAAGTTATAGGTCTTGCAAGAAAAGGTGCACATGTTATGAAAGAAAGATACAAGATTCTTTGCTCATGTGAGAAAGAAGAAACTACCAAATCTTGAAACCTTGAAGATTGGATCTGATGGTCTTAAAAAAAGAATCCAAGCATTGAGATGAAGAGTTCAATCTTTCTGTATATTGCTTTGACTTATGTATTTCTTTCTTTGTACAAATGATAATCAATGTATTGGTTTGAATTATACACGGGGGATTCACTAGTAGTAATAGGGTGACGCCACTTGCGTGCAACAAATTTGCCTTTTTAACCCCTATATATGGGACCCTCCTATGTAAAATCTATCCATTTGGCCATAGAAAACCCCCTATTGTACACTCACGTGATACCATACGTTAACCCTTAGTGAATCCCCCGTGGAATTATATATGCTTTCTTTGTAGACATGTTATCTATGTATTGTTTTGACTTCTGTATTGGCTTCTTTGTAGACATGCTATCTATCTAGACAAGGAAAAAATGGATCCCACAGTAAGCAATAGTATTGCAAAAGATATAATCCATGATAAGAAGTTAAAGGTTTTTGCTTGGGGATGTCCTAGATTGATTTATTTTTCAGAATGCATTGTGTGCAATAGAGATACAAGGAGCACTTGACTCACTTAGCGTGATCAAGAGATGGTATTCAGCTATTCAACATTCCCTCTCCTCCATATTTGTGAACAACGGAATAAAATACAATCTGCTACCAATAGCATCAAGTGTGTAGAAAGATAGACTTCAGCTCAATAACGCACAAAACGCTTTTCTTGGTTGTCCATTTCATATTCAAAGTACTCACAAAGTCTAGGGAGCAGCTACAACTTATGATGATCATAGCAATATCTTCATGGAACTTACTTTGTTGCAACCAGAATGGTAGAGTTCTACAATGTCATATTTGAAGAGAATGGTGATGTGCTATGGTTTTGTCTTGAAGCTAGATGAGTGTAAGATTCTTAAATAGAAGAAGCTAAATTGAGGGACAATCACATTGATGAATAGGGAACTCATCTATCTAGGATGAGTTCTAAGCATAACACAATGGATGGCTAGGAGCCAGAGACAAAGTAGTGTGCATCAAACATCATGACTATGAGAACTCTTCAATCTCGTCTCCACAAGATTAGATTGCATTTTCCTTTCAACCGATGATGCACGCACATATGATGCATATACATTGATGAAGATAAATTGCAGTTTCGAAAGTACTTGCCCAAGGATGAAGACACCAAATACTTTTAGTGGGCATCTAAGTACATGGAACACCTCATCTTGGCCCTGTTTCCAATTTTTAGGCGTTCTCTTGATAGGATTGGGTGGCCTAAAGCAGATAAGCCACAACTTATTTCTCACACTAAGGTTATAGCCATATGACAATTGATTGTGTTGCCGGCTCTCAGTTGTGAAATACTTGAGGCTAGTTTTTTTGAGGAGGAAAAAATTGGCTCCTATGCACACCATCATCAGTTGTTGCATCAAAAACAAAGCAAGAAATTGTATGGTGCAGGGTGGAGAGAGAGAGAGAGAGAGGAGCCTATGTACTATGTAATAAGAGTTTCCAATTCTAGAATTAATCCAATCAGGATTTTTTTCCTGAATCACTTCCACTTTTACAAGGTTTTCTTCGGCAATGTGTACTCGAATTTTTTTAGAAGTTTATGAATCTTAATTGTTTCTTGTGGACAACCTTTCCAAGTAGAAAGAAACTTGGAGCTTCTTTTCAAACTATCACACATGAAGCTAAAGGTGTAAGAGACTTTTGATTAGTTTCTGGATCTTGGAGCTACCACATCAAACAAATTCTCATGTTAGGTTTTCTTATGGCTTCAAATTCTGCTAAGAAAAAATCTTTGCTTGCTATGCCTAGGTTCTCAAAGTGAAAATTTTTGGGACAAACTTAATTAACCTATGTCTACAAGTTTCCTACTTTTTTTAATTAGGAGAACCAAAGAAAACCTACTTCCTTCCATAGTTGGAGGCTTTATAAGATTAAAAGTCCAGGTTGTCTTGTAGCCTTGATCCCCAACCCGAAATCTCTCTCTCTCTCATTTTGTCATCTTTGCCCTAGGGCTTGGGAAAAGGTAGGTAATTTGCTTTATCCAAAGCCTGTTCAAAATGAAAAATGGCCGGCTCAAATTTGGACAAGAAGGTTCTCAAGCCGATTCAAATTATGGAATTGTTAGCTATAATATAAGATTTGTAGTGAGCCTAAACCCCTCAAATTTAGAGTTAACTTGCTTATATACGTGTGAAAAGGTTCTAAATCCGACTCCACAAAATATGTTTCCCAAACCTTGCTTTACGGACCCGTGACAAAAACACAGGGAGACAAATTGTGACATTGTGTGTATGTGAGAGAGAGGGTGAGAGCCACATTTGGAATCTTCTGCACATGCACATGGGAGTCAGAGAGAAGGGTGCACATTTTGAATTTGTGCACATGTCTGTGTGTGTGTGAAAGTGAGAGGCACATTTTATGCATGTGTATGTGTGAGAGAGTGGAAGCCAACCTCTTGCAAATGAATCTGCAGACCTGGTGCGTCACCGCATATCTGGTGTCGCTCTGTCAGGAACCCCTCTACAGATTGGAGCAATCATGGCCTTGAAGGTGTAAAGATGAACTCAATCCTTTGAGTTCCAATTTTGACCTAAACATTAAAATAGAATTTTTTATTGATATGGTTAAAAACATAATTCCATCACTACAAGAGGTCGCGCAAAAGTCGGCGTAGGTACCGATGAAATAGCGCTAATTTTTAAACTAAAAAGAGTTGAAAAAAGCCTCGAAAGAGACGCCGGTATTGTATCATCGGTATGACTATCGGTGTGGCAGGCTCGGAATAGGCCTATAAATAGGCATCGTAATATTCAACGGAACAAGCACCGGTATTAATACATTAAATTCCGATGCGCAATTAGTTGGCTCTACCGATGGGTGATACCGTCACCTGTACTGACGACCAAAACCTACAAATTTTTTTGGGCAGAGAGGGCTGAAAACTAATGCTGCATGCACTGCAACAAAAGAAAACAACCCTCTCTGCCCAAAGGAAGAGTGCACAAGCAACCGCACTCCACCTACAAGCTGACGCTAAAGAGCGAGTGTATGGCAATTAGAAAAATTTTAAGAATAACATAACTTGTTAACATAATTAAAACATGAGTCAAAAACTGTAAAACCATAAACATAACCTGTTTGCCATACCATAACCATTACCATAACTTGTTTGTCATACCATAACCATAACCATAACCATCACACGATTTTTATACCATCATAGCAAAACCATAACCATCACCTGAACCAAAACCATAACCATAACCTTGCACAACCATAACCATAGCACGATTGCTATACCATCATAGCAAAACCATAGCAAAACCATAACCATCACCTGAACCAAAACCATAACCATAACCAGAACCATAACCATAACCATAATCTTGCACAACCATAACCATCAGACGATTGTCATACCATCATAGAAAAACCATAATCTTGAGTTGACTGTCAAACCTTAACCATACCATAAACATAAGTACTACAAAATTGTACATATGCAAACAATCACTGAGTGAGAAGCCCTCATGGTAATGCCTCCCCATCGCCGTCCTCTCTCTCCTCCTATAGCAGTTGGGTCAAAAGGGCCACAAGTTCATGCTTGTACCCATACTTCTCCTCTTGGCGTGTCGAAAGGCTCTTCACGGCAACTTCCTGCAAAATTATGGTTTAATCATTCGATAAATCTTTAAATAACATATATATTATCAATAATTTAAAGCATACGTATAATATGTACAAACTCATGTCGAAGCGTATCGTAGTCTCTACTTCCAAGATGTGATGCTTGAGTAGACTCCAAGCGTGCTCTGGATGCATCTCTCTACTGCTAAAATCTATTGGGATTGTCTTGTGTCTCTCGTGCAATCCCAATCCACTCCTCTGTGTCCAACCATGCCGGCTTGGGATCGCCATCATTGAACCTGTCCCTGGCCTCTGACCGACGGTGTGACAATGTGGGCCTCGCCACGCTCAAAATCCACGCGTTCAAGACCTGATCGTACCCCTCTCCCGGCATGTACTCTCTTTGAATGGTGTCGACGATGTAATTCTTTCTCTCAAGATTGAGATTTTTCTAAATCTCCATCACAGTGTGACCAAACTAAATTGTAGAGAGCTGTCAAATCCTCTGTTGTATTTTCTTTCCCACCTTATCTGCCACAACAGCCCCATCCCTGCTCTTATACACCTTGCTAGGATCATGCTCGTTGGTCCCCAAGGTGTACATGGTGTGTCCATGGGTGAACTATCTACTAAAGAGAGTGGTGGATGCTCTGTCGGTGGTGTGGACGCATCAATAGAACTGCTACCACAGCAATCACCGCCTCCAGAACAATGGCTACGCGTCTCGAGGATGAAGCACCTGTCGGTGTAGAGGGCACACAAGTCCTAGGCATAGGGGGCACACTAGACAGAGGTGCAGGGCTACTTGGTGTAGGGACCACACTAGTCCCGGGCGTAGGGTCGGCCGTAGTAGGTCTAGAGTTACCTGCACCTGCACCCCAAAGGTGTTGTGCCATTGCAATCTGCCCTGGTGTGAACTGAGACAAAAAACGAGCCCATCTGCTCGGGTGACATGCCGGCCAGAGTGACTAGAAAACTAAAACTAAGAGAGTATGGCTCATTGTCATCGGCCATGGCTAATCATACACAAACAACACCCACAAAATACGTTAGTTTACGTAAGAAATGCTTAATCAATACAAACAAGAAATCAACAAAATTGCTACCCAAATGAACCAAATCAACGAAAGTGCTACATAAATAACCAAAATCTAATGTGTATTGTAGACTAATAAAAAGAGCTTTACAAAAGGTTTCCTAGCAAAAGTCATCAGTTAATCTCTCATCCTTTATGAGATCTAATGCACCAAAGATGTCTATCTCAATCTGTACTTCTGCATCTTCGTCATTGAACTCTACTTCTTCATCGCTCTCCGCATCAGCTTCACTATTTGACACTTCATCTCTAGGTTCAGACAATTGCTCAATGCTGACATCCACCTCAAAATCTAAACTTAAAGCTAGAGTCAGTCCTGCGCTTTGTTCATGAATCATCTCTTCGAGCTCAACATCCAATCCTTCACACACTTGCTTTCTACGTGGAGCAACTTGAACGCCATAGAACCAGCAAGATTTAGAAAAATCATTCTCATCATTTTCTATCCATAGTGGATCGTGTATGAACACAACTTGTTCACAATGCTGGGGAAGTACGAATGTATCCCAACATCTGTCCACACCCGCCTAGAGTTCACTTGAATCAATCCACTTTTGTCTTTGCGCACATTTATACTAGGGCCACTGGTAATATTTTTGAACCACTTGACATCAAAGATAAACATATCAAACTTTCTAAAGCTAATCTTCAAGATGTCTTGGATGTAGCCAAAGTATTCAAGCTGGCTAGTCTCTGTATTCTCATACCTGGCACTACTTGTACTTTCTTGGACAAAGATTTCCCTAACACCACTATCGAAAGTGACCCTTTGTTCGTCAATCCATTGCACTCTGAAGTGCTTCCCATGTGACCACAAAGCTCCATATTGGTGATACTGCAGCCACAAAATTGAAACAGACTAAAAGTTATTAAAGAAAACTAATTTTCATGTGGAGCTCGAAAGGAATTTCTGAAATGTACATGCCAATCACAACCCCTTGATATCTCCTCTTCCTCTTCAGTAAGCAACACTCCACTCCTCTTTTTCTTTGAGAGTGTCGGATCTAACCACCGCCCAGTTGGAAAGTCAGGCAATTTCTGAAGATGGTTTGGAAAGGAAGGTTTCTAGTTGCACAGTTTCCCTTGAATTGAAGACGATCTATCAAGCATTGTTGCATTCCCCTTCGTACCTCTCTAGCCACTTTTGCATGATATCTGAGTTGATAAGGCAAAATCTCATAACCTTTTCTCCCATTGTGATGTCCATCTTCCTAACGATGCCTTGTCCCTGTGGCTCATCCCCTGTCACCTTGACGTTGACCTCAGTAGTCCACATTCGGGGCATCTCTGGATCAATTGAAACAAAAAAATCATTGATGAGGACAAGAGACTCTTGTACAAGCCATCCTTCGGCCATGCTACCCTCGGGGCGAGCCCTTTGACGAAAAAAACCCTTTAATAAATCTCTCCAAGAAGAACATCCACCTGCTATGGACCACCCCAGCAACTGCAACTTCATCGACCACATGTACAAGTACATGCATTTGGATGGTAAGAATGTTTGTTGGAAAGTACTTCTCCACCATGCACACTGCTTCAATAGCATTGAAGCGTGCTGCATTGATGTTTTCTTCTCTTATCTCTTTTGAACTGATCCAACGTACCAACATAATTTTGTAGGCTGTTCTTCTAATGTCATCTATCAAACAACCCTTTATGGCAATTGGTAAGATGAACTGTAAAAATTTGTGCCAATTGTGGGACTTAAGATCACTGAGATTGTCATCTCTCGTAAAAGCCGTTTTCAAACATCGCATGCACCCTGTGGGAGTCTTGAATGAAGATATAGTCTTCTTCACTTGTTACTCTTCTGTGCAACTCAGAACCCATGGACCTTTTGGTATAGACCACTTTCCATTGGGTTTAAGTCGAGGCCACATCTCTCGCATTCGACCCACAACCTGTAGGTCATCTCTTTGGGCCTTGCTCTCCCTTTTTCCAGTGATGGTCTTCCAGATGATCTCTCCCACATTCTTGAACATGTGCAGTGGGTCAAGCAAATGATTAATTAGCAGGTCACTCCAGTACGGGAGATCATGGAAAATAGAAAGTCTTTTCATTCCAGGTGGCATCCAATCTCCCCTCTCCAGCCACATGTTTTTCCAATCGCTTGCTTTCAGTGGATGCATGTCATGTTTGCATATGTTTGGTCCACATAGCTCATGTCCTTCAGGCAAAAATCTACCATGCTCCTTGTAAACTGTCTTGCTCAAATGCTCAGAGCAGCGGAAGCCAAGTCGAGGACCACATTTCGAACATGCATGATTGTCCGAGTAACTCAAACTTGAAACATCACATATTAATATTTAAAAGCGTTGACATAGCCATGAATCACATGTGTGTGACGGTTTTAAAGACACTATCTGAGCACTCACTGAACCCTGGCCAATCGTGCATGGTCCACATGAGAATTCCTTGCACATGTACATTCCGTCATCCGATTGGTTGGGATATATCAACCACATCAATTCCTGTCCACAAGATTTGGAGCTCTTCTATAAGTGGTGCCATATAGATGTCCATGTTCTTTGCTTTGTACTTTTTCTGGGACGATCAATGACAACAACAGATGGCCCTTCTTCATAGCGAGCCATGGTGGAAGATTATAATTAACCAGACAAATAGGCCATGTGCTCCATGACGAGCTGCGTATTCCAAATGGGTTTACTCCATCCATTGCCAAACCAAAGTGGATACATCGAGGCTCGTTCTTAAATGTAGGCCAGCTTTTCTCTACGTGCTTTCACGCACGAGAGTCATCAAAGTACCCACATAACATCATCAATTGATCTAGTATTTGAGTGCCATGTCATCAAAGCGGTTATGGACTTGCACATGAACATGCTCTTTATTCTTGGAATGAGAGGAAAGTGTCGAGGACCTTTGCGAGGATAAATTTTCCTTGTGTGTCCTCCCTGTACCTGTTTGATCCACAATTGGGACACTGTTCCAGGTTTGCATACTCATTGCAAAAATGTATACAATCATTAGGACATGCATGCATTTTCTGATAATCCAAGCCCAAATTAATAAGAAGCTTTTTAGCGGCTAGACGGATAGGGGGCATGTGATTCCCTTCTGGCAAGATTTTCTCATTCAACAACCTAACATTACATGAACAAGTTATCCCTTTGATCACTTTATATGAACTTTAATTTGTACTTTACCATGCTTAGAATAAATATATTTACCTGAAAAGCTCTGTGACTGAGGCGTGAGACCAACCGTAGACAGACTGCAAATTAAGCATTGCCAATTCGGTACGGAGAAGTGAGATTTTTGCACCAGTGTAGAGCGGCATGCGTGCAAGACTTTACATCATCTCGCCCTCCTCATCGTTGCTATCATGCCATCGATATGAACGGGATGGTTGAGATTGGTCCACAGTACTGCGTTCAATGTTGTCGCTTTCTATGTTGGAATCCAAGTCAAAGAACGCGTACAACATCTGCTCCATCTCTACTTCTTGAAATGCGGCTTCAGGTATTGGTTTGGAGGACTCAGTCGATTGCTGCTCGTTTGAAAATCGTTTTCTCTGGGATGAAGTTTGAGCAATATTTACTTGCGGACTTTGACCTTCAATCTCTACACCATGAGATCAATCACGCAGGTCTTGTACTTGCTCTATCAAAAAGAGACCATGATTCCGTATGTGTTGGTCGTAATTTTTTTGTTTTCGAAAGATCTGATGCTTGCAATGCGCACAAGGACACGCTAGAATGGAGGAAGAAGGAAACCCACACAACACGTTGTAGACTTGCCTCTTTATAGCTCAATAGATACCCAGCACGCCAAACCACACAAACTTACACTTAATACAGCCCAATTTACAAATTCCAATTGTATAGACTCGCTCTTGGACACCACCGATGACACACACTCACAATCAATCACTTTTTTTTCCTCATACACCTCAACAATGACATTCAATCACATAGATACTTATGCCTTAAACATGTTTTAGCTCATACCTGCCATATCTCTCATATCCTCTCACATACTCTATCCCGCTCTTTCTTGGCACGCACACACATGTAACTTGGGGGCGACACATGCACACAACCCAAGTAAAGGCACAAAATCGAGCCGAGAATAGAGAAGATGACGGAGAACCTTTAGGCTATGAGCCTCTTCAATTCAAGTCAAAAGTATGATAGCCCTATACAATGATATCACCCTCACAAAAAACCATGGACAATCTGTAGATGACGGCCTTTTGCTTGCTTCGGCCTGATCACGACCTGTCCCTTCCAGAAGACGCCCTCCTAACCTTTTTTTCCTTTGCCGCCTTTTGTCTTCCACTCTCTTGTAATACCCCTTCTTCTTTTGCTTTCATCTGCTTATGGGACCCTTCTCTTCTACGTGTTGCCTTTCTTCCTCGTGCTCAGAATCGGACCCTTGCTTTATGCAGCAAAGAAACTGTTGTCGGGCGCCCTTATCATCCCGTTCATGATGGCCAGCTCTCTAGCGTTCTTTCTTCCCTGCAAATGGCACTCCTGGCAGCCTTTCTTCTTTGCGTCCCTCTGCAGTCCTCGGGGAGTCCCTCCTTCCAAGCTAGTGCTCTTGGCCCTCAATGTATTACTCTGCAATCGTTCAACTTGCCCTGCTTAAGACCACCCCCACCAGCTCACGGCCACCACGGTTTCTTGGAGCTAACGCCCTTTGATCTCGTGTAGATCTTGTGTATCTCGCTATCAAACCATCGCCCCTTTCTCTTATCAACCCTTTCTCTGAATGCAGCGGCACCAAAATCTGCAGGCTTCAGACCTCGGGCATCCCCTCGATAGAGCAGCCAACCAACCTGCCTAGTGCAGTGTTGTTATCTCCCCTCCTTCTACAGGTGGTGGCTCCCCTGAAACACCCTCTCTGTAGCACTCTTGTAGGCCTGAGCCCGCCCTCTGTGATGCTCTTCAATTGTTTAGCTTGGAAGGCCCCCTCCTTTGATGGCCTCCCTTGGCTCCGCTATCGTGTCCTTCTCCTCCCGTTGCAACCCTCCCAATCACCCCATGTAACTGGCAGTCATAGCCCCTACTTGCCGGCAGCCCCTCGGCTTTCCTCGTCCAGCTCTCCCAGTGTGCTAGCATGCTTTCCTTATGCAGTCCAGCGCTTCCTGTAGACATCTGTCTCGCATGCCCTTGGTGGTCCTCTTTGCCATGTAGCTCACCGTCTCACCCTCCTTCCCTGGGCGACAAAAAGCTCCTCCACCTGGTGACGCCATCTGGACCTGCAGCTTCAAAACTGTTTGGTTTTTTTTTTTTAAAGCATGGCGATATTTTTAAATTGCCTTACACAGCCTGCTGTTCCCACCCAAGGTCGACTGCAACCAAAAGCTCCGCAAAATTGGTATAACTCAAGGTCGTGGTCACCGAGTCCGAATACTCCCAGCTTCAAGTAGCCCCGGCCGCCCCTTTGGAGTCGCACTTCACTTGCTCTGTCACTCGCCAATAGTGGCGGCCACTCCAAGTGTTGTCCACCCCGAACTTGACGTAGTCACGACAAATAGCCTCGTTCAACCTTTGACCATGCAATAATCCTCCAAAAAGAACCCCGTGGCCAAATAATTGAACCATAGAGTAGCCAGAGAGAAAATTCCCTGCAACTGCGGGCATTTCAATTATTAGAGATTAAAAACCAATGCCTGACCTACTAATTGCCACATCTGGCATACACATCATGGAAAAACTTCCCGTAGTCGGCATCTGGTACCGACTCCCCCACTTCGTCTTGTATTTGCATGATGCCATATGAATGTAGGAACCATTAACTTGTGCCGATATAACTCAGCTGTATCAACGCCATCCTATCGTGCATTCTTTATCTAGCAATGTTGCAACAAATAATTAAAACACTCTAGTTGTTATAACTACACACTACTAAGTACATGAGAAGCTTTAACAACCTCACATTCTCTAGCCAGGCTCGATCCCCTCACACCTCGGTCTAGAGGTGTACGGAGATTAGGACCACATGGTAATTATCTTGTCTTTATTGATCAATGGCTATATATTAAAGTTCTTGAAGTTTGTGTGCACTTTTGAAGTCCGATTGCATTTTTTCAACTATTTTCTACTAGCTCTAACAACCTCACATTCTCTAGCCAGTTTCAATCCCCGCACACCTCTGTCTAGAGGTGCACAGAGATTAGGACCACAGGGTAATAATATCGTCTTTATTGGTCAATGACTATATATTAAGGTTCTGTCTGTGTGTACTTTTGAAGTCTGATTGCGTTTTTTCTACTATTAATTTGACACTAGCTCTAACCTAACCTATAATCTAACATAACCTATAACATAACCCTAACCTAACTTAATGTAACCTAACTTATAACCTATAATCTAACCTAACCGAAGCCCGTTTGCGTTTTTAAAAGTACACGAGTCATCTTCGAACTCCAATTGCATCTTTTTTCTACTATTAATTTGACGATAGCTCTAACCTAACATAACGTAAAACCTATATCTAACTTAACTTAATGTAACCTAACTTATAACATCTACCTAACCTAACCGAAGTCCGTACTTTGCGTTTTTAGAAGTACACGAGTAATCTTCGAAGTCTGATTGCGTTTTTACTACTATTAATTTGACGCTAGCTCTAACCTAACCTATAATCGTTATGCCTAACCTATAATATAACCTAACGTAAAACCTATATCTAACCTAACTTAATGTAACCTATCTTATAACATCTACCTAGCCTATAACCTAACCTAAACGAAGTCCATTTGCGTTTTTAGAAGTACACGAGTCATCTTCGAAGTCCGATTGCCTTTTTAGAAGTACACGAGTCATATTCGAAGTCCTTTTGTATTTTCTCGACTATTATGGCGTCGATAGCTATAACCTAACCTATAATCTCACCTAACATATAACTTAAACCTAACATAACCTAACCTAACATAAAAACAACACAATGGTGAGGCCTTTAGCAAAATGACAAGCCATGCAGCTTGCCAACAATGCATATGCGATGTGGGCAAGCTCTATGGCTTGCCAATTTGGTAAACGGCTCACCATTGTGTTGTTTTTAAAGTTGCAAAGCAATTTTATGGCTTGAAAACCGCTCAGAGACATATAGACAACACAATGGCGAGCCGTTGGAAATATGGCAAGCCATAGAGCTTTTCCACAATGCATACACCTTGTGGGCAAGCTTTATGGCTTGCCGTATTGCCAAACGGATCGCTATTGTGTTGTTTTTAGGGGCATGAGGTAATTTTAGCGCTTGAAAATCGCTCGCAAACATAGAGACAACACTATGGCAAGCCGTTGGGCAATACGGCAAGCAATAAAGCTTTCCCACAATGCATATGCATTGTAAGCAAGATCTATGGCTTGCGGTATTGCCAAACAGCTCGCCATGGTGCTATTTTAGAACTTGAAATCGACTCGCGGACATATAAACAACACAGTGGCGAGCCGTTGGCAATACGGAAAGCCATAGAGCTTGCCCACAATGCACATGTGTTGTGGGTAAGCTTTATGGCTTGCCGTATCGACGAACGGATTGCCATTGTGTTGTTTTTAATATGCGTTGTGGGTAAGCTCTATAGCTTGCCGTATTGTCGAACGTAGCTTAACCTAACTTAACCTAATGTAGCTATACCTAACCTAACGTAATTAAACCTAGCGTAGATTAACTTAACCTAACCTAACATATAGGATAACGTAACCTAACTTAACGTAGCTTAACCTAACCTAACCTAATATAACTTAACCTAACGTAGCTTAACTTATATTAATCTCACCTAACGTATAACCTTACATAACAACGTAGCTTAACTTAACGTAACCTAACTTAGTCTAACTTAACTTATAACCTAAACTTAACTTAAAACATAAACCCCATCAACTACATAATTTAAAAAACGACATAATTCAATAAAAATTTTCTTCAAAACAAGATTTTTTCATAAACTTAAACAAGTTTTTTCCATAATTTAAAATGAAATTTCACATCCTCATTTCTTTTAAAGCATTCAAAGTTTAAATCATGAAATTTTCTTTTCTTAATATACAAAGTAATTCAAATAAACTTAATATGCATTTAAAGGTTTGAGCACTCACATTCGTCCTATTTGAGCAATGAAAGTTGCTGTAAAAGTCCTCGAACATACAAAAATGCACACACAAACACAAGGTTAAACCCTAAACCCTGAACCTACAAGGAAACATGAAAACAATCTTACCTTAGTGTTATGCGCTAACCCACAAGCAAGATTAGCACCTTTGACGGCGTGTATCACAGCAGATCTGTGAGAGATGGTGAAGAGGAGACCTTGGGATGTGGTGCAAGAATTAGGAGAAATGCGCTGAGAAAGCCCACGATTTCAATTTTTGCAGGTACCGACGGTACAGCTATCAGTACAGCCAACGAAACAGTCATCGAAAGGGGCATCGGAATGCGCATTCACGCTACCGTCGAAAGACATTCCGGAAGAGGCATTGGAAATTTGAAAATGAAATTTAAAAAAAAAACTTAGCTCCCTCCATAAATACACACACATATACTGACGCACGCCAGTGACACCGGTAATGTGGCACCGGAATTCAAGTGACCTCTTACAGTGCATGATGCGTTTCCATTATGATCACAAGTCGTTTGTATTGTTCTTTCCACTAATGATATACTTATTATTCCATGATGCCATGATGATTAGAAGTCATTCATATTAATTGTTCATTTTATTGGTATGGTTATTATTCCATGGAGTTTCTCCATGATGCCATGATGTGTTTTAGTGATAATTAGAAGTTATTCATATTGATCGCTCATTTTATTGATATAGTTATTCCTCCATGGAGTTGTTTTTTGATGCCATGATGTGTTTCCATGGTGATTAGAACTTGTTTGTACTATTCCTTCATTACTAACATGATTATTGCTTTATATAAGAGTTATTTCATGATGCTATTATATGTTTTCATGATCATTAAAAGTTATTTCTATTGATCGTTTTTCATTCAGATGATTATTCTTCCATGTAGTTGTTCCATGACATCAAGATGTGTTTCCATGATGATAACAAGCTGTTCGTACTGATCGATTGTCACTAAGATGATTATTCTTTTATAGCGTTGTTTCATGATTCCATGATATATTTTATGAATATAAGTCATTCATACTGATTGTTCATTATTGATATGATTATTATTTCATGGAGATGCTTCATGATATATTTTCATGGTGATTACAAATCGTTTCTCATTGAGATGGGTATTTTTCCATGGAGCTATTCCATGATGTCATGGTACGTTTTCATGGTGATTATAATGATATAACTATTGTTGTAGTGCAGGCACACATGATAACCATTATGGACAAGGACAATGACACCTTGAAGACACTAAGATGGAGATGTCATAAACTGCTTGTACCCAACAAATTTATAGATAAGAAAATGATTGACATTTTGCTTATACTTCCATCAGGGCCACAATCAGAGGTGAAGAAGATTGTGGAGGTACCCTTGATGTCAATACCAAGCCTAAAGTTGAGCAAGAAAATTGGTGTGCAGAGAAGAGGAAAAACTAAAAGAGAAAGAAAAAAGTAATAGCTACTTTTGAAGAAGAGATCAAAATCTACAACACAGTAACGCATGAAATTGACGGGAGGAACAATGAAATTTTATCATCAATGATAGCTAGATGCACACTACAAGAGTTTGCCTAAATATCAACATCAGTGGTGGGCATCGGTATATGTGTAGGTAAATCTGGAGGAAGAACCAATTTTTTTAAAAAATCAAAATTTGAATTTTGATGCCAATTTGAGCATACATTTTGATGCGTATTTAGATCTCGGGGGGGGGGGGGGGGGGTCACTTAATAGTTATGTGACAATCATATGTGTGCACCAGAAGGGGTTATTAATTTTTGTTTTTTCTCACATTTTCACATGCATAAGGGTACCATAAAATGTAATGGGGAAAGAAATTTATAGATTGAAAAGGAAAAAGGTGTTTTTTTAATTCAAAAAATCACAAATGAGGAGTTTAAAAAGTAGTCCTTGAACACACGTGATATACAAAATTTATACTTAGTTTTTTTATCATCAATGATAGCTAGATGCACACTACAAGAGTTTGCCTAAATATCAACATCAGTGGTGGGCATCGGTATATGTGTAGGTAAATCTGGAGGAAGAACCAATTTTTTTTTAAAATCAAAATTTGAATTTTGATGCCAATTTGAGCATACATTTTGATGCGTATTTAGATCTCGGGGGGGGGGGGGGGGGGGGGGGGGGGGGGGGGGGGGGGGGGGGGGGTCACTTAATAATTATGTGACGATCATATGTGTGCACCAGAAGGGGTTATTAATTTTTATTTTTCTCACATTTTCACATGCATAAGGGTACCATAAAATGTAATGGGGAAAGAAATTTATAGATTGAAAAGGAAAAAGGTGTTTTTTTAATTACAAAAATCACAAATGAGGAGTTTAAAAAATAGTCCTTGAACACACATGATATACAAAATTTATACTTAGATGCCCCCCCCCCCCCCCCCCCCCCCCCCCCCCCCCCCCCCCCCCCCCCCCCCGAGGTTTAGATGCCTATTTCGACGCGTGCTTAGATGTTGATTTCTACGCCTCTATTGATGCCTGCACCGACAAGACCTGAAAAAACAAAACCATGCGAGTTCCTCCTACGTGTTTTGATCTCCTCCACTTCTCTCCTCCTTCTTACTTGTTGGCAGATCTAGTGTTGTAGGGCTTGTCGAACTCAATATCTCCACTCATACACTCCCCCCATCAATAAGGTAAGGTTCTTTTCAAGATTCGTAGTACATTTTTCTATGTGTGTGTGTGAGTAACATAGTGTGTGTATGTGTGTGTTTGTAGAGTTGGCGACATTTCTTCAAGTGCTTCTTGCTCAAATAGGATGCATGTGAGTGCTCTATCATTCTCTTCTCTTGCAAACACACACACACACACACATGCATGCAAATAAAAAAAAATGTACTCTAGCTTGTCAACAATCTAAATACACTATGTACGCACACACACACACACACATTTTCAAACAAAGAGATAATTGAAATAAAATATTAATTTTTTTATTTTATAGTTTTATTAATTAATAACTATCATTCACAAAGAAAGATAATGAAATTTGATCATTTAAAACAGTGCTATTTTGATTTACGTCATTTTATAATTACTTTTGCTATTTTTATGCGAATTAATTTGAAAATTAATAAATTATGTTTTTTGTAAATTTTGACATGTCGTTGGTGTTGTAAGTGTTAATTAGAATGTTTTTAGTTAAGTTTTAGTATTAGGTCCTAATTACCTTTGATTAACTTCATGTGTTTTGCAAATTGGCTTTGTTATGTCGATCGCTTAGGAAAAATCGACGTTGTTATGTCAATCGAACGTAGTTGGCCGCTTTGGGCTAGCCACTTAATGAGGTCTAGCAGCTTAGGTATTCAATCACTTAGCCACTTAGGGCTAGCCTCTTAGGACTAGTCAATATTTATGTCGCTGAAGGCTAGACGCTTAGGGCTAGTCTCTTAGTGTTAGCCACCTCTGGCTAGCCACGTAGGGCTAGCCGCTTGGGTATTTAGTCGCTTAGCCGTGCCCCTTAGGCCTACCCTCTTTGTTTAGCCTCACACTTGTAGTGGACACTAGAGCATGTGTCACTGCTATGCAATATTCAATCTACCTAAAACTATCAGAATCAATAATTGAAACAAACCAAATTGAACTCAAAAAGGCCAACAAGAAAACCATGGTTAATTTGGGCACAAGCCAATGTCTCGATTAACATTGATGGAAACCAATGCCCACATCGGTTCCACATTATGGCTGACACAGATCTTAACGAGCACATCATTTTGGGATTTTCTTGCATGTGAGCTTACAAAGCTATTCCAGATTCAAAGGATGACGCACTTCATTATCCTAGATATGTGGCCGTCTAATACCATAGGAACTCTTGATGTGCTCATGACAGTTGCATTCAGTCATTCATCATGATTCAAATTTCATGATTCTTATCTTTTTGAGGTTCATTCTGGAGCTGTCATTGCTCCTAGTTCATCATCATCTCATTCTCAATCCTGCTTTTAGTTCACAAATAGCAAGTTCTTCCATAAAACATTAGTTTCATACATATATCAAAGTCATCTTCAAAAAACCCTATTTCGTAGAAACACCATCCTTGGATACAATAAATCCCAAGTAGTCCACTTTGTCAATGAAAAGGTTGCATTTCCTACACTTAGCATAAAGTTGATTCTGACGGAGAAGTTCAAGTACTTGTCGCACATGTTGTTCATATTCTTCTGTATTCTTTGAGTAAACCCGAATATCATCAAAGAAGACAAGAGCAAAAATCATCAAGATGTCCTCTAAACACATTGGTCATAAGATGATTAAAAGCCACACAAGCATTCATAAGTCAAAAAGGGTGACAGTAAACTGATAATGTCAAAATCAAGTGTTGAAGCCTATTTTAGTGTATCTTTCTCTTTGATTTAGATTTGATAATAGTCATATACACCTAAAAAAAATAGTGTTGTTGAGAGAAAAAATAGGTCACTCACAAAAATGGCTCGATGTATGGTCAAAAGTCAAGCTTTGCCGCATTTTTTTTGGCGTGCATTGCTCGAGGGTGGAAAAATGTCAAAATGTGGTGGAGTCATCACGGTCTAAGGCTGGCTAGTAGGGTTTTTAGTAGGATTTGACGGCTCAAGAAGAGGAGCCCCAAGCAAAAATCTGTGGCTAGAGATCAAAGCAAGAGGAAAAAGAAGAATTTTTAGGAATTTTTATGAGGTTATGGGGGATTTTTGGGGTCGAATCGACTACGTGTTGCCACATGGTAGTAGATTAAACCAGCATGGGGTGCTCGGGTGCAAGAGTGCAGGCTATAAGAGCTGAAGTGCACCCTTCAATATGTCAAGTGCAATAAGGAGAGAGAGGTCCTTGCCTTGTGGGCTATGACATAGGCGTTGCATGAGGCCGCGCTTTGGCGTGTTGGTGGAGCCTCTGTCATAGTGGGTGGTCATGGCCGATGGCTGTCAATGTTTGTATGATGATGTGGGAGTCACTGGGGAATTGTCTCGCGGCCCCTACGGGCGCCAATATTTTAATGATAGGGGTGGACCCCACTAGCACTAGCGCCAGTGAAGGGGGCCCCTCTCGTGCGGTGTCAAGTCAGAGAGAGAGAGAGAGACATCAAGCCCTAGCAAAGAGGTCTCCCCACGGCAATGCAGAGGCAAGTGAGAGAGAGAAAGAAAAGTGTCAACAAGTATTGGTTTTCATGCAAAATTTCCAAGAGAGAATGGCCAAGTGTACGAGTGTGCATGACTTGCTAAAAAAAGCCTATGGGGCTCTATAAAACAACTTTTTTTGCCCATTTTGGGGTCTTTTGCCTGACCAATGAGGGTCATTTTTTGGTAAATCAAGTCCGTTATGTTGTTCCAATGAAGCCTAGAATTATACATGGTTGATCTGTTAATGGTGAAGCAATTATTACCGCTTTCTTGGTGTCAACTTTCCCTTCTCTTCTCTGCTTGTGTGCATGTACTAATTTCCAGACGTGTGTTGGTAGGTGTGCCCCTCCCAAGGTCTATTGTGCAAAAAGAGGTAGAGAGAGGCTATGTGCATGTGGAAGGCTACAAATTGAGCCCAACAGAGTGATTTGAGCTTGTTTGGTGTGTTGCAATGCATGTGTGCATATAGTCGGAGTGCAAGTGGTGGTTTTTCTAATAATTGTTGAGTTTTAAGGGTGAACTCTAGTGGATTGGGGAACTATGTATAATTTTGCTATAGTGAGGTATTTTGTTATGTTCAAGTGTGTTTCCCTTTCCCCTCTTCAATGAGATCAAAATATCCTCTAGGTGAAAGTCATGCTTATATATGCCCTTCAAATGAGGGGTAGGAGAGTGTTGTGCCCGGTGGATTAAGTAAACCTTTATGTGGTTTGTCCTCTATCAAAAAAGTGTTGCCAACATCAAATGGGACATGTATTTCAAAAGAAGATTTGTAATAAAGGTATACATCTATTTTTATGGGGTGGTAGTGACCATCGATGACAACACACTGCGTTTGTTAATACATAAAACTAAACTTCCAATCCTCAATTTTGGCTATGTTGCAAACTATGACTATGAGGGGGTTGAGTTTATTTTGCTGCATAGAAGACCATATCGCAATGAAAAAATCTTGGAAGAAGAAATTGCAAAAAATCCTTGGTGCCTAGCCATACAATGACTTGATGAGTGCCTATCCAAACCATATAATGACTGCATATCCAAAAGTTTTGTAGGTTTAGTGTTCCTATATTTGAACCATACAGATCTTGAAACAACAACAACCCGTTGATGTTCAAAATAATTAGCCTCTGTAAATATTTTGTAAAACAAATAAGTAGTTACAAAGGAGGATGACTTTCATATTCTTTTACATCGGTTCTTATCAGAACAATCATGTCAATGTCCTACAAAGGTCAATACTGGTTTTGACTAGAGTGTAGGTTGTCCAATCCAGTGTCGACATCCTTGATCTTTTTCTCCTCTATCCCTTGTGATTTTGCTATTCAAGACTCTTGTGTTTCCATTGTAGATTGGTCCATAGCAGATGAATTAGCTTCTATTGTGGTATGGTTTGTTTGAGGCTCAGGCATTGTTGACTATTCATGATGTCTAGGCTCTACCAATGGAATGGTGGAGGGCTATGATTGAGGATTGGGAGTTTCTTTCTCAGTCCCTCCCTCTACATTATCTTATTTCTTTTGAACCCCTCTATCTGCAAATGGAGTTTCAATATAAATTTCTTTCTCAACCCCTCCATGTGCATGATCTGGCTCCTCGGCGCTCATATTTCCCTTCTCCTCATCATGCATCTCTTCCCTCTCAACCACTCCCTCCGCATGATTACTCTTCTCCTCAGTCCTTCCTTGTGATTGGTCTATCACCTCCTCTTCCTCTTGTCCCTTCTCAATTGATATGAAAAAAATTGAGGACTCACGGAGGTCTGTTTTCTTGTGTACCTCACTAGTTATCTCTGCAATATGGTCATCCAACAAGGTGTCTTCTACATCCATACTTACATGATGTGAAATAGAAAGCAGATGCTTGAAAAGAGTGGCAAGGTGATGGAGCAAAAGACACTGTGCGCACTCTCACACACCCAGACAACTCTATACTACACAAAGAATTTGCTTAAATTCCAACCCACACACACCACCACTCAAGAGCTCAATATAAACACTACCAACAAGCTCGATTCAAACTCCAAACGCCTCGACCTACAAGCCCTTGTCTGCCCGTAGACACTACAAGGGGAGTCAAGTTCATCAATACTTGAAATCACACTTGATGGTGACCAAAATATATAAGAAAAACCATCAAAAAGTAAAAAACACCAGCCATAAATGGCCTCTCTCAAACCATTGCAAGGCCTTCACCAGACTCCACTCTATTGGACTCTTTGGAGTAGCGCCAACCCTAATGGCACCCATACAGGGTCACATAGTCTTGCAGAAAGCCGCACCTTCTTCCCTCAATTCCTCGCACACACACATCCATGGAAACCTCAGAACTTTCATAGACTCTCCCAAGTGCAAAATTGAAGAGAGAAAGCTCTCATTCACTCCTCCACACACTCGAAAATAGGATGAGAACGCAACTGTACTGCATAGACCACCTGTAGGAACCCTACTTCCTCCCACACATAGAGATGAAAGTTCTATCTTGTAGCCCAAAATTTATTCCTCAGCCTCAACACTCACGGCACCGTCAATGATGTGGCAAATTGAAGCCCTTTCACACCATTTTTGGTCATTTTTTGACCTTTTTTAACCCAATTTTGGCCAGTTTTGACCCTCGATGGGCATTTTTTGCGGGAAAAACCCCAAATGGACTCCAAAATTCATCAAATTTCTCATGCTTGATCCTTGATACCCAAATCACTTTTCCACATACCCACATTCCATTTTTTACCACTTCTAGGGTGGTGCACGCATCACCGCAGATCAAGCATCGTAAATAGACAGTTACTGCATGTCCCAAACTTCTCTAGTGGGATGAGAGTACCCACACTTGTTTCTTACATTACTTACATTCTAGAAAGTTCAAACACATTCTCTAGAACCAAAAGAAGTCACCTAGAACCATAATTAAGGCGTCGACACCCTGTTCATGCACGTATGTATGCTCGACTACCGACACGCAAGCATGAATATTTACAATGTGCACACGTTGCCCCATTTTTAAAACTTGAAACCACTTTGTAAATCTCCCAAATGCATGTATTTACATTATTTTATACATATGATCATGCATATACTCACTAGTTTGTACAGACAAAAAGTGCTTTATCATCATTGCCCAACCCCAAGTTGAGCATTTATGCTCAACACTCGCATCAAATAGTGACATAAAACTGCAAAAGTGACCTTAAACTTCCTCCAGGATCATAGGGAAACTCATCAAGCTTCATAGCACCACCTGTGTACCCAAGAATTGCACTCACACCAAATAGGAAAGCATTTATCTTCGTGCATGAATGCCATCGTCCACCTGGATCCCATGCATGATATGAATCTTCTCCAAGGTTGGCACATGCCATGTTGTACCATACTTTGTTCCAATTAGCCAAAGCCACAAATACCTCAAAATGCAGCTCATAACTAGAGCCCATTTGATTGACAGCAATAAATCCCACATTATATTCCTGATGCATTGATTGCTCTTCATTCCATGTGCCCACCATCGAAGCAAAAAGCGCCGAAGGGCTACTGCTAGATCTCGGACTCTTTGTCCTAGTCAGCAAAGAGAACTACCCCCAGGTCAGCACTAGCCATCCTCCATGTCAACGCCAAAGGTGAGGGAGTTTTACCTACGATCCACTTTTACAATAGGCCCTAGCCTCTTCTCTCTCTATCTAGGCTTTTGCTCTCTCTCTTCAAAATTAATGCTAATTACTGGCTTTAGAAGCCTCCAAGCTATGCATTTAAAATGACATAGGCTCCAACAGTTAGCCTTCATTTAAACAACTTCACATTGGACTTTGCTTTAAAGAAAATTGTCCTCACACTCAAGCGTACAAATTTCCCCTCCACACAATACTTTTCCAAAAAAAATATGTCCACACAATGCTTTCCCAAAAATTCAACTGCTACACAGAAAATACACACACACACAAAATGAATTTTCCCTCAATGCTTAACCATGGATTAAGTTATTAGTAATGAAACTCTGACTCTCTCTCTCTCTCTCTCTCTCTCTCACACACACACACACACACACACACACACACACACACACACACACAATGTGTCCCTTCTCTATGAGCTTTCTCATATATCCCCACAATGCTTTCCTTATAGCTTATGTTGATGTTATGGAAGACACACACACACAAACACACATACAATGGATCTCTTCGTTGTACTTTGTTTGATGCTTATTGATGGTGCTATATAGGTAGCTCCCATTTTCATGCTACACCATGCATATTCAAATTCCTAGCCTTGGTATTTTTAATTGACATTCACTTGAGTGGTTTCACATACGCAACGATCAATCTAAATAGAAGATTGTCCATGAAGCACGAACTCCATGGTTGCGTGTGAGCGACTTTGTTGTCAGGGAGGCCAAATCCACCAATTATCTGATGACCTTCAAGACGTACACACACCATTGACGTACTCTTTCACAACTCAAGCTCATCACAAGTGAGACTTGGATTGAGAGAAAAGTGTGAGTTTAGTTTCTATCTCTTATCTTTTAATCCTAGTTCGGTTGCGAGTTTGGTGTGCAATTTTAGGTTTTGGTGTGCATATGGCCCAAAAGACTGATTGGAGACAACACCACACTATCCAAGTATGCTTAAAGGACAAGACCGCATTGGAGATTCATCAAACTCGGTGCCCGTTAGTACAAGGAAGAGGCGTGCCTCGCTCACTAAAGGCTTTCTCTTGAAAGGTTTTCAATGCCACTTTAGCATTAAGCGTTTGGCTAAGGAGCAAGATGTAGGTGTGATTTCTTACATCAATCCCTATCACACCAATAAGTTGGATGAGTTATGTCATGGTTCTTCTCATCCAAATGCATCTTTGAAGTTATCCCCTTGGATTTCATTACACAAAAAGATATGGGTATGTATGCTTTATCGTAGTTTTTCTCCCCAACAAGTCATGGAAAAGCATATACAAGCACTACACACCACCCAAAGGAAGAGGATACTAAGTACAAATTGGTGAGGGATGACTTCTTGTTCATACATGATATAATGAATATAGGGAGCAAGCTCTCTATTGACCAATATCAAATGCATGATAATGATGCTGAAAATGTGTGACTTTGGTGCAATGAAAATACGCTCAGCATATTCATATACCAATCACGAGATACAATGCACATGTGGACTTTATGCTAGGAATCCAAACTCCATGGTAAAGAGATATTTTCTACAAGTACGGGAATGAAAACCTTCTTGCATTGGATGCAACCTTCGGAACAAATAAGTACAAGGTGGGTAATTAATATTGGCATTTTCATCTTATGCTTGATCAAATTCACTTGTGTACTTTGTTGTTGCATTATCATGACAAGCACTCTTGTGTTGTAGTTTTATCTCTACACGATAGTAGTATTTTATTGTCATCGCAATGGTGTTCCCATTGCATGGATCTTGAATTCCTCGGGCACATTTCAAACGACTTGTACATGGCTCACAAGCTTTAGAAACCATATGTTGGATCACTTTAAGTCTTGGAAACCTGGAGCAATCATGGTTGACAATGCTGAAACAGAAATAGGGGCTTTACCTTTTAGATGACATGTAATGTGAGCAACCATAATTGCCCTTTAATCTCACATATGCTTATATGTTTTGCAGGAATGTATTCCATGTACCTATTTTGTTATGTTTATGGCATGTCAAGATGTGTTG
This sequence comes from Adiantum capillus-veneris, assembly GCF_014529385.1. Taxonomy (NCBI): domain Eukaryota; kingdom Viridiplantae; phylum Streptophyta; class Polypodiopsida; order Polypodiales; family Pteridaceae; genus Adiantum; species Adiantum capillus-veneris. Next base: position 112,780,586 of record NC_140932.1, on the reverse strand, counting down.
GCTAAAGCATCTCATCAAGAAGGTGAAGGATTGGCCAATGAGGGCAGATATGTTTCGCACATTGGGCATGATTATGAATATGTATGGCCAGCCTACCTCATCAGAAGATTCCACAAAGGAGGATGCAAAGATTTTGTTGGAGTCCTTCTACTCAAAGTACAACAAAGAGGAGGAGTTCATCTTGTATTTCAAAACATATTGGGAGTCAAAGATAGGTACCTACACAATTAACTTCCTCTCTTACTCTCATTGTATTTCTCTTACAAGATTTGGCATGTTTTGGCACATAGGCATGTGGATACGTGAAACCCGCAATTTTCCACATGCAGGACAAGACACGAATGGCGCTATTGAGGCCTACCACGTCCATCTCAAGTACAAGTTTCTAGGCTCATCAAAGAGGTTAATGGCCCGTAGAGTTGATTGGATTCTACACAAGCTTACTACAACATGCCTACCATTTTATTGGTTCATGCAGCAAGTGAAAGATAATGGCTTCAAGCGCAACAATGCAATAGAGAATGCCATTGAGAACTCCTACCAACGAGCATTGGGAATTCCTGATGGATATGTAAGGCATATGGATTCTTCTTTAGGTGTTGCATTGGTGCAAAGTATTACCACATAGGGGCATTTCCACACAGTGTTCAATGCCATTTGTGATTGGGCATGTTGTACTTGTCGGTGGGCTGAACAAGGAAATGTTTGAAAGCACCAAATCAAGGTAATGCTTATGAAAGGCGATTCCCATTCATCATTGATAGCACAATGCTTACTTATGTATAGTTCTTCGAACATGTCCTCAACGCCTAGAGGAAACCGGCCCACACTTACAGGGACAAATAGTGATCATGAGGCATCAAGCCCTACCATGGATTGCAATGTCTTGGAAGGGGAGCCCTGCTTGGTTGAGTCATCGACACATGCGACAAGCATTCAACCACTTCAACACATTTTTGAGGAGTTGATCGGCCCAGTGGGTGAGGACAAGGTGCTTATAAAGGAGGCATGTGAAGGACTAAAGCAGACCCTAGGTCATCTGAACCTACTGAAGGCACGCAAAGAGATGGATCGGGAAGCAAGTGCCGGATTCATCTCCATGGAGGATATTTCGGAAACTCACTCAAGCGTGCTCAGCCATTCATTGAGAGAAAGGGTGGAAGAAAGCACCAATAACCCACTATCCAACCATTCACAAAGCCGCTAAAGCAATCCAAAGTCTCCATGCAATTAAAGTTGGATGCAAAAGCCAAGAAACACAACACCAATGTAGAGTCATGTTGAGGTCTTTGTAGCTGAACTCACCTTGTATGTTTCTATTCAAGTTTTCAAATTACTTCATTTGTGGCAAGACTCTCCAATGTAGAGTCATGTTGAGGTCTTTGTAGCTGAACTCACCTTGTATGTTTCTATTCAAGTTTTCAAATTACTTCATTTGTGGCAAGACTCTCCAACATTTTGTGTATCTAAAAAATAGAGAGAGAGAGAGAGAGAGAGAGAGAGAGAGAGAGAGAGAGAGAGAGAGAGAGAGAGAGAGAGAGAAGTTTCCAACATTTTCATTGTTATGTAGCTAAGTTTGTGTATGTGACTTATCAAGAGAGATACACAATGTATATGAAAGAGAGGGGGGGGGGGGGGGGGGGGGGGGGGGGGGGGGGGGGGGGGGGGTGTGATATTGTAGCATGGTTATGGTCTTCATCAATTGCAATATATAGTTTTGGTAGCAAGGTTAGCTTCATTTACAAATGAATGTGTTTTTCAAGTCATTACAAAAAGTATAGGCACAAAAATATATATATATATCTCTCTCTCTCTCTCACCATCAATCCACACACACATACAAACACAATGTGCTAATTGAAAAGAGCGAGTAAGCATGACTAAAACTAATTTGAAAATTGATTTTAAAACCATACATTAAAGAGGAAAGTTACAATGTTGTTGAATTTGAAAGAAGAAAAACAAGGTTGTTGGACAAAAAAGAGACTTTAACACACACTTTAGTGTCCTTTTTTCACGAATTTAAATAAAATGGTACATGAAATCTAAAACACATCTCAAGAAATGGTTTAGCAAACTTATACAATGTTATTCAAAGTACTCATAGAAATTATAATCCCTCACTTTTGATCATAAACTCAATAGCAACTACATTCATGAAAAGAACCTACGCAAAACAACATTCAATGTTTCATTAAAACTCGTACTCTAGCCTAAGAAAAAAATGAGCAGTGTGCATGCAATAATCCGTGGTAACTATTTATATATGTGTTTGATATTTTTGCAATTTTCATGTGAGAAAAAAATTCTTTGTGGCTAGAATTAAATATAGAAAGTCCTGTGGGTCAAATATGCAATGTTCACAAATTCAATTAACAATCACAAAAAACATTTAGTTCATCTAAATTTACAATGCCTTATGATGCATATATACTAGATCTATGACTCCATACATAAGGTGATAATTTCTAATGCTTATGCAAGCCACATTTGGTGATTTATGGCATATCCAAAAACTGCGCATGTTGTAATTATGATTTTTAACTTATGAAAGATAAGCCTTAAAATAAAGTCTACTTTTGGATTTTTCCCTTCATCTCACTTATTTGTATACAAATACCTCATATGGACATAGGTGGGAGATTTATATACACACTTTCATTAGTTTTTCATAGCAATGTTGTTTTTGCAAAAAATTACGCACTACAAATTTTTAAAATGAGCTTAAAATACAAGATGCCTATGAGTTTGAACCCTATAAAAATGCTTAGTTGATGGGTATTCACCTAAAGATACATTATACACCTTAGGTTTTGTCCCATAACCTCATTATATTGATGAAAGAGGCCTTGAAAGACCAAAAGTTTTCTCTTTGTCAGCATTTTCAAGATTTTGGTCTTTTGATTATAACAAAAATTTAGTCCCATAACTAGGTTATGAAGCTCAATTTCTTGTTAAAATAAGTTTTTTCGTATCCATACACCTTGAAATCTATGCAAAATCTTATTTTGATGAGAAGTTATATTCAATTTATGAAAATTTTGTTAAAACTGCACTAAATTTCTATGATTTTTTCATCTTAAAACTTATCATTATAATCTTAATTTGGTATTAATTTTGGCAAAAGTAAAATTTGGCTATGTTCTTCACCTCATAGATGACCTAAGATATGAACGTGACCTATGAATTATTTTCCTAGATTCACCAAATAATTATGACAAGTTGCTAGACAAACAGGACACTTTAGTGTCTCAGGACATTTGAGTGTCCGATTACATAACTAGTGTTAAGCTACATTGGAAGGTATCCCTTGGAGTCTACCAAATCTCCTTTGAGGCACCATAATGTTAAAATTTTGTGTTGCCTCTTGGTGTTGTGGCGTCCCGTAGTTCACCCACTTCTTGGTTGTACCTCACCTCGCCACGTTGTCGTGCCTCTCGGCTCCCATGACAAGAAACTGAGAAAATGAATGCCAATCAGGTGTATTTGAATCCTACATGATCATTCAGCAGTTATAAGGGCTTGCTAACAAGCCAATTTTTAAGCTAAAAGTGTGCCAGATGTGGCTCTAAGGGCCAAAAGATAATCGATGATCAGAATGCAGTGGAAGGATTCCATTTAATTGCGGAGCTAGAACATAGGAGCCGAATAAAAGAAATTCAGGCGGTTCAAGGCCCGAATTGGCAGGACTTCAAGAAGGCGCTTCAGGAGAAATACTTCCTTGAGGATTTGCAAAGGGTAACTAGACAGAGCTTTATGAAGTGGGTGCAGAAGAAGAACCAAAATCTATCTATAAAAGAATTATTACAGGAATTTGAGAAGAAATTCGAGCAACTGTCCTCGACAGAGCAACGTTCAATGAAGGATAGAAGGTTGAACTGTTCATTCAGGCTGCTGATCCACAACTTCAGAAGAGTCTAGTGCAGCTGCTGGAGGACTCAACAGAAGAATCGGGCTTAACATCCGACTGGAAGATAGTCATTGAAGCAGTAAACATGATCGTGAAACGACAGATGAGAGTCGATAAGCTGATCGTGTCTGATATCATGGATGTTGTGGAAGAGGAACCTAAAGAGAAAACAACCTCGGCAATACCCAGAGTGGAGGAGCCAGTTCTTGACGAATTGGTGAAAGGTATTCAAGAATTAAATTTGAATTTTAAAGCTATAAAATTTGAAGGGCTAGCTGCAAAGGGGTCTACTTCTAATCCTAGACAGTAGCCTCCACGCAAAGGTTGGGATCAATGCATGTGGTGTAATAGTGAAGACCACAAGTATGTTAAAGAATGTGATGAATTTGATGAAGCTTACAAAAGGAACGTGGTTTTCTGGAAGGACAAAAGGATTCACCTTAGGGCAACAGGTGAGATGCTCCACCTGAACTTCGGTAGGGGCGGCATGAAAAAGATAGTTGAAGAGATTCAGCATAATGTTGCTCTTGTAGAAGTAGCTACAGATGGGCTGAAAGTCTGCGGGCAGGGTGATGATGATGGTGCAGGTACCAAGGGTCAATTGTGGCCTTATGCTTTGAAGACAGCAGAAGCAGGGCAGGTGACTTATGGAAAGCTGTAGCAAGTAGGGAATTCAATTTGAGAAACCACAGGGTGGACTAATCCAGTGGATTCCCTCTCAGTGTATGTGTTCATTGGGAAGTCTCAAGCTAATGAACGCATACATTGAGAAGTCTCAAGCTAATGAGGCTATGGTTCATTGGGAAGTCTCAAGCTAATGAGGCTATGGTGGAGGAAAAGCGGAAAAGAGATGAAGAAGTTCCTCCGACATCAAAAAGGACAACGAGATTCAACAACAAACAAGAAGAAGGTCCTACTCCTAAAGTGGTGATGGAGGAGGCACCCAAGGACAAAAAGCAAGGTAAACCCAGGAGACCCTCATATAAGCTTAAGTCTGACTTTGAATTAGCTACAGATTTAAAGAAATTTTTTGAAGAACGCATTCTGAATAGCAAAGTGGAGCTCACATTGGGTGATATTTTGGGCATTGCCAAATGCGAGTTTCACGAGGAGATTATTGATATTATCAAAATAAAGCGGAAGATACCAAGTGAACAAGAGTTGGAGTCAGTTAAGAGCCATGTGGTTCACCACATTGAAGCAATTTTGGATGAGTATGAAGAGTATTTGGCAGATCTTGAAGAAGAAGAAGAGTCGAGGTCTGTGGTGGTGTCAAATCCAACTGTACCAGAGGTAAGACATGTTCATTTCAATGAAGATGAAGACAATGAAAGTATACCAAGGAGTCACTTTTCAAGGATTCATTAGGCAAGAGCAACAATCGAAACTTTTGTGAAGCTTGGCGACATTGAAGAACCGGTCTTAGCACTCATAGATAATGGATCGGAGATAAATTTGATGGCTAAAATCTTGCACAAAAAAGGGAAATGGCCTATTGATGTGGACCATGGTTGGCGGATTCGAGCTGCCAATATGCTTCCAGTCGACCTCTATGGTGCATGTGCCAATGTTAAGGTAACTGTAGGGGATGTCTGTGATGAGCAAAATTTCTTTATACAGGAATATTACTCTTATCCATTAATTTTGGGGCAACCCTACATTATGGCTGTGCAAATGGAAACCAAGGTGTTGGATGATGGCTAAACCTATACCAGGGTTCGAAGCCGAGATGATAAGAAAGCAGTTCACTTCTTGACTGTATGTGTTGACCATGCCAGGAACAAGGATAGTCTACGTGATCATCTAATACCAAAGATACGCAAGGAGTTTAGAGAACACAGTTTGCAGAGGATTTTCTTGGAGTGCCATTATAAAGCGGGACTATGGTGGGACACGTGAGGAGAAGTTCTTGCAAAGAGAAGCTTTCTCTTGAGGGTTTTTGGGGTTAACATCTGAAGGTTCAGTATCTTTCAGAAAATTTAATGATTTGCCAAAATGGGAAAAACAGTATGTTTCAGGTGTCCAAAGTGAGTTGCAGGGATGTGATGTCTTGAATCAGATGATATGATTTAACGAATCTTTGAAGAGGTATCGTATGTAGATACTATGTTAGAGCTTGAGGAGATCAGGCAACACGGGTTACAAAGCGGAACTGAAGTGGTTAAGGTCCATTCCATGGACATCTATGATGAGTTAGGTATATATGAAGTACTTATGCATATTGAGGATGATTCAGGTGAAGCAGTTGAAGCATAGGTAGAGACAAAATACAAGACTGTTGGAAAGAAAGTGAGGCCAGTGGCTACACTGCTACTAGAAGGAAGTGATGGGATGATCAAGGAGGCTTCTTGATAGCCTATACTCAGGAATCCAAATAACATAGGGCATAAATTTACTAAGGAGACATTGCAACAGCTGTAGGTTGGAGAAGATGGTTTCCTCAATGAAGAGGAAATCAAGTGTTTTCAAGGTATGCTCGAAAAACATGGTAAAGATTTTGTTGTTGAGCCAAGTGAGATTGGGTGTGTGGATCCTAGTGTTGTTTCACCTATGGTTATTTTCATTGTTCCTCACATGCCATGGAGCTTACATCCTATTCCAGTTCCTAAAGCTCACTTACCGAAGCTTATCAATTGGCTTAATGGAAAGATTCAAATGGGAATTTTGGAGCCATCATGTGCACCGTATTCTAACCGATGGTTTAGTGTTCCAAAGAAAAACGGTACACTAAGATTCATTCAATATATGCAACCGGTTAACAAGGTAATAATCCGCAATGTGGGTACTGGCCCAATTGTGGATGAATTTGTTGAGGCCTTTGCAGGTACATTTATTTACTCCATGGGTGATCTTTATTCAGGATATGATCAATTCCGATTAGCTTTGGAGAGCAAGGATCTTACTACAATGCGTACTCCTCTTGGTTTGGTAAGGATGTGCACTCTGTGCACTCTGCCCCACAGGGTGCTACTAATTCAGTGCTCATATGATGAACGACATGAATAAGGTATTAAGGGATTTTATCTCACATGTTACTATGCCTTTCATTGATGATATACCAATAAAGGGCTGTGAAGAAGGCTCAAAAGATGAAACAAAAGACCAGAGGGGGTGCCGACAGTTTGTTGCTCAACATATTGCTGACTGTGATGCTATTTTGTTGAGGCTTGAAGAAGTTAACGTAACACTTTCAGGTCAAAACTCAACTTTTGGTACTAAAGAGGTCTCTATTGTGGGACATATGTGTAGTTCAAAAGGTAGAAGGCCAAGTCCAGCAAAAGTGGAAGCTATCCAAAAGATGAAGGAAACATGCTCTTCGGTTATTGAAGCTCGTTGATTCTTGGGTGCGTGCGTGTTCTATCGTATTTGGCTGCCACACTTTGCTCATGTTGCAGAGGTGTTGTACCAATTGCTACGGAAAGGTAAAAGGTTTGTTTGGGAAGAATTTCACACACAAGCTATCAGGAAATTAAAGAAGATGCTTCTTGAGGCACCGACCTTGAGGAAAGTCGACTATAAATGCAAAAGGCCAGTTATTTTAACTGTTGACACTAGTCCAACAGGTATTGGCTGGGCTATAGGTCAAGATGATGCTGAAGGACACAAGTATGCAGTGAGATTCGGAGCCAAGGTGCTCAATGCTCGTCAACGAGGTTATCCACAGGTTAAGAGGGAACTTTGGGGCATTGCTACTGCTCTAAGGACTGATAAAGAATACTTTATTGGAGCTTCTGTTCTGGTAGAGACAGATTGCTTGCCACTAATAGGGATGATTGCAAACTGCTCTACTCTGAACACTACCATGCTACGATGGATAGCCTATATTAAGTCTCTTAACCCTGAATTTTGTGATATTGCAGGTAGAGATAATCTTGTTGTTACAGATATTCTATCAAGAGAGGTTTGAAGATGAAGAAGAGATGCTGACCACGAGTGATGATGTTGGCTTGAAGTTCTACATGTCCTCTTATCTACATGCCAATTGTGGAAATATTTCTCATGTTTTTGAAGTATTTTTCTGAAGAGTTTTATGATGGATATTGGCTTATGATTGGCCGCCACCTAAGTACTCTCACTAGACAAGAAGGATGGAGTGACCAAGATTACAAGAGGATGAGGAAAAAGGCCTATGGCTATTTTCTAAAATATGGACATTTATGGAAGCAACCAAAGCACCCAAGAGGGGTGCCACAATGAATTATTTGTGATAAAGAAACTCAACAGTAGGTGATCAAAGAGTTTCATGAAAGTCTATGGGTTGGACACAGAGAAGTTTGGGCAACCTTTGTCAAGATTAAAGACTAATATTGGTGGAAAGGTATGTGCAAAGATGTACAAAGGTATGTACAAAGTTGTGGTTGAATTTGTGGAATCATGCTTAATATGTCAACAGTACTCTAATGTGCGACATAGAGATGGATTGCATCCCACCTATCCACTGGCTATGCACTACAATGCCAGTAGGAGTGTGGTAGATGAGGTATATTGTTCTTTCCATAGAAGATCTTACTAATCAGGTTGAAGACAGGGCTTTGCGTACCAAAGCTACCAGTTCAGTATGCAAGTTCTTTCTTGAAGATGTTATCTCGAGGTATGGATGTGTTGGCGGTATTACTGCAGATAGAGGAGAACTGGATGCAAATGAAGCATGATAGTTTTTTGCTCATATGGGCATTAAGCTCGCTCTCACTACAACATATAATTCAGAAGGTAAACAAGAAAAGTGAAAGAGGACATCCGCCTATTGTTAAAGCTTTAGCGAAGGTTTGTGAAGGACATATTAGTGATTGGCCTAAACTCTTGCCATTTGCTTTATGGGCTGATCGCACTACACACAGTTCAGTTACATGACTTATGTTGTTTGAATTGATGCATAGGAAAAAACCCATTATGCCTATAGAGAAAGAAGTTAGGAGTTGGACCATAATGCCATGGGAAGAAGGTATGTCTACTGAAGACTTGCTTACTCTACGTATTTGCCAGCTTGAGAGGCGTCGAGAGGATATTGAACAGGCTATAATGAAGCTTAAGGAGGCAAGATTGAAGAATAAGGCAGCATTTGATGGAAAGCACAGACTACAACCGCATGCTATCAAAGATGGTGACTAGGTACTTGTCTATGACAGTAGCTTGGAGAACTAATATAGTGCTATGCGGAAAATGGTTAAACGGTGGTTTGGACCATATGTGGTGCTACATGTTTTTGATAATGTGACATATCAATTATGCGAACTTGATGGCACTATTCTCAAGGTGCCTATTGCAAGGAAATAGATCAAGCTATTCAAGAAGCGAGAAAGCGAGATTGTTCTTGAAGATTCTCGTTCAGATCCACCTCTAGAGGATCATGTTATGTATACATCAGATAATATGTCTGATGATGATTTTAATGAAACTGATTAAGTGCAATTGGCACAGACCGGAGGCTGTGTAGGTTCAGAGGGGTGGATGTCGTGCCACTCCGCTCCCATGACAAGAAAATGAGCAAAGCAATGCCAATCAAGTGTATTTGAATCCTACATGATCATTCAGCACTTATAAGGGCTTGCTAACAAGCCAATTTTTAAGCTAAAAGTATGCCAGATGCGTCTCTAAGGGCCAAAAGATGTCTTGGTAATGCTAAAGAGTGAGTTTGTTTGATGTGGTCATAGATGGGATTTTATTAATCAAAGTTGAAGTACTCGAAGTGCTCTATCGGCCTGTCCTTACGGCTCATCAATCGGAGCTAAAGATAAGAAGGTATGGCAGTTTGAAGTTTGAATTGGTTGCAGGTCTGTACCGGATTGGGCAACTGAAATTGAGGGAATAAAAATGAAGTGAATGCACGGGCCTGAAGTGCTCGCTTTGTGGAGTGCATTGGTCTTTTCAAATCAGTGATCGGAGTTACAATTTCCAAGTTATTGGCCATTAAAGATGCACCGGAGGGCCGGTTCCATATCAGTCTAGTCGGCTCGGTCGGACTGCTATCTAGGAGTTTTTGAGTTTTTGTCCAGGTTTTGGAATGAAATGATGGCGAGGAAAAGCCAATGTGGCTCCAACTTGCTGGAGAAAAATGATGTGCTTGGTAGTGCTTTAGTCGGCATGTACTCTAGTGCCCGCCTAATGTGGCCGTCCAATGAAGGATGCCAGGCATTGTATCAGCCCGGCATTTATGCCAAATGTGATTCCCTTACAATGACTATGGTCAATATGTATGCCAAATATGGTATCCTACAAGGGCCTAAAACCTCAAGGAATTAAATTGTCCGCCCATTGTAAATGGGGCTACCCTAAACTTTAAGGAGGGTGTGAACAAAGAGAGGATGGCGAAAAAGCCAGGGGCTAGCAGCGCTGCAAGAAAAAGAAATGCTCGCGATGGTCGTTGAGCAACTCGGACGCGCTCTGCCATGAAACTAGAAATGACCAGCACGTCGAGGCGGCACTTTTTGGTAGCATCTATGCCATTTTTTGCGTGGATCGAGGACAACCTGCCACATCATCGAGTGGGTACCCATTAGTGACATCGCTAATGGGTAGGCCCTTTTTTTAGCAAGGAAAAAGCTCATGCAACCTATAAAAGGGAAGGGGGGATCTTTTAGGCCCTCTCTTGTGTGTTTTTTTCTCTCCCTTTTTCATTTTGAGCGCTGTCTAGGAGCAAGCCATAAGCTCAGATTTCATCAAGAGCTCTTAAGCAAGCCTAAGCGGGATTGTCACAACTAAAAGCCAAATTCCTAAGCTCTCTATGCCTAATCCTTAAGTCAAGCCTAAGCTCGATTTCATTAAACTCTCATCATCCTAATTCAAGTCTAATCCTAAGCTCGCTTAAGCCAAGCCAGGCTAATCTCGACTTCATTAGGCTCATAAGCCAAGCATAAGCTCGAATCCCTTAATCTCATAAGCTAAGCTTAATCCTAATCTCCTAAGACAAGCCTAAGTCTAATATCATAAGCCGAGCCTAATCTCTCGTTAGCTAAGCCAAAGCCCCAATCTCATTAAGAAAAAATTAGCCTTGATAACCATAATCTCAATCTCTCTAAGCAGCCAGAAACCTTAAATCGAATCGGACCAACCAAGGCCGTCGGAAGTTAAAGCTCCTAAGCCATGGCAGGAAGAAGCTCAAGGCGGTAAAAGGCAGTTAATTTTTAATAGCACCTAGATTAAACCAGGACAATTCTTATAATTTGATTAAAACAATTTGGTTTAAGGTAGATTGTGTGTTTTAAGCTCTGTTTCCGTTAATTGTGTCTGCTGCAACTCTTCTCCTCTCACCTCTCACAGCCAAGGGCCCGGTGCCTTCCCGGCTCACCTTTCAAATAAAAATCCCCCGACAACGTGTCACTTTATCGTGGTCCTCCTTGTCACTCTTACCCACATTGTTCATGGGAAGAGGTTTGGCTACGTCATGCTCTAGACATACGTCTTTGGTAGGAGGAGTTACCAAATCCACTAATTACACCACACAAAAGCAACCATCAATAACATATACCAAAAAAAAAAATGAGAAGCTTCTAAGGACAATGATCACACTCTAAAAGAGAGGGTTTACCTTCAAGCCTTGGACCCTCGAGTTTCTCCCGCTTTGCACACTCTACTATCCCGCCACGAAGAATTGAGCACGTTTAGAATAAGAAGAAATACTTGAATCATGCATGCGAAGAGCACTCCGAGCTTGTTGCAGATGCAAATCGTTCTCTCTTCGATACAACTTCCCCAAATAGCGAATATAAGGAATCGAGACTTTTGTGTTGTGTTCCCAAGCAAAGTGACATAGCATGCCTGCTCTCCCAACGATGCCTTTAAGGCCAGCCGGTTTAGCCTTGCACTCATCGCGCTTGCAATAAAAGACATTTCTATTTCTTGATTTGTACAAGATTTCCTTGTACTACATGAACACAATAAAATACTTTCTTCACTTATTGAAGGTCTTGAGGAATGTGTGTTTCACATAATGTGTAAGCATGCATGAAGGAGTTATTCAGAGTCATGCATGAGCACTTTTTAAGGCTCCACAAGCATGACTCCATAAGCAAGTTAAGTTCCATTACACTAAATTAATTAAGTAGCCCACCCTAGACAGTTTCCAACTACTCTCTCTCTCTCTCTCTCTCTCTCACACACACACACAAGCTTTAATAATGATTGCACAACACCATAATGTTAGCCTGCCATGTAAAATCCCATGCAATATTTTAGCGCTCTCTCTCTCTCTCTCACACACACACACACTCATATACACACATAGCCCTCCCAAAGTTTCCTTTTCTTTCTACAACATTTGGAAGGGCAAACAATTACATTTGATTAAAGCTAAAGCCTACAACCCCACATTTGAATTAAGCTACAGTTTCCTCATATTAACTTGAAGGAGATAAAATGTGCACCTCACCGTTTTCCCTATGCACTTGGAATTCTCTCCGAAGCCGCGCCCTCTCAATGTGATGATCCGCTTCATGGACGCCCTTGCTCATCCATTCTTTGTCTCTTGCTCGTTGAGCATCGTCAAGCTCGATCTTGATTGGCATAACCACAATTGGTTCATCGTTCTCCTTACGCACTTGGAATTCTCCTCGAAATCACGACGCCTCAATGTGGTGATCCGGTTCATGGCTACCATTTAGCCCCGGTTCTTAGCCTCTTGCTCGAAAAGCACCGTCATGCTCAATCTCGATCGGGTATTTGATAGTTTCAAGGTTGGTGTAACCACAATCGGGTCATTGCAATTCGCATGCCGGCTACAATCCATCTCATCAACGCACGGAGTTCCCATTCCCTGCGAGCCTCCAATGTCAGAAAAGGCAAGATTATGACATGACCCCCTTGTAGCCCATCGAGGTTTCTTTCCACGGCAGTCATTCTCAATGGCTAGAACCCATGAGGCCATAGAGAGAGAGAGAGAGAGAGAGAGAGAGAGAGAGAGAGAGAGAGAGAGAGAGAGAGAGAGAGAGCAGCAAGAAGGAGTACTTGGCTGGCTGCAATGGCCGGAGTTCTGCTGATTTTGGCCTGGGGAAAAGGAGTACTGGGCCGTTGTTGTTGTTGTGTGTGTGTGTGTGTGTGGGGGGGGGGGGGGGGGTCCCAACACTGGAAAGAGTACACGCTGCCTTGAAGTCTGAGCTCCTTGCGTGGTGCATCTCGGGTGAGTTAGCGAGCGTGGATGCCACCTCGACAAGCCAGCATGGATGCCACCTCGACAGAGAGGCCAATTTCTAACTCGATCCGTGCCGAAGTACAAGGGAAAAGCGTGCACAGAGGTGTTTTGTCTTCTAGCTGAATCAATTCCATACAAGCAGGTTCTCTTTTGCATGCAAGCTCCGCAACCTTTGTAACCTGATCGCCCCACAGCACTAAAGGGCATGGGAGAAAAGAGATGGGATCCACGGTGGGGGTCCAAAGGGGGAATCTCGAGGCGGATGGATGGTGGAAAAAAATGGGCGTCGATCGCAGGCTCGGAGACTCGAACCCGCGCGACCGCCATGAGAGCCCAATGCTTTAACCGCTACACCCGCGACGGGGAAGTTGACATATGGGCAAACCAAATAATGATAAATAAACTCGGACAGCCCCCCCTCCTTGTCCAAGTTTACTTTTTTGTGTCCTAGTTTACCTCAGCATCCTACGGTTGTGCACGTCTCGATCGCCGTGTCTTGACTTCGTTACCGTGGATCCCACCGCTGGAGCTTCAAAAGTTTCCCGTGCCCTTTAGTGTTGAGGCTGATCGCCCCCTCATTTGTGTGTCCTGTATTGATGCCCAGATAGCAATAGGCTCGTATGATCGTATCTGCACAAGCTCTACTTGAGATTCAAGAACATAAACAAACTGCAACATAAATAAACTGGAACGGCAGGCTAATTTAAGAAAATACCAAGCTTTTTTAAATAGAAAAAAGCTACGTTGACTGCTATTAAAATAAGCGACATGGAACTTCATGAGGGGTTTTGTTTTTAGAAGCCTCTAGGGTAAAACACCCAATAAAAAATTGGGTGCCTGTCATGGGACGCGTGGACTGCTTAAAATAAAGCCATTTTGCTCCGGGTTAGAGACACAATCAAGCGAGTGCTGAGTTGGTTAGGGCAAGCAACGATTGAATGCATGCCGTTGGATCTCGAGTTCAAGCCTTGGTGGCTCATTGGCTCAACTAACGCCCCATGGCGTCTCCCTATTCATGGCGTTTTTCGTTACACATGGAATTTTGTTCTGTCTCGTGCGTCCTGCAGCCTTCAGTGTTCGCGACATCGCTTCTACAGCTAATAGCCCTTGCGCTCCGCTTTTGATTGCACCCTCCCAAGTTGAAAACAGTGCATCAGACTGGTCGCAATTCATCGCCTTTCTTAGGTGGCCTTAAGTTGGGGGTTTTACCCTAGTTGCATGAAGCAATGTGAGAAGGAGCGTAATCTTGAATCCAACTAGGAGAAAAGGTCTGCATACAGACGACATGCTTGGCAAAAGAAATTTAAAACCAAGGTGGATTTTGCTGAGTGAAATCTAGAGCCCGCCAGCTTGTGTTTTAATTTGCGAGATTTTTCAAGGCACTCGGATATAAGCTCCACAACATCTTGGCAGATCTCGGCAGCCATTGCTATGCAGGATATCAAGACAAGGGCCTGTCCAAAATCCTTCTAAGAGCCATCTTTAGCACGTTTCTTGATTGGCTATGCTGTTCTTGATCATAAGCAGTCGGGAAGTCATTTAGTTCTCGTCTAAGCTTCCGCTATTTTCAGCACTATTTAATAAATTTAGTACTTCCATCCACGTATGATTTTGTTTTTTGTTTCTTCATAGGCTTTCATAAGTATTGTGAGATTTGTCTATCTTTCGCTTCGTAGTGGTCTGTAGATGATTTGATGCGGGTATTAGACTCGGATTGAGACACAAATATTTCCGGCCTTCGTTGTCACCAGGGACTGCCGTGCAACCACCTTGACCTTGCCATATTTAGATTGTATATTTGGGAATTAGTTCTTGTAATTTGTTGTTATTGATCTCATTGCAATATTTCATAAAATACTTCACGTCATTTTATGTGATCGTATACTAGCATGTGTGATGGTTTTCATGGGAATCATCGATGTAGAGATGACAAGATTTATAACGCCATTATGTACTGACTAGTCATTCTCTTAAGACTTCGCAGATTTTGCACAAAACTAGCGTTTCTGATGCCATGGTACGTAAAGCCATGATGATTGCTATTTCAAAGTTTTTTTTGAGCATCTATAATGTCATAGTGAGTGTCGCTATGCCATGGTACATAAAGCCATTATGATTATTGCTATTTCAGTGTTTTGTGAAAGCGTCTCCCGATGCCATGGTACGTAAATCCATTATGATTATTCCTATTTCAAAGTTTACATAGCTCTCTTATGCCATGGTGAATATCGTGATTCCATGGTAGGTAAAGCCATCATGATGATAGCTACCAGTTGTTGAGATCTTGGGAGCCCCAATATGTTCATTTCATCTTGGCTTTGTATATATGTGTGCACATGGGATTACATTGATATTACATTTGCTTCTATGTCGTTTGCACATGTGATTTCATCGGCATTATGTTTTTTTCTATGTCGTCTCTAGAGCGGCGTCGCAAAATGTCTCCAAGGACAATATGATGTGGTTATTTCTAACCTTCAGGTCGCAATATGTTTCTTCAGTTGATGTTGTTTACATTATAAAATTTACGTCAAGTAGTGTGTAGAGGGGCTGAAAGATATTGAAATTGCTCAAAGCTGAAGAATTTGCATCAATTCAATTGTGTATATAGGATTATTAAACTTTGAAAGCACACATTGTATATTATGCAGTAATGTAGCTCCTAGAAAATGAATTTTGTAAACTTTGATGATTATCAATATAGCAGTGCATGTATATGGTGTTGTGGGTTTTTTCCTTGTACCCCCAAGGGTTTTTTCATCCACAGTTAGGGACTCCTATTTGAGTGGGGATGTTGGAGCTATATAGAGAGTCTACACTTATGTTATATATAGCTAGGAGTTCCCACTATATATGTGTACTCAGTGCCTGCACTACACACACTTTCGGGTTTGCATATGATGGTGTCATCTCTCTCTCTTCTTGTCTGCGTGTGTTCTCTTGTGCTCTAGCTCAACATCCTACACAATGGATCTTGCATACAACTCTTGACTAGCTCCAAGTCTAGGCCACTGGGTTCTCACACCACACAAGGGACCTAGGGGTGGCAGGTTTGGTACGGACTCTTTGGCCTTTAGCCAAGTTCAATGTGACACCAGTGGATGCAGTTGGTTGTAGGCATATTGTGGTGCAATTGTTTGATGACACTCAGAGCCCCCCTTGCTATGTATTTGTAGCCCTACGAGCTGCACACTCGACCTAGGCCTGGGTGGGACATTCACTTCATACACGCTTGTCTAGAAGTCGCTCGGATGCATATTACTTCCCATCCAAACCGGCCTCAAAGATAGCGATGCTGGCTGCCTATTGTTGCCATTCAGAAGAGAATGGGATCGAGGAGGGTCCCTTTATTTAGCAGTTTAAGAAAGTCAAACCTTTAGTATTAAGAAAGTAATCAAAGGACATCTTTTGAATTCAAACATGAAAAACAACTAGTTTATTTGAATATAAAGTTTCCTCCCAAAATGGAATTTAAATCTAGCAGGTAAAACTATATCATGGAGCATATCTATGGAAAGAGCTCGCTATGTAGATTGTAGATCTATGATCTCCGCTCAAATCAAAGATCATATGTGGAAAATAAGAAGGTGAAAAAACATAAAATTGTCCACCTCCTTTCTGGAAGAAAAGTGCATCCTTTGACCACTATTACACATCTCTTACACACCCATCATTATTGCACACATGGCATACACCTATTTATCAAAATGTTAATCACCTCCATAAGCTCAATAAAGAGACCCTCCTATAACCCATCCTCTTCCTAATGTATCATCTAGTTTTTCTCACAACTCCATGACGATTGTTTTATGGAATGTGCAAGGATTGGGAGGGCCCCAATTTTAGCATTAGAGGCGTCAGTTTCATCTAAAGATTTAGCGATGCGTTGTGGGTGGTGAGATTGATATTCTTTTGCTACAAGAGCATCTTTTGTGTGAGAGCCGCATTGGACGATGTGCTCAGATTTTGTGTGGTTGCTATGAGACAATTTGGTCAGCTGCATTTGGACCTTGTGGTATCCAAGGAGGGGTATGTATGACTATTGCAGATTCTTGGCAATAGGACATTATGGGCAGAGGTATTATTTTGTCAGTGAGAGCTTCGTGGATTAATGTGCAGGTTCAGGGTTTCCTTATGGGTTTTCTGGACATATATGCTCCCAATGTGGAAAGTGCATGGGTAGTGTTTTGGTCTCATGTTATTGAGTCCTTGTCGCATGCACAGATGTTTTGTGTTGGGGGGATTTCAACATGTTGGAGGACCCCTCTGATAGGATTGGAGGTGGCCACGCTACAGTGCACAAGGCTGGGTTGGCAGCTTGGGAGTGGCTATGTATGACAATGAGGGTTTCTGATGTTTGGCAGTACTTATGTGACGCGATACGGAAGAGCGAAATACATTGATAATGAACAAAGAATATACAAAGTACACAGAGTAAAAAGATGCAAATAAAGAGTCTCTATGGATACAAAATAATCACTAGAAGAAGAGCATAGCTTGTTCCATAACCTCCCGACCACCCCCGAGCTATCTCAATCTCACTCTCACTCTTACTCTCAATCTCAATCTTGTGCACAATCTCAATCTCAATCTCAATTTCAATCACAACCACACTCTCAATCTCAATCTCTTGATGGCAGCAACGATCATAATCGAAATCGCAACATGCTCACAATCCCAATATCATGACACCTTGCACAGATCCTGTTTCACACATTGATTTTTGCACCGTCATCATGATCTAATTTGCAATAGTCCACCAGGAAGAAAAAAATCCACTTCTTGGTGGATAGCAGGAAGAGTTGTATGCTGTTGTCTATCTGCCTGTCTCTATGTATACTACATTGTTGCTGCCTTCTGTTTGTTTTCATCATAACTATTACAAATGAACTCAGAACAGAGAAATCCAGGTACTCAAAATGACGGTAATAGGTCTCGTCTACAAGGCAACGCGAACAAAATTACGAAAAACGTCTTACCTTGGCTAAAAACTCAACTTTTAGATCACGGCTCAAAAAAATATTATTTTTGGATCTCCACTACTTTTTAAACTTATTTTAAGCCTACCCATGTGTTTTAGGCTAAAATACATAAAAATAAAACATTGATATTAATAGAAACCTCAATTTTAACTACATGTTTCCTTTACAGTCTACAGTCAAATGATTTCTTTATTCAAATTATTACTAACTACATCCTTACTGTATTGTGAAGAGAATATATTTTCTCTCTCGATATCTCCAACTCATTTGTGTTCGACTAATACTATCTATCTCATAAACTATCCAACAATCTTTTAAACCATATTTAACAAAATATCTAACCTATAACATTATTTCTGACTTTAAGAACTTGGAAAAATAGCCCTATTACATCTTAGGTTTTGTGAGACCCCCATAAAGATTTTCTTTCTATCGTTTTGACCGTAGGGTACAAGGAGTGAATCTATCTAGGGTAAATTGCTTCTACACCAGTGACCACATTTGTGACATGGGGGCCTTGAAGGAGTACGAGCGGAAGTGCGACGCGAGAGAGAGTGCGAGAAGAAGAGCACGACGATATGGTGAACTCGCTCTATTGTAATGTGTAGAGCATAGTGAGTTCTTATTAGGTTTTTACAAAAGAATATGTGTACATACCTGGCGGCCCGCCCACTTACCTGGGCGACCACATTGGGCTTTATACCCCAACAACCTCCCACTTAAAGTCCAATGTGGTACTTTAAGTGTGAGAGAAGCTACTATAGAAGCTAATATACAAGAGATGTAGAGAAGTGGTGTACTACCCTACACCTAACTGCTTGCGAAAATGCGCAAAGCTCTCTGAGGGAAGTCCTTTTGTAAGTAGATCAGCAGGATTTTCTGTGGTGTGAACTTTGACAAGCTGAAGTTGCTTATCCTCGAGCATTTCCCTGATGAAATGATACTTCACATCCACATGCTTTTTCTTTGAGTGATAAACTGGATTGCGAGCCAATTGTATAGCACTTTGACTATCACAATATAACACAGGCATCTCTTCTTTGATTCCCAAATCTGTTACTAGTCGATTAAGACAAATTGATTCTTTGCATGCCTCTGATGCTGCAACATATTCAGCCTCTGTTGTAGACTGAGTAACACAATCTTGTAATCTAGAACACCATGATACTGCTCCACCAGCCAATGTAAAGACATACCCTGACGTAGACCTTCGGTTGTCTAAGTCACTTGCATAATCTGAGTCTGTAAAACCCTTTACACTTAGCTCCTGACTCCCATAGCATATACACATACTCTTTGTAGCTTTCAGATATCTCAATATTCCTTTCACTGCCTCCCAATGTTTCTTGCCTGGGTTTGACATGTATCGACTTACTACTCCCACTGCAAATGCAATGTCTGGGTGAGTAGCAATCATTGCATACATCAAACTACCCACCGCAGACGCATATGAAATCTTATCCATTTCAGCCTGTTCTTCCTCAGACACAAGACAATCTTGTTTGCTAAGTTTCACATATGGTGGCAATGGAACACTCAGTGCCTTTCCCTTCTCCATATTGAAACATTGCAAAACCTTGTCAATATACTCTATTTGAGATAACCAAATCAACTTCTTTGATCTGTCTCTCTCAATGCGCATACCAAGTATATGACTTGCCTCACCCATGTCTTTCATGTCAAACGATTTTGCCATCTTTGACTTCAAAGCTGAAATTTCTTCCAAGTGCTTGCCAACAATCAACATGTCATCCACATACAAAATAAGGATCAGCCAACTGCCATCCTTAGCCTTCTTCGTATATAGACAGTGATCGAACTCACTACGTTTGTAGCCTTGAGAAAGCATAAACTTGTGGAATTTATGGTACCATGCCCTCGGTGATTGTTTTAATCCATAAAGACTCTTTAACAACTGGCATACCCAATCTTCCTTGCCTTTCTCAAAAAACCCTTCTGGCTGCTGCATGTAAATTTCCACATCTAAATCACCATGCAAGAACGCTGTCTTCACATCCATTTGGTGCAACACCAAATCTAATATGGCAACCAATGCAAGAAAGCATCTCAATGTAGTCATCTTGACCATTGGAGAGAAGAATTCATCAAAGTCAATGCCTTGTTCTTGCTTAAAGCCCTTGGCAACAAGCCTTGCTTTGTACTTTGGCTGACTATCATGAGCGGTGATCTTATACCTGTAAACCCATTTACAAGGTAGAGCCTTTTTTCCCTGTGGTAATTTAACTAGCTTCCATGTCTTGTTTTTATGCAGAGTTTTCATCTCTGACTTCATGGCCAATTGCCAATTCCCGGAGTCCTTCATTTGCACTGCTTCCTTCTAATAAGAAGGCTCATTGCAATCAGTCAACATGACATAGTTCATAGATGGAACAAACCTATCAGGAGGTTGCGTGACACGTCCAGATCTATGCACAATAGGTGGCTCAGGCTCAGCCACAACCTGTGGTTCTACTCTATCCTGTCCTTGCTCCTCTTGAGCTGTGACATTTTGTCCTTGCTCTGATACCAGTTGAAGGAGTACGAGCGGAAGTGCAACGCGAGAGAGAGTGCGAGAAGAAGAGCACGACGATATGGTGAACTCGCTCTACTGTAATGTGTAGAGCATCGTGAGTTCTTATTAGGTTTTTACAAAAGAATATGTGTACATACCTGGCGGCCCGCCCACTTACCTGGGCGACCACATTGGGCTTTATACCCCAACAGGCCTTGTTTGCATCTTGGCATGGACTACTTTTTTTGACCACGTACTAATGGTTCTCATGGTGATAGAAAGACAGAGGAGGGGGGGTGCGATGCTACACATCCTTGAGAGGATCTTGCTAGATTTAGAGTTTTGAGAGCGAGTGGAGGCACTTATAGGACATAAAACTTGGACATGCTGGTAGAGTGGCCTCTGGTTTGACAGATCTTAGTCGCTTCTTCCTTCAGGAGTCTTCAACTTGCTTGGCTCTAGCCACGGAGGAGGAGGAGAATCTTCAACAAGGCATTGCTTCCCTCCAGAGGATGGAGGAGTAGCATCTAGACAGTCCATGGTTGGAGGAGCAAATGCAGCAGGCTAGGTAGGATTTGACTAACATGCAACTCCTACCAGTTTGGATCGTAATCTAATGTCAGATGAGCCAGAGTTAGAGTGCCAGAATGCATGCCGAGAGTAGGTTTGGCCACAGATGACAACATCCTACAAAATTCTATCAAGGGCTCTCAGTTAGAGGATCCATCCACTACTAGAGAGCACTATACATAGTGTAGTATCCTTGACAACATCTATACTTTTTGGGAGGTGTCTACCCTTGTGCATCTTTGAGGAGAGGACTTGGTGATACTCCTTCTCCACTTTGAGAATGCCTACAATATAGTTGACTAGGACTTCCTGGAGGGCACTCTGTGTAGGATGGTTTTCACATATTCTTGGATAAGAGGTGTGTCAGCTCTCTGCAGGCGTGCGCACAGCTAGGTGCTTTTGGAAGGGGGACAAGGGGAGTGCTTCTAGATCATGCATTTGGTCAGACAGTGTTTCCCTCTTGGCCTCTTCCTCTTTCTATTTTATATTGAGGTGATGAGAATATTCTTGAGTTCTCAGTAAGTTGGCATGCGTGGTCTTGAGCTCCCTATTAGGGTAGGTGAGATTATTGACACTGAGTTTGCGAACGACTCAGCCTTGTACTTGGAGGGCCAAGAGGCTAATCTACACGGACGTGAGTAGGATCTTGAGATGTTCTGATGTGCATCAAGTGCATTGATCAACTAGAAGAAAGCAATTGCTTTCAGGTTTGTCAATACTCCTACATCTGATTGGTCGCTAGGTGAGGGTTTCAAATTGATTCCCCCAAGGATTGCAGCTCGCTACTTGGGCTACCAAGTTATCCTAGACTTGTCTCCTAAGTAGCAAACTACCCCCTCCCCCCCCTTGTGCATCGGGAGGAAGTTTCTACATTGGAGTATGGAAGGATATTTTTCTTGGAGAAAACATTATCCTTGAACCATCTGCTAGTGGTATATCTACTACACACCGCGTGAATATCGATGTTTGTATTGACGGCCAAAAGCTTGTTCCAAAAAATAAAGCGTCCATATATACATTGGCATCATATCGTTGGTATGGACGTTGTTGTATGGTTCATTGGAATACACATTGTTATAACCGTTGATATATGCATTTCAACAAATGCTAGAGTAGTAATATTAATTTGATGTTTCTTTTGGTGCAAATGTCAATGCTAATTCCAATGGTAGTTTCCAATGATGATTTTGATGCGAATTTCTAGTACCCGAATCGACAGCAGAACTTGAAAAAAAATTTGGCAGAGAGGGTTAGTAACTAATGTTGTATGTACTGCAGCACCAAGAACCAACCCTCTCTGCCCAAAACAAGAGCGCAATAGGAATAACACTCCACCTACATTTTGACATTGAAGAGCAAGAAGTACATTTAGTATTGATGAGCAAAATTGTAAGCATAACAATATCACAAGATCAAAACCATAAATATGACAAATTTCCAAAAGCACAACCATAACGTCGACTCCCAAACCATAAGCACAACAACATGAAAGTTTTCTAACCATAACTAAAACATGACTTGAAAACTGCAACTCTAATGATATGAACATTTTCAACCATGATTTGAAAATCGTAACCATAATGACAAGAAGATTCTCAAACTATAAATGTAACATGATTCAAAAACTATTACCATATCCAAAACATAATTGCAAAACCATAACCATAACTTTATTGCCATGTCATAACCATTATCGTTAAAAAAATGCAAAACCATAACCAAGAAGCAATTGAAACAAGTCTCATCATAGCATCAACCCAAAATCATAATCGTAACCATAACTTTATTTCAACACAATAATCGTATCAGATCGCAAGACCATAAGCATAAACATCTAACAAAGAGCATAAATAGATAACCACAAGAATAAACATAAAACTCTATACAATCAATATGGTCATCAGGATAACCATAGCTACAAAAAAAAGCATAGATGAAGGATGTCACCCTCATGGTAATGACTTCCAATTGATATCCTCTCCCTCCTTATGCATCTAGGTCAAAAGAGCCACAAGTCCATGCTTGTACCCATACTTCTCTCCTCGGCTAATCGGATGGTGCTTCATGGTAACTTCATACAAATAAACAATTAACCTTAACATAGATATTAAGATAACATACACATATCCAAAAATTTAAAGCATACATATAATACTTAAAAACGCATGCCAAAGAGTGTCGTAGCCCCTACTACCAAGATGTGATGCTCAAGGAGACTCCAAAGTGCTCTAGCCGTATCTCTCTACTGCTAAAGTCTCTATTGACAATTTCCTGTGTCTCGCGTGCAATCCTTGCCCACTCCTGTGCCTCCTACCATGCCGGCTTTGGTCTACCTGCCTTGTACTTGTCTCTTGCCTCTGACTGATGGGTGACATTGTGGTAGTTTCCACACTCAAGATGCAGTCATTCAAGACTGGATCGTACCCCTATGTCGGCTTGTACTCTCTGTGAATGGCCTCAATGATGTAATTCTTTCGCTTATTATTTTGATCATACCAAACCTTCAGCATAGAGTGGCCAAACTGAAGTGTATAGAGCTGTCAAATCCTCTGCCACATGGCCTTTTTGGGTCCTATCCATGACAATAGCCCCATCTCGGATCTTGTACACCTTGTTAGGATCATGCTTATATGATCCACAAGGTGTATATGGTGTGCCTGTTGGTGAACTATCTATTGAAGAGAGTGGTGGATGCTATCTTCGGGTGTGGATGCATTGGTTGAAGTGCTACCACAACAACCACTACCGCTAGAATGATGCCTACCTTGTCTTGAAGAAGAAGAAGACGGTGGTGTCATTGGCAAACGTGACAGAGGTATAGGGTCAATCGGTGTAGGGGAAACATCCTAGACATAGGGACAATTGTACTAGGTCTAGAGGGACCATCTCTCTAAAGGGTCTGTGCATAAGCAACATTCTCTAGTGTGAAATGTGACAAAAAGGAGCCCATCTTCCTGGGTAACATGCTAGCCAGATTGACTAGAAAACTAGAGCTAGGAGAATATGTCTCATCATCATCATTCAAGGCCATGGCTTCAGATACATAGATTACCTAGATAGATTATGTTATTTGACATCTGCATAAAAGAACAATTTAATCAATGCAAATAAAAAGAAAACAAAGCTACAACACAACTCATTATATCTATCCAATGATGTAGAAAAATTAAAAGAGTTTTACAAAAGAGCTCCATGAAAAATCAATAGTCGATCTATCATCTTCCATGAGAGTTGATGCACCAAGATATTTATCTCAATCTATACTTTTGCATCTTTGTCATCAAACTCCACTTCTACATCACTCTCCACATCTACCTGCGGGTCTGAGTGCTCATCTCTAAGTTTAGGCATCTGCTCGCCACTCTTTAGGGAATCTGGGAGGTCATTTGGAGGGCCTTCTAAGAAAATATTTTTTTTTTCCTTCTCTCTCTAGAAAATTGGTGTGGTAAAAATAAAAGGTGTCCTCATCAACCCTTCAAAAAGTGTACTTTAAAGTAGATTCTTTCACTAGAGTCAGAACGGCCATAATTATTGATGGAATGTCCCTTTTTAGTTATATTTAATGCACCTTGTCATATAGGAGGGAAGCTCTTCTCCATACAATGTATGCAGTAGGGAGTCTAGGGAGTAATGGTGTTATACTTCCATTTCTTGATTTTCTTCTTGTGTATTCATGGCTTCTTCATCCACCCCATCGAACCTTCTCACTAAACAACATAAATATAATCTACACTTTGATTTGAATTATGAATATGAGCCTTTATGCAAGCAAAGTAAAGCAAACACAATAGTAACACCCACGGAGAAAGAAAGACTTAGAGTAGAGGGACCAAAACACCTAGATTTCTGGACAAATGGCTCACTATATCCTTTGAATCCTATGACGAATGCCTCCCTTGCATTTGCAAATCCTACTACTTTATTGACCTTTGCAAGTGACGGACAGATTGGTTTACTTGGCTACTACAAAGCTCTAACTGGGAAATCAGAAATTCAGAAAAGCATGGTTCACCATCAAGAAAATGAGATTGTAAAACTTTCTAATATGCATTGTCTTGCAAGAAAAAGTGCAGAACTTACAAAGGAAAGATACTAACTTAGGTGCTCGTGTGCAAAAGAAGAGACTACGGAATCTTGAGACCTTGAAGGTTGGCTCTGGAGGTCTCAAGAAAAGAATCCAAGCATTGAGGTCATAATAATGAACCTTTTAATTAGTTTATTTCACCTATACATAGTTTTTTCTTATGTCTGTTGTATTTTCTATGTAGACATGCTATATATCCAGACAAAGAAAACATAGATCCAAAGGCCAACGTAGGAAAGAAGTTGAAGCCTTAGATAACAAGTGGTATTGAAAAGGATATAATGCATGACAAAAAAGTATAAGGTTTTGCAGCGAGATGTTGTTGACCATTTTATTACAAAGAGTGTAGTTCCTTTCAGTAAAATATGGGGCACACGACTCCCTTGGCATGAGTAAGAGAGGCTACTCAGCTATTCAGCAGTCTATCTACTCCCATTTTGTGAAGAATGGAATAAAGTCTAAACTTTTAATAACGGAAGCAAAGTCCACCAACTATGCTAGCAGACAAGTTTATATAAGACAACTAGTGCCAAATTTCTTGCCTAAGGGTGGAATTATTATCAGTATAGATATTGACCACCATCTTTTTCCCCCATTCAGTATCAATGACAAAGACTAAGCATCTGCCAGTGGGATGATCTAGGAGCCATTGAGGATTCAGAGACGCCTTTATGCAAGTAAGGACCCCTAAATAGCCAGATTGAGCTCCCCCCTAGAATCATTGCAAGCCCTTATAATTAAATATCATCTCATCCCTATCATGCCTTTTTTCTTTTGTCTTGAACAAGACATATATCAAGGCTAGAGGCCAACATCCATTTATTAAAAGTGTACAACCTGGTTGGGTCTTCAACCCTTTCACATTCAAGGTAGAAACTTCATTGGTGAGTAGTGTGAACTATCTGAGTGTACCCTTCACTATCAGACTCCTGCATGTGAACCTCAATCTGAATTCCTTTATTGCCCCCATCCTCCTCATGCAGTCTTGCTTTCTTTCTAGAATCATGATTTTCAACTATGTTATCAATAGCAGACAGAGTCTCATGAGAAGGCATTTCCTCCATAAGCACTTAAAATTTTTTTGAGAGGAATATCTTGATGAAAATCACTTGGCCTTAGAGGTTTTTTGGGAAGTGATGAAACCCTCTAAATCAACCACCCTTTTCCCTATATATAGGGGTCGAGTTGAACTGGAGGTGGAATCTCAAAGGTTAGGTGCAATATGCCCTTGAAATAGTGCTCTTGAATTGGAGGGATCTTGGGCACCAAGAGTTCTGGAATATGAAAGTGTGGGTGGGTTACCCTTAGGTTGGGCATTTCCCCCTTTTCCATGCTCCCCTTTACCTAGGGGTTTACCATAAATTTGTTCTCTAGGAACTAGGATCTTACTGCTTGGATATGAAGGGATAAAAACAAATTATGTCCTTATTGATCATAGGACAACTTTTGGAAAAGCATCCCAAGTTACCAAAGTGAAAACATGCTCTTGCTAATTTTCCCCATTTCAAGTAGATAACGTAATTGCCAATAGTGTCTAAATCAATCACAAGTGTCTCAGGAAACTTCTTATCAGTTTTCCACAACACTCAGGCTTTATTATTTCTATTAGGAAAATGAATTGTAGGGGAAAAGACAACCTTCCCCAGTGAGGCTGCAAGCTCTCCAATACAAGGCCATAAAAAGGTAGGAAAGTCCACAAATTCCACCCAGATTCAACTTTTTGACAGAATTTCATCCTTTATTAGCTTTATAGGTTGCCAGGGCAGAATGTGGACCACTTGTCCACACAAAATCACCGTGGGAGCAGAAAGGATAACCATTTTACATTCAGCTTTAAAAAATAGGATTTCAAACAAACCACAGTCCAAAAATAAAATTTTGTCTACCACAACATATTTAAATCCAGATTCAATCTCATTCGCAATGAGAGCTATGTCAGGCAACTTGTTGGTAAAGAAGAGGACGGCATCGTGCTCTTGAAAAATAGACAATTGTGACCATACTTGTTCGGACTTCTGATAGACCTCGTGTTCCCCTTTGATTTGAGGTTTGGGAGTTAGGGCATCCTTCAATATATTTTTCATTACATAGGAATGATACTGCTCAGAGGTTTTAACTAACACGGCATGGTCGGTTGCAATGAATGGGTCTAGCTGGAAATGCATGTGGGAGAGACATAGTGTGAAGGTACAAAAGGGGATCTTATAGCAACTTCAAGAACCTTCCTTTTTTAGATCACCATTAGAAATTGCCATACTTTCCTACTAGTTGGTCGCTAGATCCTCTAATCTCGGAGGCAAAGAGGAACGGAGTTCATATTATTTAAGAAGAAGAGGAGATGTTGAGGGGTTGCGAGTGGCATGTAAATATTTTCACAGCATCCACATTACTATAGTAAAATTAAAATTGTTTAATTTATGTGCTTGTAGTATCACAGATACAGTGCTTGTAGTATCACAGATACAGTGCTTTGTGGTCGCATGGGAGACACTTTAGAGTGCAATGGATAGATGAACGAAGGGTCACCTGTGATAGTGGGGTTAGGGAAAGCTTCATCCAAGAAAGTTGGAGTAGTTTTATGGATGACAACACTTAGACTAGCGAGCTTGGGTACTTTGGCTACATCCAAGACAACTTGAAGAATCAAGATTAGCTTTAGGAAATTTGATATTTTTATCTTTAATGTCAAGTGGTTCAAAGCTATTACTAATGGGCCTAATGCAACTATGCACAAAGATAAGAGTGGACTAAATCAAGTGAACTCTAGGTGGGTATGGAAGAATGGTCTAGATACATTCGTACTTCCCTAGCATTGTGAAAAAGTTGTGCTCATAATAGGTCCACTATGGAATGAAAAGGAAAAAAAATATTTGTCTAAATTCCACCGGCTCTTTGTTGTTCAAGTTGCTCCACGAAGAAAACAAGTGTGTTAAGGATTGAAGGTTGAGGTCAAAGAGCTTCATGACCAAAGTGTGTGCGCCAGCGGATGATGTAATTGAGGATTTTGAGCTAGAGGTCACATTAGGGAATTTGGGAGGTTATTTGGAGGGCCTTATTGAGGAGAGAGGAAAGGAGGCGCATCCAATAAGCAGCAAGATACCGCATTGTAATTGAGGATGATGTAATTGAGGATTTTGAGCTAGAGGTCACATTAGGGAATTTGGGAGGTTATTTGGAGGGCCTTATTGAGAAGAGAGGAAAGGAGACGCATCCAATAGGAAGAAATAAATCAAAAAATGCAAAAGGAAGAGGAGAAACATGAGGTAAAACCTCATTTGAGGCATTTACAATATCCATATGTGGGCCCAGGTTCTAAATGTAGCTAAGGTATTGAAATACAGCTATGATATTGTATCATACTACCACCGCCAAAAGCTCTTGCTCCATTAACCAAGCATTCAAAATTGAATTTCCCTCCATTGCAAGCAAGTTCATGCTTTCTTCTACCACTCGAAAAGAGCCATGGTTTCTTTTTCTTCTTCTTCCTACCCTAATAGCTCTAGGAGTTGTTGAGCTCTCTCCCCAGCTAGCCTCTCTATTAGTCTCCCAAGGAGGCCAAGTATCACCATAGGCTCTATCACTATCTCAAACCCCATCAATATAGATAGTCAATGGCAACAACAGACATGATACAAAGGTTCTTGGGTTCTTATGCAACCAAGACGGAGGAAAAGATCCTCAATAGCAAATCTATTTTGTTCAGTATGGAAAGCACGAGTGCTAAATTTCAAAGAGGAGGTGGGCAAGAAAATTGTTAAGTAGATTCTGGTACAACATGTCTGTAGTCATTTCAATGTGGTTGCTCATGGAGGAGATGTCTCATTGTCTTATCATCCTTAAGGTAACTATAAATGTGTTCATTGCCTTCTATCTCTACTCTTTCTTTCAGACCTTGTTGTTCTCTTAATTTAATTTTTCTTTTTGAAGATGTCGAACAATATTAACAGAAGTAGATCAAGTTCTCATAAGCTCTAAATTCTATTTAGTTGTTATACTAGGTGGTCTACTACATTTTGTTGTTGCAATTGCAGATGATCTGAGGAATGGGAGCCAGTGGACTGTATTATAGGTCCAAAGGGGTAGGGTGGTTCTTGCCGACATGGTGATGGTGCACTTAAAAGATTGTGATTCCACAAGACGTTCATACAAGAAGTACCATCAATTGTCTATCATCTATAGACCCTCATGATTTTCTAGGCACGAACGAGATTGCAAGCTAATCAAAGAATCCTTTGGGCTCCTTCTATTCTTAAAATTCTATATTTGCTAGTATCTTGAAAGATCCTTCAGAGGTAATGGAGGAGGAGGATCTACCACCAGATAAACAAGATGATGAGGACATGGAATCAATGGGGTTTCCGAGATTGATGAGGTTAATAATCTTGAGGCGGAGGCTAAAGAGGTGAAACGAAGCAAAATACTTTTAGTTTAAACATCTAAAATCAAACTACCTTTAGATGTGTCTGGCTTTAATGAGAAGCAAGCCACATTGATGCTTCGTGGACTACCAAAGTTCAAAATTGGGGAGAGATCATACATTTTCTTCATGACATTCAAAGTATATTTTGTTTAAGGTAGGACTTTGCACTTTCCACCATCTCCAAATTTCAAGAGGGGAGGAGTGGTTTTGTATCTGATGACAACAGTGACGTCAAGGCAATGGAAACCTCCAATATCCCAATGGAGTGCCTTAAACTCTGCTTTGATAAGGCAAAAAAGTATAGAGATACACTCCTAGAGATGAGGCTATCATAAACAACCTCTTGCCATCAACCAGTACTCAAGAAGTAGATGAGTGGTCTACGCATCCCGCACAAGGGTCGACGAGGTCAATGGACCTATGGAAGGATGACTTTATATGCAAGATGAGAGCTACTTTATATGCTCCCCCCCCCCCCCCCCTAAAATCTAGCTATCAATGTATTTCTCTAACTCATATTTTTGTGTACAGTCATGGATTATTGAAAAGGATGACTTTCTTCGTCATCAGACAAGAGATTATCATGGAAGGGATGCAACACTAGGACAATACCTTGCTAGACTCTATGAGGCACCCATACTAGTCTTTAACAATGCAATGTCCCAAAAGGAAAGTACTGCAAACGTTTTCCCTCAAGATGCTCTCACACTTCCTAGGTGGACCAGTGCTACCACAAATGCACACAAAGTTATCTTTGTCAACAAAATTTTTACTACAGAATGTTTTGGATACTGTTCGGGGTACACTAGTGGGCGTGCAACTTATTAATACACATACACAACAATGGCACTCACTTTGGGGAAACAAAACCCAAATGAACTCTTAGATTATGGAAAACATTTAATAATCCAATACAAGGGTAATGTCCCAAAATATGTCCACTATCTGTCATCAAGTTGAGCGACTTGTGACTTGTATGATATCTATTGTATCATTAGGCATCTCTTGTACATGCTGTGACGTAAAATCAAAATATCTTGATCCACCAATGGTTAACATATTGCATTGTCTCTCTCCAATTTATCTCTCCTTCTTGAGCACTGGAGTTGTTGAATGCCTCTGCTCGTTTCCTTTTCCTTTGTTGCAAATGCCTAATTGCTTGTGTTGTTGCCGAATAGTCCAATACATGTTTTGATGCATCCGATGAAGGATTCTGCAATAAAACCACTGAACAACTCTTTCAAACTGTTTGTCTTATCTCGAGAGCCCTCATGTTGTGTGTGTCTGAAATATGCATTCCTAGCCATATAATGAGACTTTTCCAAACCTTGGGTGTTCCATATGCCTGGGTTTCCATGCTTGTGAATGAAGTATGGTAAGTCCTTTGTTGCAAATGCCTAATTGCTTGTGTTGTTTCCGAATAGTCCAATACGTGTTTTGATGCATCCGATGAATAAAACCACTGAAACAACTCTTTCAAACTGTTTGTCTTATCTCGAGAGCCCTCATGTTGTGTGTGTCTGAAATATGCAGTCCTAGCCATATAATGAGACTTTTCCAAACCTTGGGTGTTCCATATGCCTGGGTTTCGATGCTTGTGAATGAAGTATGGTAAGTGATTCAAAATGATGTTCTGCAAATAAAACAAGATTTTAGAAATTTTAAATATCCTTTTAGTCCTTTTCATTTAAAAGAGTGCTTTAACAATACCATGTAATGAGCAATCTGAGTTTTAGTCCATGCTATCCTAAATGATATCTTTAGTAGCTGAAGGTTCTCCTTAGCCTTGTTTATACCATTTTGTGTCCACTCATCTTTGTCACACATCTAAAATAGCACATTGATGGAACACCACACTTCACCCTTGGCATTGCAAGTTGTGGGTTCCTAGTCCTTCAGTGCCATATGGAGCTTTTTCCATTATTGAAACTCAATTTTGCTGACTTAAGTAGACTGATACATCCTTCCACACTTTGTTAGCTTACTGTCTTTCACACCTATTGGTTTTTGATAAAAAACAACGTGCATTGACCCACCAATAGATAGTTTTCAAGGTACGTCTTTATCATTGGTTGAACTTTTCTCGTCCTGTTGGTGGATTTTCACATTACCCATCGAGACCCATCTCTAACAAAACCAATTCAAGCACCTCTACAACGACCTTCTGTTCTTTTGAGTTCTTGATTTCCAAACAGACCTATTGTACAAATATGTACCAACTTCTCCACAATTATGCAAAGAGCATGCTGACGGTCGGTTTTCGAAACTACGGCTGCAAGAATCAACCCCACTTGCGGGGGGGGGGGGGGGGGAGCGTAATAATAAGCAACGAAGAAAAAAAAAACATTTTTAAGCCTGCTTCCCGGCCACTCTCTTCCCTCCTATGCGTACGTCCACAGTGGGCCGCCCCTTCCTTGGCACAACCCTCCCCCCTCTCCTCCAATTTTTCACCTCTCCCTCCTTCAGTAACACATGCAGCTCGAATCCCTCTCTCTCGCTCTTGTTCGTCAACCCACAGGGGGCCTCCATGCATGGGAAAATTCTCTCTCTCCCTCTCATCCATTATTCAAGCTAGCCTCTCTCTCTTACTCACACTCCCTCTCGTCTCTCTCTCTCTCTCTCTCTCTCTCTCTCTCTCTCTCTCTCTCTCTCTCTCTCTCTCTCTCTCTCTCTCTCTCGTTTTCCACTTACACACACACACTCACCTTTGCCACACACTCCCTCTCTCACTCTCCTACTCCCTCACAGCTCCCTCCCCCCCCCCCCCCCCCCCCCCCCCCCCCCTCTCTCTCTCTCTCTCTCTCTCTCTCTCTCTCTCTCTCTCTCTCTCGGCCATCTACTCTCCCCCTCTCTCTCCCTCTCTCTGTGTGTAGCTACAGCTGACTCAGTGCATAATCTCTCTCTCTCTCTCTCTCTCTCTCTCTCTCTCTCTCTCTCTCTCTCACACACACACACACACACAGCCGTTTTTTGACCTAGTAGACAGCAGTTCACTCTTTTGACCATAACTTGCTCATCCGAACTCCGATTTAGGTGATCTATAGCCTCAATCGAAGAGCACGAAGCCCTCTACGCATTGATGTAAAGACAGAATTTTTCTGTGTAATGGAAGGCTTTGCTATAACAGCATCTCAGAACTGAAAAAACTGTCAAAACTTTGCGTTTTTGTTGCCGACTTGAAGGCAATGTCAGACAAAACTCGCAAGGGTGGAAAAGCCACACTCGCCATGGAGAATGATGCAAAATCTCCAAGGAATTTGGATGCTAATCCAACCACATCGTCTACAACAACGGAAGCAATGATCATGGCTTACTTGATCTCGTTACAAGAAACCGTCAACAAGCAAGGTGAAGAGTTGCGTGCACTTGCAATGGAAAATGGTACTTTAAGAGTTCTCGTTGTGGAGAATGAGCACCTCAAGAAGGTTCTTGAAATGCAAACAACGCGCTTGATGCATCTTGAGAATGAAGTTCAAGAATGTAAACGCTCTCTTGTGGACATGAATGTAGTGAAAGAGCGCTTGAGCAAAGTTGAGAGTGATCATGTATTGAAAGAGGAAACGATAGATACAATACGACATGATGTATGTGAGATGAGAAATGCATCCAAATCATGGGCTGATATATGTAAGGATAATGTGGTTTCTACATCTCCTATCACGCAAGCCGTTGTCCAAGCAAAGAATGTAGAGAATGTGGACACTCAAGAATTGCAAGAATGACAAAAACGCTCAAAGAACATCGTCATTCGTGGAATCAAGGAGGAAAGCATGGAAACACCCCAATCTCTTGCGGTTGCTATTGAAGAGTTTTTTGCTACACACTTTGGCATGTCAGGAATCATGGCTTATGGTGCACATCGAGTTGGAAAACAAGGAGTCCCTCGCTCGGGAGAAAGACCTATTGTATGTACCATGGCTGATGAGGTAAAGAGAAAGATCATCCTTGACAATGGTTGGATCTACCTCAAAGGAACGGGTTGTAATGTATATGAGGATCGCACTCTTATGCAACAAAATGTACGTCGCAAAGCATACGAGGAAAGAAGCAAGAAGGTTAAGGTATCATCTCAAGAAGAAAAGGCACTTGAGGAGGATGCAAGTCCACCCAACAAATAGGGACACATGATCTATGAGACCAACTCACGCTTGCGAATAAGCTTTTGGAATTGTAACGGGTATCCATGGAATGCGGGAATTGGCATTGATGACCTTACCAATGACTCCGATGTGATACTTCTTGTCGAAACATGGGAGCATGATGCGCAACGAATTCTTGGATTTGACAAATACGATGTACATTCTTTGATGTGGGCCAAAAATGCAAAGCAACGAAGAGACCAAGGAGGCATAGCATGTATGACCAAAAAGGGTTTGAAAGATGTTTCCATTGTCAAAGAAGATAAGTATAAACGCTACTTATGGCTGAAAATCAGCCCACCAAATGGTCAAGTCATGTTTGTGGCCGGCTGCTACATTCCTCACTATGACTCCAACTTTTATGCTCGCTTGAATATGGATAGAGATCAGCCCTTTGTTGAACTAGAGGAAGACATTGCTTATTACAAGAATCAAGGTGAAGTCATTGTTTTTGGAGACATGAATGCTCGCACAAATATGTTACAACACGACACACAACAAGTTGACATGCCGCATGTATCAAGAAGAGTGGATGACTCATACATGTATAATCGAAGTTCTAATGATGCAAAAGAAGTGGATCACTATGGAAAGTCACTTCTACATATGTGCAATAGTACCGGAATGCTCATTGCAAATGGTGTATCTCTATGGCAAGGCACCAATGACTTTACATGTAGAAAGCACAATGGTGCTAGCGTGATTGACTATATGTTGTTCTCAGAAGCCACTCTAGAATGCATACAAAGCTTTACACTTGGTGAATGGAATCCGGAATCGGATCATAGGATGTTATGTATTGACCTCAAGTGTGGTAAACGGCCCGAGCATGTAGCCTCCAATCATGATGTGAATCATTTGTACCTACGTCTAGACTTCAAACGAGCACTTATATATGCTGATATGGTGGACCAAATGTTAAGCATGATAGAGCATCAAGGGAGCCCAACATTAGAATGCAAGTGGAAAGTTTTCAAAGAAGTAATTTTCTCTTGTGCGAAGGAATGCTTTTCGGTGAAACACATGTCTTGCAAAAGGTCTAAGAAGGGTAGCACCAAGAAGAAATGGTTTGACATGGAATGTAGTCAAGCCCGAAAACACTTGCTAAGATTGGATGCAATCAAAGACAAGGAAGTTTACTTGGAATGTTCACACACATACAAAGCACTTGTTCAAAAGAAGAGGAGAAGGTGGGAAGTCGAAAAACAACTTCTTTTAGCACAAGAGAAAGCACATGCATGTGGCAAGTTTTGGCAAAATCTAAAAGGCAAGCGCATTGAGAGCTTTGGTGACTTGACTCTTGAGGATATGTATATGCATTGTAAGAACCTCTATGAGCAACCCAATGTTGATAAGATGGAGGGTTGTAGCTCCCTTCCATTTATGTCTCCCTTCTTTACCATTGAAGATGTATGCCGCGCGCTTGAGAAACTTGCTACTCGCAAGGCAGGTGACCTTCAAGGTGTCAAGGCTGAAATGATTAAATGGACAAGCAAGAAAACACGATATTGGATATGCGATATGTTTAACCTTGCACTTCAGTATGGCATGCCTCATGATTGGAGTGCAAATTGGATCAAACCTTTGCACAAAGGAGGAGATGTAAACAATGTGAACAACTATCGCACTATAATGGTTGGTTCTTTGATGGCAAAGTTATTTGGATGTATCATGGAGATGAAGATAAGTGAATGGGCTGAAAAGAATGGCAAACGTGCGCTTGGCCAAGCAGGTTTTCGAAAGCATCATAGCACTATTGATCACCTTGTCACTCTTCGAGTTCTTATGGAAGCGTCTCGATTGAAAGGAAAAAAGTTGTATTGTTGCTTTGTGGATTTCAAGAAAGCTTTTGACATGGTACCGCGAGGAAATCTTTGGAGACGTATGCAAAGCCTTCAAGTGCCGAGAGAATTTATGCATGCAGTCTTTCGCATCTACCAAAAAGTGATATGTCGATTACGTATGGGAGATGGAATTTCAGAATTTTTTGCAAGCACTATTGGTGTCAAACAAGGATGCCCACTTTCCCCAACCCTCTTTGGGCTACTCATTGATGAATTGGAATACATGGTTCTTGATTTTATGCAACAAGAAGGCATAGAAGAGGTTAAGATTGGAAATGCGGTGATCATGCTTTTGCTTTATGCCGATGATGTAGTGCTCTTGGCACATACCTTAGAAGATGCACAAAAGCTTATGAGTGTCTTGGAACGCTTTTGCCTACATAGCGGGCTGATCGTGAATGGATCCAAAACCAAGGTTATGCTTGTAAAGACCCTCAATGACGAAAATCCATGCATTGTATACAACAATGAGAAACTTGAAGTGGTAGATCACTTCAAGTACCTTGGCCTTGAGGTTCCATCCAATCATAAATGGAAGGATTGTGCAATGCGTCGCTTGGAAGCCGGAAAGAGGGCTTATTATGCATTTGAGAACATGTGCAATGCAGGAGAGATCAAGTGTTGGGCTCTCAAAAAGTACCTCTTTGACACATTGGTGACACCGGTGCTTCTTTATGGAGTGGAGGTGTGGGGTGGAAGCATCGGGAAGTCTACTTGGAAAGAGTTTGAGAATGTCCAAAAGCGTTTTCTCACCAACTTTCTCCAAGTCAAGACACAAACACCCTACATGCTCTTACTTCTTGAGTCCGGATCGCTTCCCATTGAGGTCTTGGGCATGGAAAGGGTTGTGGAGTACATGCGTAAGACACAACGTAGCCCTTTGCATCGACTTCCTAGAATCGCATATGAAGCAAGTCAAAAGGTTCAAAAGACATGCAAGAGCAAAATACTAAGTTCGGGGTGGATGCTTGATATCAAGAAATGGTTTGGAAGATGGGATGCATGTCACTTGGTCAAGGATGCGTCGATCGACTCCCAAGTTAATGAGGCCTTCTTACAACGCCAATGTATCATGGCTTGGGAGAAATCTGGAGGTTCTCGCTTCAGCCATTACACCACACACGTTGCCCCAAACTACAAATCTCTCTTCTTCTCGGAACGAGGTAACCGAACCCATTCCTACATCCTTGAGCCCATCCCGTTGAGTGCGATCCGCACCATTGCCTCCATTCGTCTTAGTTCCCATTCTCTACGCTGCGAGACAGGACGTTGGGGCACTGGCGAGGAGTGTCATCGACTTTGCACCTTATGCCCTCGTCAAGTGCGAGAGAGTGAGTACCACACACTACTTGAGTGCTCAGCTTTTGACCACATTAGGTCCTCTTTTCCCCATATATTCAGCCATGAGCTCTCCCTACATACCTTCCTCTCCCAACCACGATGTGGACTCTCTATTGCGACGCTCATTTCAGCCATTTTTGAGCATCGAGAGTCACTTATGAACTCCACTCACACCACGTGACATGTTCATTTGGTCCCATAGGTCATATTTGACCTCCCAGGACGATAATAGAACTATCTATCTATCTATCTCTCTCTCTCTCTCTCTCTCTCTCTCTCTCTCTCTCTCTCTCTCTCTCTCTCTCTCTCTCTCTTTACCTACACACACACACACACACACACACACACACACCATCTCCCCCTCTCTCTCTCCCTCTTTTCCTGTGTAAGCAACCAACAGAGCTAGAAAAAAATTATAGTCCCTCTCTCTCTCTCTCGTTCCCACACACACACACTCACGTATACCAACACACACATTCACCTACACACATACACACACACACACACACACACACACCCTCATCTCTCGCTCTCCTACAATCTCTCTCTCAATTCGGTAAATGACATCATTCTCCTTGTTACCATACACAAACACATACACCCACACATTTACACACGCTACGAGCACATGTACATACACACACAAGTACACGCATGCCATACACACGCACAAGAAGTAGCAAATAAAAAAGAAACGCAACATGGATGCA
This sequence comes from Adiantum capillus-veneris, assembly GCF_014529385.1. Classification (NCBI taxonomy): domain Eukaryota; kingdom Viridiplantae; phylum Streptophyta; class Polypodiopsida; order Polypodiales; family Pteridaceae; genus Adiantum; species Adiantum capillus-veneris. Next base: position 112,742,950 of record NC_140932.1, on the reverse strand, counting down.
TAAAACAACGAAAGAAGAAACACCAAAATCAGCCGATGGCGACCACGGTGCAAGGAATGACGCCGAAGGCATGCCCTGACCGAACACGAAATTGGTAAACACGCTAGACCGTCGCACCAGAAAAGCGCGCCATTCATTAGCATTTCGTCCCCAATGCATCTTTGCAATAAATATCTGTAGGGTAATCTATTTTCTTGTTTTCAAGCCAAAAATCTTGTATAAAATACCAATTGTATATTGCCACCTCTCTCTAGGTGATGGTCACAAAGGCCAACCTAGGAGATATCATTTTCAAGTTCTCCTTAGACAAAGCAAGGGTCAAACATCCGGGACGCAACTCCTTGCTTTGTCTCTCCTGATTAGGGCCCTAACCTAATCAAATTATTTTAAACTAATGCAGTCTGCACCTATAAAAGGGCATTAAGAGGTCAGTATCGGGGAAGCATTTGGGGGTCAGCACTTGAGAAGGAAGCCATGCACACACCCTAACTCCAAGGGTCACCACACACAAGAGTATAATATCCGTGTATATGGAATTTCATCTAGAGAACGCAATATAGGCTCTTTATCTCTCTCTATCACCACACTCGCCATCTTGTTGAGACTAAGGTTTTTGTAAATATCTCTTTGAGTCAAATTTTTGTCACATCTCGAGGGGTTTTCATCACGTATGTCTCTCTCTCTCTCTCTCTCTCTCTCTCTCTCTCTCTCTCTCTCTCTCTCTCTCTCTCTCTCTCTCTCTCTCTCTCTCTCTCTCTCTCTCTCTCTCTCTCTCTCCATACAGCGTGCAATATTTGTGCTGTTTTGACTTACCGTTGTCCGCATCCTAGCCGCTCAACGCTAGGTGGTGCCCCATTTTCATTTCTCGTGATGAGCTCGACATGAACGGCCCTGGCGTTGAGGTCGTCGGGGTCCGTTTTGTGCTTTGCACCCGTCATTTGGTGCCCCCACTAAGGAGTTCTTCTCAAAAACCTTTAGTTTGCAATGCTAAAATTATGTGCTTCATCAATCATGGGCGAATGGCTGCAAGAATTCTCAAATTGGAGAACGGAGGAGGAGGAGATTGAAGAAGCACTGGCCACCTTCATCGAAGTGCTACTGCCAGGTTGTAGTGTCGTTGATATCCAGGAGGTAAGCTCCCCATCCTACATTTCTCGTGCTAATTCAAAAATCAAGAGCATCAAGAGGGAAGGCTGTGAAATGTCATCACTACTATCAACCAAAGAATTCTATCATTGAGTGCCAACAGAGGAAGTGAAGAAAGAACGGTGAGTTTTTCTTTTGAGAACCGCATCAGCACTCTCACATCAATCAGATTCTGTGTAGCACCAAGTGTCTTATCCCCAATGGTCGAAGAAGAGTTGTCAACTACATCAACCACTAAGGCCAAGCCACAAAGCCTAAAGCGTTTGGTGGAAGAAAGTGGGCCTTCACTCTCTCTAGGCCTATAGAGTTCAAGTGAAGTTCAACCACCCAAGTGTTGCTGCCCCATGAAAAATGGAAAGCCGATTGAGGTATACTGCTTTGAACCCAATGTGGAGGATTGTGTGGACTTCAACATGAGGTAGAGGCATGTGGTGAAGGTGTCACCTTGTCAAAACTTAAGGTAAGCAACTCTAGTGATCAGTTCCTTGCACCCGACATGGATAATAACAATTGTCCAGAAGTATTTCCTTTCCGTTTCTTGTAACACATGCATGTAAACGTATATATTGATAGGAAGATATTCTATCAGCAAAAGGTTTTTTTCCTATTTGGAGCAGAAATGCTTGATGAAATCCTTAGATATCCACGTCCCATCACCCCTTCTTGATTACTACCACTCTTTTGATGTAAGCACCTTGATTCTGTTCTAGCTTTCCAATCCTCTTAGCTCCTATTTAGATCTATCCACCCAACCCTGTAAGAAAGTCGCTATAAGACACTGAGTCATTTGTGTTATTAAAAAAAAAGAAGGGTTTGTAATTGAGTTACTACCATGGAAAGTGTCTCTTTTCTCACATTTAGTGGCAAAAAGGGAGAAGACATCACCATCGATTTTTTGGATGACTTGGATATCGCTTGTGTGGCTTCCAACAAGGATGACGGTGCCTCACGGCTACAAATCTTTCCTCTACTGATGAAAGTAAAGGCCAAGTTTTGGTACAATGCTTTGCCCCAAGCTACCACGAATGCATGGGATGTACTACGTGCTGCCTAAGAGGTTTGGTGGAGGCACAACCTCAGAAACGTTATGTCAACTGTTGACTGAACTAAAGCAAGGAAGTCTGCTAGAGTATGCCACTTACGAATCCAAGTTGGTGGATTTGTGGCAGCAATGGGTTTCCTCACCGGAGGAAGATGAACGAGCACCTAATTTCTTGAAGAAGGACCGTTTCATTGCTATCCTGTGTTGCTGCTTAAAGAGAAGGTGAAGGGGAGATTCCTTGCAACGTATGAGTTGGCAGTGGAAGTAGTCCGCCTTAAAGACAATACGTTGCCCATGAAATCAAGAGTCAACGAGTTAGAGGAATCGAGCTCAATCGAGCTAACCAGTGATTGCAACAACGCTCAGAGAACCCAACCACAAGAGGCATGAGAAGAGCAACAAGACCCGTTGAGTCGCATAACTATTCAGCTTGAAAGTCTATCCATGCATTTGGTGCAACAAGGTCATGCACAAAATCGCAATCAAGAGCATAGGAGAGGACAACGAAGGGAAAACCAATAATACCACTGCTACAATTGTGGGAAGGACGGCCATGGCATGTATTACTGCTCACATCTGAGAATCAATAGAGGAGGAAGACAGAATTAGATCTCTCCACCAAGGGTAAGACCACCACCACCGAGGGAACCAGGGCCGATTCCATCGGTCCAAATCCTTTAACACCCCATACAACCTCCACCACCACTATAACCTCTCATTCCACCACTACCTCCACCACCTGCTCGAAACCAAGCAGTCAATGTCATTAGCCTGGAGGCTAAAGGGAAGGCAAAGGTAGAAGAGCCAGTCAAAGAGAAGAAAAAAGGAAAAGGAAAAGTAGAAGAAGTGGATGTTGTGGGAGTGAAGCGGGTCAAGCACAAAGAAGCCTTTCAAAGGGAGGAGAAGATGAAAGGAAAAGGCGAGTCAAGCAAGCAGGCATCTAAGCTTCGGTGGAAGATTGACATTGTGGATTTTTCACTGGGTGAGTATGTTAAACCATATGACCTAGTTCATGATGTATTGATGCAAGGTCCAAAGATAACCTAGCCCCAAATTACTCCATCTTGCACCAAGGATGAGGAGACAATGGACGAAGATGGTAAGTACTAGAAAGTCAAGACCAAGGATAGCTAGGGCTATCTCTGGGAGGAATCTTGATGAAATCCTACCTATCATAGATGCCAAAATCAAGGGGAAACATATCTCAAACATCTACATAGATGGTGGCGCACATATATGCATCATGAGTAAGAAAATGATGCACCATCTAAGCCTAGAGGTAACTAGGCTAGCACCCTGCTGAGCTAAAATGGAAAATAGTGTCAAAGTGAAGTGCGTAGGCATTGTAAATGCAGTCAAAGTGAAGGCATTCAACACAGAAGAAGAGGTAGACATTTTTGTCATGCTGCACAAAGGGGAGGGCTACCCTATCATTCTTGGAAGACCATGGCTCATGGCTATGGGGGATAAGCGAGACTAGAGTACCGGAATGCTCTAGATGAAGGATGCTAAAGGGAAGTCCATATTCTACGATTTGAAGATTGGGAAGCAACGCAACATGATCTTGGAGTCATCGAAAGATGAGTTCACCAGTGACTCTTCAACCATCTCAGGAGAAGAGACGACAAGAACTGAAGGGAGCGGCAGTAGCCTCGAAGTGATGGGAGTCATTCTCAAAGACCCAAAAAGATTGACACAATCTGAAATACCACCGGAGAGCCAAGAGGAACCATCAGGTACACAACCCTAGGTGGATACAAGTAAGTTACATTGGATGCTATCCATTGAGTTAACTAGTGAACACCACACTGCTCATTGATGGTTATGACAAGATCAGAGGCATCACAGTGGTACAACACTGCATAAGACTCAAGCAAGGAAGTAAGTCTGTAGTGCAAAAGCTCAGAATGCTTGGAGTAATTCAGCAAGAAGCATTGCTCAAAGAGGTAAGAAATTTGTGACAAGAAGGTTACATTTACCCCGTCGAACACTCAGAGTGAGTCTCTCCAGTGATAGTCACACCAAAGAATAGCTGTAAGTGGAGGGTTTGTGTAGACTACAAACCTCCAACGCAGCAACAAAAGGGGATCATTTTCCCCTCCCATTCCAAGACAAGATTATCAACAAAGTAGTAGGTCATGAGTGCTACACAGTGTGATGGCTACTTAGGCTAATTTTAGATTATCATTGCAGAAGAAGACAAGAAAAAGACAACTTTCATAACACCATGGGGATGCTTTGCTTAGAGGGTGATGCCTTTTGTGCTCACCAACGCTCTGACCACATTCCAACGCTATGTAATTTTTGTCTTCCACCATACTTCGGTAAGTCAATACGAGTTTTCATAGATGATTTTTGCATCTACAGTTCTCGCTTCCTCCATTCAAGCAAGGTCTATGATGGCCTGGCTAGGTTACAAACCTTGGGTGGACAACTTACGTAGATAAGTGTCACATTGGTGAAAGCAAGGTCACTCTTCTCGGCCATGTAATTTCAACAAAGGGAATTGAGGCTAACCCTAGCAAGATTCAAGCTTTAGTATCTTTTTCATCACCCACCACAGCTAAGCAATTGGTATATTTCCTTTAGAAGGTAAGGTATCTGAGCAGGTTCATTCACTTTGTCTCTCAGGTGGTTCTCCCTCTACAAAAAATCACCCATAAAGATGTCTTCCTATGGAGTGAAGAGAATGAGCAATAGTTTAGCAAAGTGAAAGAGATCCTGGCTACACTTCCCACCATTGCACCCCCTAGATGGGACAAGCCATTTTATGTTAGCCCCAATGTAGGAAGTGATACACTTGGATCCGTACTAATGCAAAATCACCTATTTTCTATGTTACATTGCCTTGCTACTCATTCCACGCATTTCTTTTTATCTCTCTTCAATATGGACCTCTAAAAGACCTCCAAAATATCCTAATGAGTGGTGCATGTGTCGTCGTTGGAATTTATGTAAGTCCCCCATATCTTGTAGTGCCTACTGTGCCCCAGTGGTAACCTAGTTAGCAAGGCCACTTTCAAGTAATGAGGCTATTGATACTTCCGAGTAGGAGGGCTAGATGACGACATGCATGCCAAATGTCAATCTGGCCTTTCTCAAAATGCTTGAAGAGGATAAAGTGAGTGGCGCCCCTTATTCAAGTCTCGAGGTTCGGTTTTGTTGTTGGGGCCTCTACAATGTCGATGTTGGTGGTTGATGTGTCAATCAGAGGTTTTTGGGAGCATCACACCACGAGATGATCTTGATCATGGCCTCATGTGTGATTGGGTATGCTAACAAGAACGGTTGGGGAAATATGGAACACAACAAGGCAAAGATGCACATCACACAAGCTATGAAGGTGGTGCAGCAGTACGTAAGAAAGCAAGTGTTGCAGATCATGTGTACAAATATGTGAGCCTTTGCAAATTCGCATGTCATAAAATATAATATCTAACCAACCCAAATGATTTTCTCATATTAGACTGATCACTTAATGTGGGAGAAGACATGTGCTTTCGGGTCTATCTCAACATGGGGCCAATGGTAAAGGGGGCCAAACGAGAGACGATCTGTCAAAGAGAAAGGTCAGCTAATGGATCACAAAATACCTTAGTGTTAGCTTCATTAAAGACCTCTAATGGCTAGTGTAAAAAGTCGTGTGACCTTAGGTAAGCTAGGGTTGTGCTTGAGGTGGGAACCCGGCCCAAGCTTGAGGTGCTTGTCGTGCTTGCTAACTAAGGTGATTGAGGTGCTTAATGACTAAGGTGCTAAGGTCCTCCATGACTAAGGGTAAGGTGTTAAAAAATTCAAATCTAATATCTACTCATGAGGGAGTAAGCCCTAATTGTAGGGGCTAGAGAGAGACCACACACACACTCTCACAAGGCAAGCTTGGTACCAAGAAGGCAAATAGGACACTTGTGAAGCTCCTCCTCATGTTTCCCTCATGGTGTGCCTAAAGCCTATTGGTTGGCCTCCCAAGGGGTCCAATGATAAATTAGTTAGTTTAATTTTATTTTTTTTCATTTATCAAGTCCTCTCTCTCAAAGGGGAATGGGGACATTTGTCCCAAGCCTACCGTTGTTTCTTGATATACCTCTTACATGTGATTGACTAGGCCTGGAGGGGTCCAATGAGATTCAAGCATGAGCTACAAGGGAGGTTCCACCAAAGCAAGAATGGGGGTTGCTTGAGGGGTATACTCTCCCACACACACTCACACAAAATCTCATTGTGTGAAGTGAAAAGTGTAAGAGCTCCATCTCTTTCTCCAAGCAGGTAGAGAAGTTGAGAGCCTACACCAACACTCTTGGCTATGGAATGAAAATCCAACCAAGAGCCATGCTTCAATGCTTAAGCTTGCCATCTTCTCTATCATCATTACTATTCTATTATGTATGCTAGCAAGAAGAGTGATAATAAATGAGGAACTATTTCTTTCTCCTATGGATGTTTCTTCTTCCTCTTCCCTACACTCATTCCTCGCTAGCTCTCTCTACCTTCGAAGGTGTTTGAGGTCTTGGGAGTGAGGCTTGGGATAGTTAATGATTTTTTGCAAAGTTTATGTTATGCTCGTGATCCATGAATCTTTCCATCTTCATTGCATCACCTAGGCCACAAGGAACACAAAGATTGTATTGTACCAAGTCTCTCCTGATGGGAGAATATATAATACAAATGCCTATTGGAGGGGGGATCTCCTCCACATAACTGTGGTCCTCAATCGTTGTCATATTCTCTAAAGTCTCTCTCTCTTGCAAAAGTATTTTTCATGCCAAGTTAACTAAGTACTATGATTAATATGTCAATACCGTCAATTCAGTTCATCCTCTATGGTCTCAAAGTAGTCGTGAAAAATGTTCTCTCTAATTCTTTTAATTTTGCTATTGTCAAAGTTCATAGGCCATTTCCATTACATTGGTATCAGAGCATTTGGTTCCTATTTTCTTGCTTAAGAAGAGAGGTCCTTAAGTAGCCTATTAATAGCTGATTTTGTTAATTATATTAGGGTAAGTGGGACCGGGATCTATTACTGGGTTTGTTGAGTCCACTATGTGGGGTATGGTGCACACCTCGGGAGCTTTGGTCTTAATAATGGGGACCTCCTTTTAGACTTGCCTACGGCTTTTCCATTACTGATCTATAAGAAACACAAAAGCAGCTATCCCTTGGAAATTTTATCTATAATTAACCAGTTCAAGTCGTGGGTGTAGATGCTTAAGTGTTGATTTTCAAAGGCTAAGAGAAGTAGCAACTAAGGTTTTGAGTAAATCATACACAAATTTTGTTAACATGGCTGACCATAACCAAGAGAGTATAATGAACATTGATAACTTTGATTTTTCACATGAAAGTGCTAATGATGATTCTCCCATGTTTGTCAATTATCTTGTTACTACGTTGCAACAAGCTATGGGCAACCGTGCTTTGCAAGACAAAGTTACTCAACAAACTTCGTGCTTACGGGATTTCCCTTCTTCTCCAACAGGAGAGAGAGCTTAGGAGGCCTCTTGATGAGACCCCCAAAAGAAGTTTTTCTCCTATACGGGAGGAGGAATCCAAAGAGCGAGAAAATAATGAATCTTTAAGTTCCTCTAAAGATATGGCTCTGCAAAGACGGTGGTCTAGACGGTTGCCAACTCCTCCCAAGAGAAAACGGTCCCACAGTCCTTCTCCTTGTCACTCCAAAATGGAAGAGAGGAAACAAAGGAAGAAAAGGGAAAGAAAGAGGTCACCCTCTTCTCCTTCTTCTTCACCTTCCTCCTCTTTTGACAAAAGCTATGGCTATTTTCCTAGAGATTACAAGAGAGGAGGACATCGTAAATATTACCTTTCATGGAAAAGGTCACAACAGCTCAAGAAGTTCAAAGAGTGAGGAATGAATATCTCTTTTCTCACCTATGATGGCACTTTTGGTGACACCGACAAAGTATTGGTCTTCATCCAGCAATTTGATGTGGCCTTTGGAGACTAGGGGTTAAGGGAGTCTTGCAAGCTACATCATGTAGCTATGTAGTTCAAAAATTGGCTTGCCAATGGTAGCTAGCCTTTGTGGCAACGACAAAGCCCCAGATACATGGAAAACTCTATGAGTTTCCATCATGAAGTAATTCCTTGGAAGCAATGCAAAGGCAAAGTGCTTACCGAATGGCAAAGTTTGAAGCTTTTCTCCCATGAAACTATTCACAAATATGTGGACAAGTTTGGGGATTTACATCTCAAGGCTACTGCCTTTCCAAAAAAATACTTCATCAAAAAAATACAAAATTCTTTGCAGTATTACATGAAGAGATGGCCGAGTATGTCAACTCTCAACACCTTGGTTCTATCATCGAAGTAATCCACCAGACCATGGTTTCTTTGTGCATCAATTTCCAACAAAGGGCTAGACGGAATGTCAAACCCATGGAAAACAAAGACAAAAATGATGCAAAGGGGAAGACCAATGCCCAAAATTCTTTGCAAGGCAATTCCAACAACAATCGGTCCGAGGAGAAGGGAGTTTACAAAGGTTAAAAAACTCTCTCCTTTAGAGCTTGAAGCTTTTCACAAGGACCATATATGTTTTACGTGTGGAGAGCAAGGACATGGCTATCGTTCTTGCCCCAAGAGAAATGCCCGCAATGAGACTCCTAGAGCTCCCATCATCAAAGCTCCATAAGAGGATGCTCTACCAAGGATCACGTCTCTCCTATGCTTTGGGAAAGGCAAGGGAGCATGATGCCTTCATCTTGTTTGACCCTGGATCTACTCACAACTTCATATGAACGGAGTTGGCCACCAAGTTGGGCATTAAATCTTTCAACATGGGAGATATTGTAATGATTGACACAACTTTCAAGGGATAGGAAACCTCCATTACTCCCTTGATTGGGAAGTTGAGGCTTCATGTCCAAATATATGTCGACAAAGAATACTTTTTCATCTCTCCTCTCCAACATGAGGATGCTATCCTAGGGGCACCATGGTTCAACCGCATGGCTTCCAACATGAAGTTCCCTGAAAGTAGAATCTACTTCACCTACAGGGGAACGAACATGTATATAGATGATAGTGATACTGGTCGTACTATACCACTCATAAATCCTCCTACCTGTGATAAATCAATGAATAGCTCACTTTCTACATACATCAGAATGTTTTATCAAATGTAAATGGAAGGAATCAAGAAGAGTTAGACTTTTCTAACGCTCTTAAAGGATGCCAAGATGTGTTCATTGTCCCCATGGGCTTACCTCCAAAAGGAGGGGATGATGACCGTCGAATTGAGCTCCTATCGTTAAGCTCACCACCTAACAAGCCTCCTTATCGAGTTTCCCAAGCACAACAACAGAAGATCATGAGGCAACGGTACAAGAATTGGTGGACAAAGGGATTGGGAGGCCTAGCTCCTCTTCCTTTTGTTATCCAATCCTTTTAATGCAAAAGAGAGATAGTACATACCGTATGTGTGTGGACTATCAAGCACTAAACATATCACTATCAAAAATAGATTTCCCATGCCTCGGGTAGAACTTCTGTTTGATAAGCTACAAGGCTCTGTCTATTTCACTAGGATTGACCTTAAAAGTGGCTATCATCAAACAAGGATAGTGGATGAAGATATTGTAAAGACCGTGTTTTGTCCAAACTTTTGTTCTTTACGAATATCTAATTGTGCCTTTTTGCTCAACCAATGCACCAGCCATGTTCAATCTGCTAGTGGAGAAAATCTTTAGACCCTACTACAAATTCAATGGAGTGTTCTTTGATGATACCATCATCAACTCTAAGTCCTTGGAGGAACACAAGCAACATCTCCATGTGATTTTTCAAGCACTGAGGGAGAATAAGTTTTTTCCCAATCAAAAGAAAAGTAAACTCTTCCTTCAAGAGATTCAATACTTAGGTCATATTATCTCTCAAGATGGTATCCGTATGGATATATCCATCAAAGTTGGAGGTAATAAAATCATGGCCTAATCCAAGGAATCTGCATGAGCTAAGAAGCTTTATTGGTATGTGTGCATACTTTTTATAGATGCTTCATAGAAAAATTATCTTAAATAGAAGGACCATTACATGATTGAACAAAGAAGAACGTTAAGTACTCATGGACTGCTAAGGCGAAAAATACTTTTGACAAGCTCAAAGAGAAGTTAACCTCCCAACCAATCCTTATGTTTCTAGATATCTCAAAGCCACTTGAGGTCCAATGTGATGCTTGTGGTGATTTCCTTGGATCCGTCTTGCTTCAAGAAGGGCATGCCATAGCATATGAGAGCCGAAGGCTCAATGTGGATGAATGTGTTTAGGTCATTTATGAGAAAGAGCTTTTAGCTGCTCTACATGCCCTAGACACATGGAAGCACTATTTATTGGGGACTCCATTCATTTTACAAACAGAACACCAAAGTGTAAAGTACTTCATGACACAAACCAAGATTTTTGATAAACAAATGAGGTGTGAAAATTTTCTTTCACAATTTATTTTTCACATTGTTAGTAACCACAATCAAGTTTCCGATGCACTTTCACGACGACCAAAAGTTAATGCAATGTCTATAGCAACTCACAATGATCTATCTGCTATGATAGATGAGCATGCTACTGACCCTGACTTTAAAGAAATAATGTCAATCCTTGCTTTGGGAAAGAAATAGGAACCATTCACCTTCGAGGACGGTTGTCTTCTCCATGGAAATAGTCTATGTACTACCCACTCCCTTCGTGATGAGAAAGTCATGTATGAATCCCATGCTCCTCCTTGTGCGGGGCATAGAGGCATTCAACCTATTGTCCAAGGAGTAGAGATGCACTTCTATTGGCCTACCATGAAAGTGGACATACAAGAGTATGTTTCAAAATGTGTAGTATACCAAAGGACTAAGTATGATAGAGGGAAGTAACCTGGATTACTCCTACCATTTCCAATCCCTAATTCACCCTGGGAGATTATATCCACGGATTTTATTTTTGTATTGCCCAAATCTATCCATGGGAATGTTGAACTAGAGCGAGAGAGCGCAGGTAGACAAACAAAGACGAAGGAGAAGAGAGAGAGAACTCCATAATTGCAAACCCCAAAGTGTGTATAGAGCACACACTGAGTACATATATATAGTGGGGACTCCTAGCTATACATAGCATACATTAGAAAATTTCGGAGGTCATTTGGAGGGCCTTGTAAGAAATTGTATTTCTCTCTCTAGAAACTTTTTTTAAAATGCACTTGCACCTTGTGAGTACGTCCAAAAGGACAACCAGACACTCTACAAAGTAGATTTATATTCCCAATCGTCCTTGAAAACGGTCACTTTTTTATTTAATGCGAGCGTCTTTTTCAGGAGGCAGGTGCGGCGCATTCAATGCAGCTTACATCATCACTGAAAGTTGAAAAGTCACAAATTGTCAAATAGTGATAGATTTTGAGGCTTTTGACACCACCAATGCGTCCGGAACGCCAAAATACCCTAAAAACGAATGTCTACTTGTCTCATTCCGACATCTGGAGAGGCAAAAAATGTCAAAAAACCCCAAAAAATGGGCTTTTTACTTAAGGCGCGCGAGGAGGCATTCTAAAATTCTAGAATTCCCCTCTGCGCACCGTTAGTACAAAGCTCTTTTTAGTGATTTTTGGACAATTATCTTTCAAGAAAGCCCCTTTTTAGAGGTTTTTTGACATTTTTCTCTCAAAAAGCTCCCTAAAAGAGGAAAAAAGGGGCTTTTTACTAATGGCGCGCGAGGAGGCATTCCAAAATTTTGGAATGCCCCCTCGTGCGCCGTTAGTAAAATGTTCTTTTAGGGATTTTTGATATTCTTTGCCTCTTTGGATGTCAGAGCGAGGCAATTGGACATTATTTCTAGGCTATTTGGGCGTTCCGGACGCATTGACAGTATCAAACGTTTCAAAATTTTCCACCACTTGATAGTTTGGTAACTTTTTGAGTTCTGGTGATGACGTAAGCCGTATCAAATGCACCGCATCTACCTTCTGAAAAAGGTGCTCGCATTAAATGAAAGAGAGTGATCGTCTTCAAGGACCACTAGATTATTAAATGAGGAGAGGGACACCTTTTATATTTTTGTTAATATCAATCTAATTTTCTACGTAACGTAGGCTCTTCTCTCATTGGAGGAGCTTATTTTCCTCTCTCTTCCAAAAGGCCCTCTAAAAGACCTCCGAAATCTCCTAATGGGGGCTGGTATATATAGCTCCAACACCCCCACTCAAATAGGAGTCCCTAACTGTGGATGAAAAAACCCTTGGGGGTACAAGGGAAAAACCCACAGCACCATATACATGCACTGTTATATTAACGATCATCAAAATTTACAAAATTCATTTTTCAGGAGCTACATCACTCCATAATATACAATGTGTGCTTTCAAGCATCTTTAGAAGTTCAATAACCCTATTTATACAATTGAATTGAAAAAAAAAAAAAATCTTCAAAATCTTTGAAAAGCTTCAATATGTTTGAGCCGTTTCAATATCTTTGAGCCCATGTACACAGTGCTTTAGGTGCCTTTCATCCTGTAAACAACATAAACTCAAGAAACATATCGAAACGTGAAGGTTAGAAATAAACACATCATATTATCCTTAGAGACGGTTCGCGACGCCGCTCTAGAGATGACACAGAAACAAACGTAATGCCGATGCAATCACATGTGTTGATGACATAAAAACAAACGCGACATCAATGTAATCTCATGTGCACACATATATACAAAGCCAAAATGTAATGAACATATTGGGGTCGCCAAGATCTCAACAGTTGGCAATTGTCATTATCATGGATTTATGTACCATGGCATCATATTCACCATGACATAAGAGATCAAAATCTTTGAAATAGCAATCGTCATTATTTCACGCACCATGGCATTAGAGACGCTTTCAAAAAATCAAAGAAAAACTGTGAAATAGAATCCATCATCATGGCTTCACGTACCATGGCATCACGGTATTCACCATGGCATAAGAGACGCTCAAAAAATGTTTGAAATAGAAATCATCATGGTTTCACGTACCATGTCATCATGATACTCACCATGGCATTAGAGACACTTTCAAAAAATCAAAGAAAAACTATGAAATAGAAATCATCATCATGGCTTCACGTACCATGGCATCACGGTATTCATCATGGTATAAGAGATGTTCAAAAAAGCTTTGAAATAGCAATCATCATTGTTTTACGTACCATGGCATCAGAGACGCTAGTTCTGTGTAAAATCTGCAGAACCTCTATATAATGATTAGTCAGTAATGATTCATATGAAAACCATCACACACATTAGTATACGATCCCATAAGACGATCATAAACTTATGTGAAATATTTATTGCAAATTGGAACGAGATCAATAGAAACAAATTACAAGTTTTGATGTCCAAACATACAATCTCATTATGACAAGGTCGAGGTGGCTACAGGGCAGTCCCTAGTGACGAGGAAGGTTGGAAATATCAACAGAGTTGTCTGTGTTCAAGAAGAAATTGCGATCTCATAGTGCTTTTCAAGATTAAAACGTGAGAATCAGCTAAGCACTACAGAGTGTAGAGAGATATTCTAACTAATTGCATGGTATTTTGAGAAAATTATAGCTTGTTGCGTTATTAGTGTCAATTCACAGAACTCGTGCTTTTATTAATGTAAGATGGCAGCGACCGTATGAAGGCCATAGCTCATAAGAAGAAAGTGTTCCCTCTCTTCTACCTCCCATGCTCGCAAGGCAGAGCTGCAGCGCTTATAATTATTGCTCTCCGCCTGCACCAAGCTCTGATACCATGTTGAACTGGAGCGAGAGAGTGCAAGTAGACAAACAAAGACGAAGGATAAGAGAGAGAGAACTCCATAATTGCAAACCCCAAAGTGTGTATAGAGCACACACTGAGTACACATATATAGTGGGGATTCCTAGCTATACATAGCATAGGGGCTGGTATATATAGCTCCAACAAGGAATACAGGAATATGGACAATAGTCGATATGTTTAGCAAGCAAGCACACATTATTCCTATGAAAAAACTATTAAGGCACACCAAATGGCAACTCTCTTCATATCTCATATTTTCAAACACCATGGATTGCCAACATCCATCATGTCATATGGAGATCCTAGAATGGCCAGTAATTTTTGGACAGGTCTCTTTGAAAATCTAGGTACAAGATTGAATTTCTCTTCAACCTATCACCCACAAACAGATGTCCAAAGTGTGATAGCCAATCTTACGATCTTTGATCTACTAAAGATTTATGTTACAGAAGTAGATCAATGCTCACAATGGGAAAAGTTCTTACCTCTTGTAGAGTATGCGTACAATAATATTGTCCATACTTCTACGAGAAAAGCACCTTTTGCATAGAGGGAAGACCTAAAAGTCCCTTGCTACTTAAAGTACATGGGAAGATCTTCGCAACCGATGAGTATAGCCGCGACCTACAAGAATATTTTGAAAAGATTAAGGAGGCTATATCGATCACTCAACAAAGGAAAAAAGCTGTTGTTGACAAGAAAAGAAGGGTCTTAGCATTCAAAGAAAATAATTGGGTCTTACTTAAGTTTCCCAAGGCTCGATTGAGGCAAACGATGGGCAAAAATCCTACGGGCCATCAAAAGTATTATGCTAAACTAGCAAAATGATACTATGGTCCTTTTCAAATTTTGAAGCCAATCAATGAGACACCTTATCAATTAAAGCTACCCAATCATTGGCTTATACACAATGCTTTTCATGTGAGCCTACTTAAGCCCTACAAAGGAGAGCCACCAAGTGAACCAATTATTGAAGACCCTCCCAAAATCAAAGACCAAGAAGAGGTGCTACAACCCGAAGCCATTATTCAACATGAAGACAAGGTCACCTACAACATTGTAAGATTATCCGACGATATCTTATTAAGTTAAAAAAATATCATTATGAAGATGCTAGGTGGATGCAAGGAATACAGCTTCAGGATAGTATGAACCTTGTCAATGATTACAATGCTACATTGGAGTAAGAAAATGTACAAATTTCTTTTAAATGGCCAATGTTTTTGTCTTATAAGACTAATTCTCTCTTTATTGTGCACAAATTTAAGTGGTATGCACACTTAGAATCATGTTTGTGATGACGACCTCTCTAAAACACCAAGTAGAACTTGTCACTCTACTTGGAAGAATGAAATGGACTAAAGAGTAGACATTCTTGAGGCATCTTTTTCTCCCAAGCACCAAATGGATTAGTCGTCCACCTTAGAAAGATGTCGTACTGTAAAAAGGGATTCTCTATCCGCTAAAAAACATTGACTAATGGCTAAGGCTTTATCTCTTCTGCCTCATAGTCGAGGATGACTATGATTTCAAGAGAGAGGTAATGTCATAAAATCTGATATCTAACCAACCCAAATGATTTTCTCATATAAAACTGATCATTTAATGTGAGAGAATAGACGAAAACAAGGGTTAGAATATAGACATGTGCTTTTGGGTCTATCTGATACGGGCCAAAAATAAAGGGGCCCAAATGAGAGATGATCTTTCAAAGAGAGAGGTGATTCATTAAATACCTCCAATGGCTAGTGTTAAAAGTCCTTTGACCTTAGGTAAGCTAGTGTTGTGCTTCAGGTGGGAACCTCGCCCAATCTTGAGGTGCTTGTCGTGCTTGTTGTTGACTAAGGTGCTTGAGATGCTTGGCATGCTTGGTGACTAAGGAGCTTGAGGTGCTTGTCGTGCTTGCTGACTAATGTTCTTGAGGTGCTTAATGACTAAGGTGCTAAGGTTCTCCATGACTAAGGTACTTGAGGGTAAGGTGTTCAAAAAGTCATCTCCAATCCCTACTCATGAGGAGGCAAGCCATAATCTTATGGTCTAGAGAGAGAACACACACACTCACACAAGGAAAGCTTGGTACCAAGAAGGCAAATAGGACACTCACTCTAACACTTTGCGCAAAAATCGGTGGAGATACCAATGAGACAAAGCTTCTTTTAAAAGTAAAATTCCCTGGAATAGGTATCGCAATTAATGTTGGTATTGTAGCATCGGTAAATGCACCGATAGAGCCCGTCGGAATACACGTTGTTAACTGCACCGAAATACACGATGTTATTTGCACCAAAATAAATGCAGTTATTCAAGATGAAAATATCTTCATATATTGGCGCTTGTTCTGAGGCCCATACTTGCCCATATACCAAATTCTATTCTGACAACCAAGCCTACAAACTTATTTTTGGGCAGAGAAGGCTGGTAACTGATGTTGCATGTACTGCAGCAATAGAAAACAACCCTCTATGCCCAAAGGAAGAGTGCACAAGCAACCGCACTCCACCTACAAGTTGACGCTAAAGAGTGACTTTATATAGATTAGCAAAACTATAAAAAGAACAGAAACACAAAATCAAAAGCTTAATCATGACAAGTTCTCAATAGCGTAACCATAAAGTCAACTCCCAAACCATGGGCACAATGGCATAAAGATTTTATATCCATAATTAAAACATGATTCAAATACTGCAAAACCATAAACATTAGGAAGGGAATGGGGTCTAAGGGGGCCTCCTTATTTGCCATGGGATAAAAAAGGCGATTATGGAAGGGGAAAATGGGTAGATCCCATGTGGACTAAAATGGTGCGTATGGCAGGGCCTAAAAGTAAGTGGTCAAACTTGTACTCTTTTATAAAATACAAAGAGAAAATCTCTTACAAATTAAAAAAAAGAACTTTTCTCTAAATAGTTGAGTAAAGACCAATCCTTTCTCTCTCTACTGGCTGTTAGTTTCTCCCCCTCTCTGCTATAAGAGGGTCCCTCCAAAAACTTGTTGGTCATTCCCTCCCTCTCTCTCTACTATACCATCTCTCACTTCTCTTCACTTCACCTTGTTTCTCTTTCCTTCCTTTCAGTTTTCCCTCCCAAAATCTCTACAGCAGAAGTTTCAACCTCCTTTCCCTCCTCAAGCTTACTGCATTCTTGAGGGCTGCATTCTCCTCAAGCTGAAGTTCTCCATTACTCCATGGGCTTCACTAAACATCTCTAGCTAAAGCTGAAGTCTACAATCCTTCTGCTACATCATCCCTCTCTCTTTCCTTGCTCCTTCTCCATTAAGCTCTCTAGAGAGGATCTACTTCCCTCTCAAGCTTTCCAACATTATCTTCCACATTAAGCCAACAAGAAAGTGGAGCAGTATAGTAGTAAGTGGCATCCTTCAACTTTGTGTACCATCAAAATTCTTGCTCTTTATACACCTGAGAATATGGATGTGCAATGTCTAACCATAAGTGTTTTTGTGCAGGCTGTGCCACTATTTCCCATGGCATCATTAGGTACTTGACAACCTAGGAGTGTCATTGACTCCATTTCATGAATCAATGTACAAGATGATAATGGATATTGGGTGACGATGGAGTTAAAACGAATGACGTGGGTGACAATGCACCCCAGCTCAAGAGGTGCACGCAAGGTCTCAAGGAGACACATGGCTTCTCGAGCACACAATTAGAAGGGAAGAATCATGGAGTGCAAGCAAACACAAGACGGAAAGAGGCTTGCGAAGGTGCAACATGTGTATGTTGCTTTTCACAACTGAAGCTAGAGACAACAGTGGCTCCATCGAGGTTTCCTGCAGATTTTAATTGTTACTCCTCTTGCAAGTTTTTTGGTTATCTATTTAGTATTTCTGCCTTGTGTGGTGATTTTGATGAATGTAAGATTTCCATTGCTTTTTTGTTCATGTTTACAAATGTTTTTCCATCCGATTTTGTAGAGTGGGAGCCAATAGAGTCCTTCACAAGAACTTTTGAGGCCATCCACATTAAGCTTGGCAAGGTGCTCTATGCTGGTTGTCAGTCCTTCGAGCTTGCCTCACGTGACTCTTTTTTTGTGATCATACTTATGTCACACCTAGGCAAAATGAATATGGTAATCTATCTCTGGTTCACTCGCCAATCTTAGAGAGTTTGAAATGGCCTAAACCAGACAGTGCCTTGATCGCAGCAACCAAAAGGAGAATCGAGGTGGATATGCAAGCAGCAATGAAGTGAAGCTATGGTTCCCATAAAGCCACGGTAACATGGTGTTTGTCTCTTCATGTGTTTGTGTTCACAATTCGACTTCAGATTGTTCACAGGACACCAGCAATGTGGACTTGCAAAGGGGGAAGTGCGATCAACGGGTTTCTTGCCGCCGCTGCATGGGAAACTAAGGTGGTCAACCACTAGGGAGATAGAATCAAGTGCTTTGTAGTTGCTGACAAGGTGGTGTTCAGATACCATATTGCAAAGCAAAGCTTGTTGATGGTCTCTATCCCTATAGAAGATGGAACTTGACGATGCGAGGATGGGAGGCACTAGACTCTGAGGTTGCTGCTAGAGAATCAGTTGACGTGCAAATACATCTCCACGATGATGCAGTGCACCACATTATAGTGAACAATGACTGGCATCTTAGTCACCTTTGCAAGTATCTTAATCTCATATATACCTTGCCCAGGAAATATCTCTTTGTAATCAATGAAAAGATTGTTCTCACTAAGAAAGAGAAGAGCTTTCTATGTGAGAATGTTCTGTTTCCACGATGTATTTTTGTAAAAGATTGTAATGGATTTTGTCCACATTAATACATATGGTGTTTTGAATCTCGTTTCTACACATACTTGTTTATTCAATTTATTTGTTGTGGAGCACAAATGTTTTCAATGTTGGTGTCTATCAATGCTTTGTGTGTGATTTTGTTTAAAATTAAAGTTCTAAGTTATTTTGACATTATTTTAAGTGCTTTTTAAAAATTGACTTTGGGTATATAAGTGACTTTCTAGTTTTTAAACTTTATTTTCTCACATTCACAAAACTCTAGCTCTATGTTCTCTTCGCATCTTCTTTGTGAATGAACCCACGCTACTGATGCACTTCTAACATAATTAGAAAAGGTAGGACTTGCAGGTTGAGCACATGAACTACTCAGTGTGTTCGCCGGGAAAATTGACATGTAGGCCACTTCCGACCTTCATGCAGAGGCATTTAGAAGCTTCCTTGATTACATGGCGTAGTACATGGAGGAATATGCCATAATCTTTGAGGGATCCTACACGGCATGGTTGCCAGTGGATTTCTTGAAGCATCTCTATGCATCTGACAAAACTTCCAGTTTTGCTTGTTGAGGTTTAGTAAAGGCCTCATGGAACGGGACTTCAAGATAGAGGATGAGGATGATCTCATGGATTTGGGCATGGGCTGCATAGGCACCCAATTTTTTTCATGGGACATGGTTTTGGCATTACTTGCGCTTGAGGGAATGGACAAGGGAAAATCAAAGGAAAAGTTCAACCAAAGACCTCTTGTGACCATTGTGGACGAATCAAATGAAGTTATCAAAGAGATAGATGAGCAGGCCAAAGCATCTATGGCACTCGTACTCTTGCAAGAACCCAGCACCAATGAGGAGCAAGATTGAATGATAGAGGGAGATGAGGTGCTGGAAGAGGTCCCGGACCTCCAAATTCTCACTTTGCACCCAGTGGCGGTGCATGATCGTCAGTTTCTGTTCCTTGACAACATTGCCAAAATGTTAAGACTCAGAGAAGATGAATAACTTGTAGTGCTTACTATCTATGTGGGCATGAAGGATCCCAGTGGAAAGGAAGAGAAACTCAATTTTCAAATTAATCTCGAAGACCAAGATCTCCCAGCAAGCCTCTCTTTCCTCCCCAGTGAAAATTAACAGCAGTTGGTGCAAACAGTAGCAAGTACACTAGTGGAAATAAAATCATGTGCCTCTTTCTACGAGAGCTTACCGAAGAGCGCATTTCATTCACCCAAACCACTTATTGCGATTGGTAGAGATGATCGATCTAGCATCAATCATTCAAAGAAAAATCTTGAAGAGAGGGATGAAGAAATTGAGGTAAATAAATCTTAACCTGGTAGAATTTCTAGTATTCCTTACTACAAGTGTTAATATCAATTAAAATGCTTTGCAGACGGCTTATCATGTTGATAAGTTTGCAATGCGTACTAGAGGCTCGTGCAATGTCTCCATGGGTAGGGAATGCTTGGCTATTGTGATGTTTATCGCTAGCACCCTGCCAGAAAGTAGGCGGGGTATATTGGTAGTTCGGGCAAAGCACTACAAGCCATGATAGTTTCCCTGCAATAATTTTTGGTACAATCCTTTCTTGTGCTCGCCGTCTCTAGGAGGTTACTTGCTACTACCAACCCTCAACTTTCTTCCGCCGCCATAATCCTTGGGTTCACGAGACATGCTTCTTCTTCCTATGCAACATGGTCAGCATCAAAAGGGCTACAAGGACGCAGAGTCAAGAGGGCCAGCATCTATGATATATATATATATCACAAGTGAGCTTGCTTGCTCACGAAGCCATGGCTGACACTCTTCCTTACTTACTCTGCGTCTTGCAAGCAAAGACGTATTTTCTTTCAAGAAAACTTAACAAATTTCAAATCGGACAAACGTAATCTACCTTCTCAATTGAGAAACATAAGCAAATAAAAGAATCCAATAAATAGATTTACTTATCTTCATAGTTCTAGCTATGATACCATGTTGAACTAGACAGATAGAGCGCACGCAAATGACAAGAGAGAGAGACGACTCCACAATCTACAAGCCCCAAAGTGTGTGGAGAGCAATGTTGAACCGGACAGAGAGAGTGCACACAGACAAGAAGAGAGAGAGATGACTCCACATTCTACAAGACCCAAAGTGTGTGGAGAGCAAACACTGAGTACACATATATAGTGGGGACTCCTAGCTATATATAGCATAAGTGTGGGATCTCTATATAGCTCCAACAGATTGGGGACTTAATAGGAGGTTTGTGTGTACGCAAGTATCGACAATTAAAGCTGGGTCCGTTGAGAGGAGAGGCACTATAGCAAGCAAGGTAAAGGCATTTGGGGTTCCAAATTTCCAATCATGAGAGCCATGAGGGGCACAAGCAAGAGAAAATTCTCAAGTGTGTGTGTCTATGGGTGTATGTAAGCGGTGCACGATATCTACAAGCAGTAAAAGTGATTCCATCAAATCCACCATTGTATGCAGTGTAAAGTTAGAATTTTTCCTTTTTTTTTCAAAAAAAAAAGTCCTACTAGAGGGTGTTTCCATGCGGCATGACAAGAGAATGAGCAGTGATATGTTTTCATGGCCATGTTCAACCAATTACACATTAATCGCATTAGCAATATGATACAATCAACTTTTCAATCCAAATATGCATCTATCATCAATCCAATGATCATAAGCACTCATACACCATTCAAAAGCATCACGCATATTCCCTTTGTCTCCCATCATTCTTCTCTTAATTGGAATGAGCTCCATTCCGATCTTGATACGTTCGTTTTCACATCATCATGAGACAGAAGTTTCAACACAATAGAGCATACAAATGATGCCAAACATTTCATTTTTATTGCCATATTATCATGAATTATGATGGCATCACACAATAAATTTCTCATTCTAGCATCAATGAAGTATTACTAACTTGGCTTCAATTCGATGCATCAATTGGTCATACATCCTCAATTAAGTCCTAATGCAAGCTCCAAAACAAATTTGACTTGTGGATAAAGCATGGCATACAGACATTGAGTGATCAAATTTTGTTTGGCCAATCAAAACATAATGTTCAATCATTGCAACCTTGAGTTTCTCATTTCCCCTAAAACATCATCCAAACCTAATTAGGGTTGTCATCATACACTGTTGATTTATATGGCATTTACAAATCATTGAAATGATTACCATATCCAATTTTGGCATACATGATCATAGTAATACATAACATCATTTTCAATCGCATATCAATTGAATCGTCCCACTCAATCAATTATGCACAAACCAACCATTTAGGTCTTGAAATCATCATGATTAGTGATGGCACTAATCATATATCTTCTCATTGGATAGAACACGCCATTAGGTAGGCACACATGCCCAAATTTAAACCAAAATTATATGCAAAAAATCCATCAATTCTCCATTGCAATGCTCAAACTGCAAGCTCAATCAAGCATAACCAAATGCTTACATGCTCAATTTCTCAAAATCAATTTTAATTTTTCCGAATCAAGCAATGCACACACTCCAAAATTAGGCACAAAAATTCAAATTTATCTCAATATGGCAATGTAGTTAGGCCTATCCCTAATGCTTCCACACACATTTCATGAAACTTTTACAATCAACAAGCATTTGGGTGCCCCAATTGACCATCAATCATTCAATCAAGTGGTCTTCAATTGAGCACACACACTCAATCTTTGCCCAATTTGTTGGCAAATAGGCATATCTAATGATTGAATTTTCCTAATATACACATTATTCATATGATTTCATACTCACATATGATCAATTTCATCAATTTCTATGCATGCACACACTCAAGATTAGGTGCGCACACACTTGAATTTTTATGGCATTTTCCCCCCTTTTGGTGCTTTTACACACAAAATGACTTTATGCACACATATGAGTTCTTGTTGTCGGAAAATCAAGCTAAATCTTGACACACACATCATTCATTAGTCAAAATTTACCATCAATTTCACTCCAACTCATTCAAATTAGGCACAAAAATGAAGGTGACTTGATTTACACACCTACTTTTAGAAAGTGATTAGCACACATTGGAGTAACATTAAGAAATCAAGAATTTGATTGAGCAAGTTAATGCACTTACATTATCAATGCATTCCAAACTATTCCTTGCTCCATGACGTGATGATTCCACCTTGCAAACATATGTGTGGCTCTTCCAATTTTCACCCAGAAATTGACCATTGTAGGCCAAAAATCAACCACTCAAATCAATAGATTAGGCAAAATTTATCTTAGACGCCCAAAGATAAACTCCCATGTTTGAAGCACTTTTTTCACATCTTTTCACACGAGTATGATCTTTATAGCTGACACATAGCCTACACTACCCTAATACACTCTTATCATTCATGCACTTCCCTATGTTGCACTTTACCGTCAAAAAGACACTAAATGATGGACACAAAAGGCTTTAGGCTTACCAATTGAGCTCAAACTTCATCAAGAACCAAGTTGAAGCCCCATAGAAGCACTCAAGGTGAAAGAATCCCAAAAGGACCCAATATCACACAAATCTATCTTTGGCATGGCAAAGATAGAGAGGTCCTTGACTCATCAAATTTAGTCATAGATGTGTTTGTATGACTCAAATGAAGCACCATGTCAAATTTCATCAAGGATGCTTCACTCCATTTAAATCAGCCAATTGATAAGTTCCATTATCAAACTTGTTCACAACATCAAAGGGACCTTCCCATTTAATCTAAAACTTCTTTTGAAAAGTATTGTCCAATTTGATATTGTAACGCAAAACAAGAACACGGTTTTTAATTCTGTTGTCCTTCATGCATTCATAAGACTTCATTTGAGCCTTCTTATATACCTCCTTATAGTAATCCAAAGCTAAGGTTCTGTCCAATTGCAAGCATTGTAGACTCAACAACCTCTTATGCCAAACAGGACTTTCTTCATGCTCAAATGACAAGAGCTTAAGTGCGGGAATGTTAACTTCAATAGGGAACACCGCCTCCTTACCATAAACCAAGTGATACAGAGATAAACCTGTACTTGTCTTCACAGTAGTCCTATATGCCCACAAAGCACAAGGTAACTCAGCATCCCAAGTTTTACCATGAGTTTGAGTCATCTTTGTGAGAATTTTGACCAACTCCCCATTAAATATCTCATTGAGACCATTGCATTGAGGATAATAAGGAGTGCTATACATGTGCTCTATAATGAGTTTCTCGCATAAAAAAACAAATATTTCACCTCTAAATCCTGGTCCTTTGTCATATAATAGCTCCAATGGGACACAAAACTTGCAGCATACATGCTCATAAACAAATATTTCACCTCTAAATCCTGGTCCTTTGTCATATAATAGCTCCAATGGGACACAAAACTTGCAGCATACATGCTCATAAACAATTTTCCCATTTCCTTACAAGTAATTTGGTTAACAGCTTTGTCTTCTGCCCAACGTGATAGATAATCCACAGGCGTTAAGATATAAGCATTTCTCTTACTACTCATGGGTAACGTCCCAACAACATCAAGGCCCCATTTTTCAAATAGATCAAACGCCAAAATTGTTTTCCTCAACTCAAGTTTCAAGACTCTCTTCCCCATTCTTTGACAAGATAGACAGGACTTACACCAGTGACTCACATCTCACTGAATACTTGGCCAAGCATAGCCTTCTTGTAGGATTTTATGCAACATAATCTTCACGACAAAATGGACTCCACAAGCCCCTTCATGATTTTCTTCCAGAATTTTTCAAATCTCCTCTTTCGAGGTACACAACGCAACACTAAATCACTTCCCTTCATATAAAGTACATCTTAAGAATCTTGTACTTCCTGGCATTTCTCATGGAAGTATACTTCTTTGATGATTGTAGATCCATAGGCAAATCACCAGTCAATAGAAAATCCACTTCTTTTGACAGCACTTCCCTCCCATGATATAAAGGAGTATCAACTTTCAATACAAACACACAAGTAATCACTTCTTGAGCAGCTTCATGAGCCTCCTTGTTTTGAGACCTATCAACGTGTTGCAAACTCCCTGCTTCAAATCTTTTAGGAACCTGTTTGACCTTGAGACACAAACTTTTTAGTTTAGGGTTCTTGTTTTTCCATACTCCTAGCACCTGTTTCACAACGAACAAGGCATCACCCTTAATATATAAGCGTTCAATTCCCAACTATAAGAATCGAAAATGTTTAATCCGCCCTCAAGTGCCATGTACTTTGCTTCATTATGACTCTTTGCATCAAGTTTCAATCCTTGTTTCCTCATAAGATTTCTTTGAGCATCATAAATAACAATCCCCCGTGATGCAGCATCATGGATTTTTTTATAAAAGCCATCAAATAATAGTAAGGAAGCATCAAAAATAGTAGGAGTCTCCGTTCTCTTACTTTGTATCACTTCTTCCTTAACCAAAACAAGAGTCTCTTTGTAAGTAAGTAGGTCAACCAAAGTAGCCCGAGTACTCTCTTCCACCAAGAAAGCGAAATGAAATTCATGTAGCTCAATAACCCATTGCATCATTGTCTCTGATATATTAGAGTTATTAAACAAATGTGGAAGCAAAGTATAGTTGGTAAGTAAAGTAGATGGCCTTTGTAGTAAATAATTCCTGAATCTTCTGCAAGCATATACCATACTTATCATCACCAACTTAACCTCAACGTAATATCTTTCACGAGGGGTTTTCACTCTGCTGGCATAGTAAACAGGCTTCATATACTGTGACTCCTTCCCTCTTTTCAATAACATGGCTTCAATCACATCATCTCCCACTTATGGATTGACATAAAAGTCCTTTTGCCAATCACGGGCTTTCATAATAGGAATCCTACTCAGTACTTCTTTGACTCTGTGAAAGACATCTTCACAATCATGTGTCCACTCCAATGGATTCTTAACCACTTGCTGCAATGGATATAATAGTTGTGATGCCAAAAGTATAAAATAGCTCCAATTCAGACCATAATTAAAATGCTGGAAAATCAAGACCATAAAGACAAAGCTTGTGTTGTGTAGACCTTTGTAGAGTATCTATATGCTTGATTCCAACTACAGATGAGAGAGTTACCAGTGTTTGAAGATGGGTCTCTCTCAAAAGCTCAAAAAAAACAAGTTTCCGTAAGCCAAAAGGGTGTGCATGGAATTGCAGCTATTAAAAAGGGGGCCTCTTATTTCAATACAAAGGGAATTTTGGTCACTTTGGGAGTCGTCACTTTCACTTCCCATGATTGGCTCACTTCTCTAGGTTTTTGGGAAAGGAAGGGGTTGATGTCGGTCTTTTTTGTGCTCAAGAAGGCCTTTTTTTTAATGTTTTGACTTATCCACAAGGGGGAGGGGCGGGGGGGGGGGGGGGGGGGCAAATTGAAGGGGTCTGGACCATTTGAGTGCCCAGGTACCTCATGCGTTGTGAACAAGAGTGGCCAATGTGAGAGAGATCCCACAAGCCACCAAGCCAAGTCAAGGAGCCCAAGAAGCCCAAGTTCCCCACTTGATACAAAGGGAGAGTGTCCTCCCTTGGGCCTTATACTCTCCCCTTTGCACTTACTCCACTCCATGTGGGATTGTACCTTTGCCACATGGCACACCTCCCCATTCTCTCCCAACTTCCCATCCATCCAAGTTAATTTCCAGCTTTACCTCTTCACTGATGAGCAATCTTCTAGGGGGCATAGTGCATGACTCTAGGCATCAAATGTGACATTGTAAAGCACGTCTCGGAGCCCATAACTTTGACTATTTCCAAAAAACTTCATATTCATCATTTATAATTAAAATCATCATGTTAGTGCAATTTTCCTTCTTTGCATGCATCTGCAACCAATTTCTAAGTAGAGACCGCCCACTTCCAATGCACATAACTCATGACGTATGAGTTTGATTCACAAACTGTAAAGCACGACTAAAGACACTCATTGAAAAACACCTTTTGAACACTTAAGTAACTCAAAACTCCAGTATGAACCTTTTGTACATGAGTTTTTACAAAGTCACTATCGAGTATATACAAGAGGCTAGTGGGCAAGCTTTTTGGCATGACTTAGTAGCTTTAGGCTCATCCAAAAAATGCCTAACAACATCTCTCCACCCCTAGACCGGAGCGCGTGTGCTAACTCATCTAGACCAGAGCATTCCTCATGGACCAGAGCACGTGTGCTAACTCATCTATGAGCTATTTGTGGTTGTAAGTGTATCAAATGATGTCTATTTTCTACATGAAAGTAGTCATTATAATTGTGGCGACACTAGGTAGCTCCCGCAACAAAGGTAGTTGTTGATCTCTCTTTCTCTCTCTCTCTCTCTCTCTCTCTCTCTCTCTCTCTCTCTCTCTCTCTATACGACCACCTCTCTCGCTCTCTCCTCTCGATGTACCTACATAGATAGTCCTCTATGTGTGTGTGTGTGTGTGTGTGTGTGTGTGTGTGTGTGTGTGTGTGTGTGTGTGTGTGTGTGTGTGTGTGTGTGTGTGTGTGTGTGTGTGTGGCTCAACAAAAACCACCCAGCGAGCCTCATAATTAGGTTGGAGCTATATATAGCTCACTCTACTCAACTTGATGTCACCTATATATTTGTATCTTTTCCTCAATATGAATCAGTCTTTGCGAGTCTACATGGTGTGTCTCTTGTCTGAGCCAGGGATTTCATTAACGTAATCACGATCGGGTGATTATGTAAATAACTATAGTATTTACACAAAAAATCACATGATCACGTTAATCGTTAGCGTGACCTTGATTTTGACCTGCAAAAACCTATAGAGCCGGTTATCCCTTAGGGCTTTCTTATTTTCCCTGTGGTCTCCGCTAGGCAACTTCATTTTCCCACGGGCCCGCCGGGAAAATGAAAAAGCCCGGCAGGAGTAATTATGTATAATAAATAGTGTGCTAACCTCGATCTTTTAGCTAGGCAAATCCTTGGGGAGTGTATCCGAGTGCCGGGTATTGTCATCTCCTTGTGAATTGACCTAAGGTTACAGAGTCACAGGTCCTTTTTTTGGGCCGAACGTAATTCTTAATTCGGTAACCACTTCTAAACAAATTTAATTCGTTTACCAACATAAAGGTACGTAACCAAAACAACTGAAAACTTGGAGAATCATGCTCATTGCGAAGAAGCCATTGGTCCAAATGAGGGTTGCAATTGGTTTTAGAAGATGAGCATATGTAAATGGCGAGTCGATAGTCAAGGGTCGGATGTCCTCTACTAGTGTACCGGGCATATAAAGATCCTTGAAGTCTTGCATTTGAGCTGATTTACAATATAAGAGCTATAATCCTTGATGGGTTAAAATAGCTTTTATATATTGAATTGGTTGCATGGGTGGGCTACAATCCTTCACTGGTTACATGTAGTCCCCAATTGGGTGATTTTATTGAAGATTTATTTGCCTTAGTTCATGCATTGGTTTACACAGAGAGTGCATTATGTATTACGATAGATTATTAGTGCATGAAATGACCAATCATATATTTTATTGCTTTCGTTTATTTTTTTGTAGCAAATGAAATCAGATGTGTCTTATTGTTTGCAAATCAAAGTGGACATATAAATAATCATTATAATAACAATTTCATAGAGGGATTCATAGCATTGTTATAGTTATTACGCCATGTATATACTACATTGCAATGTATATGGTTGCTCACAATATAGGTGATGGATATGTGGATTGACTAGCGTGCATTGAAAATCTCATATTGTGCATCATGGTTACTTTCATATTGAATGGTTTTTAAATTATAATATATATTTAAAATTTTTAAAAAAAGTTTTCAAAATTGAACGTTTTGTTCTTTTTAGTTTAAAAGCAATGGAGCAAAATGTGGGCACAAATGGTACGAAGAAGCCAAAGAATAAAAAAGCTCCTGGCAAAGAGTGGGATTATGCTCACAACATATGCGGCCGATATATGGAGTGGCAATGTAAATTTCGTCACACAACAAAATCTGGCAATGCACCACGTATTAGGAATCATTTTCTGGGTAGCACTAAAAACAATTGTAAGAAATGTGAACATTCTCAGGCACCTGCAATTGCAAAGCGTTTGAGAGAAGAGCTCGCCAAAAGGGGTGGCAAGAGACGATAGATATATGTGCCTTTGAGTCAAGAGTTCCCAGAGCCAAACTTTAACTCTGCAGATCCTATAGTGACGCCAACTAACCTTGGAGAACAACCTGTGCCCAGGAGAGGAAATTCCAGGCAGTGTTCCTTTTAAACGTCACAATGAAGGTGGACTTTGTCAAATGCGTCAAAAATCATTACATCAAAGCTTTCGAGTGCGGTCTCTATAAGAAGCACAGATAGCACTCGCCAAAGCAATATTCTTTACTGGAAGTGCTTGGGTCATGGTAGACAACAACCATTGGAAGGAGCCCTGCTTGAAAGAAAATCGGTGAGTTTGGTCCAAGCTTTTCAGCTCCTCCTACTTATCACATGATAAGAAATGTTTTCTTGCACAAATGTTACATCAAAGTCAAAGAGCGTGTTGGCAAAATAATACTTGAAAATAATTCTCTTTTAGGATGTACGATTGTGAGTGATGGGGCTGGTCAAATGTTCAGAGAAGACCGCTGATCAATGTAATGCTGGTTTGTCCAAGGGGAGAAACATTTATAAAGGCAATTGATATTTTTGGTGCAATTAAAAGTGACAAATACATTTCTGAGGTCTTGACTAATGTAATTAAAGAAATTGGTGCTGAACATGTCGTTCAAGTTGTGATGGACAATGCAAAGAATTGTAAAAATACAGTAAATTAATAAAGAAGTGCTTTCCACACATTTTTTCCAATGGTTGTAATACTCACAGCGTGAACTTGGTGCTAAAAGATTGGTACACTAGCAAAGAAACCACATGGTTCGCCAAAATAATTGATACAGCACGTCAGGTTGTGAAATTTATCTTGAAACGACAAAGAGTGTTCGATTTGTATAGGATGCGCATGTCAGTGATGCTGAAACTTCTTGCTGAAACTCGCATCTGCACACACTTTTATACGATTGATGAATAAAATATTCTTTTGAACATGATTAGCTAGTATATAATTTCAAATGGCCAGTTAAAAACAACAAAATCAAACAATTCATACATTTTGTATATGAAATATTCTTCACAGCCGCGTTACTGACCAAGTATTTCATATACTTAATACTTAAAAAATTAATTGCACATGCACATACAAATTATATGACGTTTATACAGCCGGTCTAACGACTTGAACGCCACATTTATGCAAAAACATATGCGTCTAACAAATGATACTCTATTACCTGCGTTACCGACGGAGTGCCGCCTGAATCTAAGGGAAAACAATGGCCTACATAGGAACATCATATAGCCGCATTAACGACTGATACCCATATTTTTTTTGAGAAAGGGGAAGGGAAGTTGACTTACCATAAGGATACTAGATTCGCCGCGTTACCGACGTAGTACCCAGATAGTAAGCCAATACTTACCACAAGGACACCATCTTCCTCGCGTCACCCAGGTGATGCCTCCGTGATAAGCATTGTTCCGTAGAACAGCTTACACACACACTCCCATTGTGTGGTAAGGTACCTTATTACTCTCACGCACTACAAGAAAAGGCACACTACCACACAACGCATACACACACACAACACATACCCGGATCGTGCGGTCAAGTACTCTACTGCTACCATGCACAGCGACGCAGAGCACGCTCCCACACGACCCCCACTCTCCCTCTCTCCTCTTGACGTACCTGCAAAGCTGGTCGCAAGCTCTCTCTCTCTCTCTCTCTCTCTCTCTCTCTCTCTCTCTCTCTCTCTCTCTCTCTCTCTCTCTCTCTCTCTCTCTCTCTCTCGCTCTCTCTCTCTCTCTCTCTCTCTCGTGTAAACCTAGCACAGGGCAAGACCTTAGTTCGTCTTCCCCAACCCCCCTTGGGCGAAAGGGCTGCCTTGGGGGAGGCGTTAAGCCCCCAGCTTAGCCCCCCCTTTTCAAAATCGATTGTTTCGGCTTCTCCAATGTTACTCCAGACAAAGCGCGGCTTCTGCAGCATTTCTCCAGACAAAAGCTCATAAGGCCTTGCGAGGCCTTGTCCTGTGTGATCCTGTGCGGCCTTGCGACAGCCTTGTACGGCCTTGCGAACCTGTTTCGTCTTTTTCAGCGCCAGACAAAGCTCGGCTTCTGCAGCGTTTCAGCCCATAAGACCTTGTGAGGCCCTGCCGTGCGTGGTCCTGTGTGGCCTTGCGACAGCCATGTGGTCGGCTTGTGAAGCCCATTTGAGCTCTATGGTCGGCCCGTGAAGCCCTACTACGCCCTGGCCCTGTGAAGCCCGTTTGAGCTCTGCTACGGCAGGGGAACCCCATTCGAGCTGCTACGGCCTCGGCTTTGCTCTACCCTGCGAATCTCTTCTCCGGAGGCCTTGGCTGTGCTACGGCCTTGGCTCGACCTTGGCCTGTGAAGCCCATTTGAGACCTACTACGGCCTCGGGCTCGGCTCACATCAGAAACACTTTGCCAGCAGCATACCCGCATACCCACCCAATCCAAGCCCAAGCTAACCTCACCCAACTGTTCCGCCTGTCAATATAACTGAGATCTCAAAGTTAGACTTTGGGCCTCGAAGAATATGTTCTCACCAAAAACTCCAACCAAGGAGAAGATGACGACCAACAGCCCCAAACCATCGGGAAGAGTATCGGGTTTTGGATCGCCGAAGAACTCACCCCGACACAAGTCAAGCACAAAAGTAAAGAGCTGAAAAAAGTGCGTGAAGCACGAGCCAAAGGAAAGTGGGCAGTATACCGTGGGGGGAAGGCAATCATCCAAGAGTTTCGAACTCCTAAACCGGTCCTTACCCCATAGGAATCCCCTTAGGCTTTTCTTTTTCTTTTGATGGACCCTCAGTCCCTAACTGATATGTATCGATTGCTCTCACTTAGAAGAAGCAGTTTGTAATGTTTTGATTTTGGTCCCATGGGTCATATCTGACCTCCGAGGACGATAATTGAATCTCTCTCTCTCTCTCTCTCTCTCTCTCTCTCTCTCTCTCTCTCTCTCTCTCTCTCTCTCTCTCTCTCTCTCTCTCTCTCTCTCTCTCTCTCTCTCTCTCTCTCTCTCTCTCTCTCTCTCAGAAGATGAAAGCAAGATGCTAATACACCCAGCGAGCCCGATCGAGCCCGCGTATATATAACGCTAACAACCCACCTGTGGGCTTTTCAATATTCCCTGCGGGCCCGCAAGGAAAATAATGAATCCCGGTGGGCCCGTCGGGAAAATTGAAAAGCCGGGTGGGAATTTTTTGGGTTTGCAAGTCACCACTAACCGGGTTCTGTGTGATCATGTTTACTATGATCATGTAAATGTGTCAATAAGACCTTGTCATCACACAAAATTGACGTAACTACGTAAATATTAAATCCCATCTTGACTCATCCCTCGCTTTCTCTCTACATCTCAACATGGTATGAGAGCGGTAACGATCATGCAATGATTATATTCATGGTGATAAAACAGAGTATGTGTATGCGATTCGCATGTAAGATTGAGAATTGCTACAAATCTTTTTTTTTAGGACTGATTCTTGTTAATTGTGCTTGTTTTGTGTTAAGAAGAATATGATTAGTGTTTTGTGTGGTTTTTATTGCTAATATTTATAATGAATCCTTGATTACGTGTTCTTGTTGATTTGTCTTTTGACACCCTGAACTTCATCTGAATTTTTGGGTGGTCTTCTGCTCAAAAGGAGAAACAAGAAAAGCGTGATGGAGCACAATGCAATGGTACTTTTCATCCAAAACTCGTTCGTCTCCTTGGGATCTTCAATTTGAGTTCTAGGTTTGCATCAATCGGAGTTCGCAGCAGAAAGTTATGTTGTTTTTACTACAATCGACTTTACCCCCGCAGGTTTCGTCCTCGTGCGTCTTCGTGAAGCGTCCACGATCGTTTTTCTAATTTTGGTGTCAAATTTTTTGAGCAAATTTAGCTTTTCACTATTCATATTGCGGCCGTCAATCTTGAGTCTCACGTCACTCTATTTTGAGGATCTTTTATTATTAACGTCTCCTTTTTCTTGCTTTTTTGGGTGACATCGCTCACATATTTTGACGTTTATTGAGCATCCTTGTTGCGTTTTTCATTGATAGAACATAGTTTTCATATTTCTCTCATCCTCAATTGCGGCCTTTACCTTATATGGTGTGCAAATTTTGCGATTGTTGAGATGTAGAAAGAAAGAGAGAGAGAGAGATGAAACAAGAGACACACCATATACGCTCCCAAAGACTGATTCATATTGAGGACAAGATACAAATATATAGGTGAGACCAAGTTGAGTAGAGTGAGCCATATATAGCTCCAACACCCCCACTCAAACAAAGGTCTCTAGCTTTGGATGAAAAAACCCTTGGGGAGTTCAAGGGAAAAACCCAAGCCCCTATACAATGTGAAAATATGAACCAGCGATGATGATGTGAAAGTGAATTGTGCATTTATGTACAAATATTCAAGTGACTTAGAGATCACAATGTGCAAATGTGGAGTGTGCATAGTGCATGGTACCTAAAAGATTACAATGTCATATGTACAAAGCTATTACAATAGCAAAGAAGCTAATCTAGAAAGAGTGAGGTCGAAGCAACTCCAAGCTCCGAGCGCAAGAGGATGAAACGTGACTCGTTGAGGCCTTTGGTCAAAATGTATGCAATCATCTGGTCACTTGGACAGTGTTCAACCATAATGGTTCCTTTGTGTACTTCATACCTGACATAATGATAATGGACAGCAATGTGCTTTGACTTATTATGTTGAACATAGTCTTTTGCAAGACTAATAGCACTTTGGTTGTCACACCGCAAGGGTGTGCTAGAAAGAGGAGAGTGACCAATATCAACCAGCATTTGTCGAAGCCAAATCAACTCACGAGCTGCAAGTGATGCCGCAACATATTCTGACTCAGTCGTAGAAACTGCAACACAACGTTGTTTCTTGCTAGTCCAAGAAACAAGACAACCATTTATAAAGAAGCAATTTCCACTAGTAGATCGCATAGATAAATGTGAGCTTGCCCAGTCTGCATCTGTGTAACCCAAAAGAGAAAGAGATTGCATAGAATCCGATGTGAGTTGTCGTCGATAGACTAAACCAAAATCTGTAGTGCCTTTCAAGTATTTCAACACACGCTTTGCAGCAGACCAATGCTTAAGAGAAGGACATGCAAGATGTTGTCCAAGATAATTAGCAGCAAACAGAATATCAGGACAAGTGTTCATGCCACCAAAGTGAAGACATCCAATCAAGTTAGCATAAGGTTGATTTGTGACAAGTTGACCGCCATTGTCAGAAGTGTTCTTCGTAGAGCTTGCAAGACAAGGTGTGTTGGCTGAATGTGCAGATTCCATACCAAATTTTTGAATAGTATCTGCAATAAACTTTGACTGTCGAAGGAATAAAATACCTTTTGTACGGTTCCGTTGGATTTGAATGCCAAGACACGAGTGAATCTCTCCAAGATCCACCATATCAAATGCAGAAGACAATAACTTTTTCACTTGCTGAAGAAATCCCAAATCATTGGAAACAAGGATGGTATCATCCACATAAAGAGCAAGAATCACAAAACTTCTACCTTGGCATTTTACATATAAGTTGGGGTCTGACGAGCAAGAGATGAATCCTTTAGAGGTGAGAAAAAGATCAAATTTTGTATACCAGGCTCGCGAAGCTTGTTTGAGACCATATAGTGCCTTATGGAGTTGAGCAACAAGGTCTTCTTTACCTGGAATAACAAACCCTTTTGGTTGTTCCATATAAATTTCCTCTTCCAAGTCACCATTAAGAAAAGCAGTTCGCTCATCCATTTGATGAGCTTCTAAATCAAATTGAACATCAAATGCCAATAAAACTCGAACACTTGTAATGCAAACAACTGGTGAAAAAGTCTCTTGATAATCAACACCAGCTACTTGGGAATAACCTTTTGCAACTAAACGCGCCTTGAACTTGTCAAAAGATCCATCTGCTTTTACTTTTGTCTTATACACCCACTTACATTTAATAGCTGTACGACCAGGAGGTAATTCAGTTAGTATCCATGTATCTTTAGAGATAAGAGAATCGTACTCTGCTTCGATAGCCTCTTGCCATTGATCCTTTTGTGGTGAAGAGATAGCTTCATCATAAGTAATGGGATCTTCGGAAGTAGAAAAGGCATTATCAGCAATATCGTCATCATAAACATGACATGAGCCATGTTCAAAATCAATAGGCAGATCAACAAAAATATCAATATCATCATTGGCGACATTCGGAATGGATGGTTGTGAAGAGGAAATTTTCTCTATAGGAAGAGTTTCATCTTCTGAAAGAAATGGAAAAGCTTGAAGCAATGATTTAGTATCATCAGAATCATCCATGGACCATGAGCCTCCCATAAGCTGTTCGTTAAAAGTAGCATCACGATTCACAATTACTTTCTTGGAGGAAGGGTCATAGAATTTGTAGCCTTTGGAAGTGTCAGAATATCCAATAAAAATAACTTTAAGACCAGGAGCATCAAGCTTTGTTCGTGTTTCTTTGGGAACATGAATATAAGCAATACATCCAAAGGCTCGAAAATGAGATACAAAAGGAATGTCACCTGTCCATGCTGTGATGGGTATCTTACCAGAGGGTGCAGTAGTAGGAAGATGATTCTGAATAAATACTGCTGTCAAAGTAGCTTCAGCCCAAAAAACACGAGATAAGCCAGAATGAATCAGCATACATCTTACAGCATTGAGAATAGTGCGATTCTTTCGTTCAGCAACACCGTTCTGTTGAGGCGAATATGGAATAGTGTGTTCATGATGAATTCCACTGTCAGCACAGTAACTCACAAACTCTCGAGAAACATGTTCGCCTCCATTGTCACTACGAAGCTTCTTAAGGCGACGACCAGTTTGAAGTTCCGCAGCCTTGTGGAATTGTTTGAAAACAGATAAGGCTTCAGATTTTTATCTAAGTAGAAATACAGTCGTATACCTTGAGAAATCATCAATGAAAGTAATGAAGTAGCGATATTGTGATCTCGAAGAAGGTAGAGGTCCACATATATCAGTATGAACAAGATCCAATATGTCATGAGAATGAGTTGTATTTGAAAGAGGAAAGGGTTTGCGATTGTGTTTCCCAAGAGCACAAAATTCACAAATTCCCATATGAGGATGGGCTTTAAGATCCATGCCATGAACAAGATCACGACGTTGAAGATCAAGGAGTTTTGAGAAATTAGCATGAACAAAACGGTGATGCCATACTTTGCAATCATGATCACCTGGAGCAGTGACAACATTTGCTACAGCATCATTGAGAGAGAGTTCAAACAAATTACCATTTCAAGGAGCAGTGGCTATAGTCTGTCCATATTTCTCAATTCGGCATTTGGTATGATCAAATCCAACAAACAGACCAAGATCAACAAGTCTAGCAACTGAAAGAAGATTACGTTGAAGATCTGGTACATGTAATACTCCTCGCAAAATTCGAGTGGAAGAAGATAAGGTACCAAGATATAAGTCTCCAATACCCTTTACTTGACAAGTAGTATCATCAGCAAGATAAACAACACGTTGAACTGGCAGTGGATGATAGTTATGGAGCCACTTAGACTGATATGTCATATTTCTTGTAGCACCAGAATCGACAAAAAAAGTGATCCATCGCGTACATGAAGTATTCTGTCTGGAGCAACTGAACATAGGACGCAGCTTGTTTCTGGTACAATGTTGTTTCGATGCTCAGTAGCATATGCTCTATTCCGATCTGTGTCGAATCGACGCTTATAGCACATATGAGTGGGATGATCAGATCGTCGACAATATTCACAAGAAGAAGAAGAAGAGTCTCTAGATAAACTGGTTGTTTTGTGGTAATATTGTGTTCTTCATCATATTGACGTGCCCAACAATCATCTTCAGTATGGCCATTTCTGTTGCAGTAAGAACATTGCTTATTAGGAAATTTGAGACGAGAGAAAATATTACCGCGACGGCCACCTCTGCGGTTTCCTCGTTGAAATGGACGCCTTCGAGCATAAAAAGCCCGTTCCATCTGTTGTGACTCAGTCTCCTCGTGTGAAAGCATAGCTGTATCATGACTAGCATTACGACGTTCTTGACGTTGAGAGTATTCAATTAAAGACATGCAGGCTTGGTCAAAATCAAGACCATCTTTATTAGAGAGAATAGTAACAATGTTATCATAAGAAGAGTTCTTCACCGTATCAAGGAGAAGTGTAATCAGTTTCTTTTGTGGAACAGGATCACCGGCAGTAGCAAGTTGATTAATAATAGATTTGAAAGATTCAATATGTCCCGTCATGGCAGTACCAACTTCATATTGTAACTTGTTAAGCAACCCTCTCAAATAAAGTATTTCTGTGACAGATTTCTTCTGAAAGTTTGCAATAAGGTACTTCCATACGTCGTGGGAAGTAGGCAATTTGTACATATCAAACAAAAGGGAATCAGTAAGAGCAGAAAGAATATACCGACGAGCTGCTTTATCACGTCGTTGCCAATCTGTATAGGCAACATTCCAATCTTCAAATATAGGTCCTTCAGTGATAAGCACGTTATCATTATCCGTATCAACAGGCTGAGGCGGACAAACACGATTTCCAAGAACAACATCGGAGAGTTCATCGCCTTCAAGAATCTAT
Organism: Adiantum capillus-veneris; assembly: GCF_014529385.1. Classification (NCBI taxonomy): domain Eukaryota; kingdom Viridiplantae; phylum Streptophyta; class Polypodiopsida; order Polypodiales; family Pteridaceae; genus Adiantum; species Adiantum capillus-veneris. The sequence continues at coordinate 112,705,543 of NC_140932.1, read as the reverse complement.
AACATCTTTGCTTTCGAGCCTGGAAAGCCTTGACCTTGGAAAGGAGGAACAGAACGCTGGCCAGAAGGAAAGCCGTTGACGAGAATATTCATAGCCATATCTTGTTGCGAGAAGACGTATAAGATAAGATCGTAGAATTTGCACACCATATATGGTGAAGGCCGCAATTGAGAATGAGAGAGATATGAGGACTGCGTTCTGTCAACGATAAACGTAAGAAGGATGCTCAAGGAACTTCCAAAGATGTGAGAGACGTCACCCAAAAAGGGCAGGGTAAAGGAGACGTTAATAATAAAAGAGTCCTCAAAATAGAGTGGCGTGAGACGCAAGATTGGCGGCCACAATATGAATAGCAAAAAGCTAAATCTTCTCGAAAAAGTTAACGCCAAAATAAGAAAAACGATCGCGGACGCTTCACGAAGAAGTAGGACGAAGAAAGTTGCGTCAAGCTCAATTGCAGTAAAAACAGCATAACTTTCTGCTGCGAACTCCGATTGACGCAAACCTAGAACTCAAATCGAAGAGCTCGAGGAGACGAACAAGTTTTGGATGAAATGTGCCATTGTGCTACGCTCCATTGTGCTTTTTCCGTTTCTCCAAATTTTGAGCAGAACAATAAGAAAATTTGAGATGAAGTTCAGGGTGTCATCAACAAGAAAACGTAATCAACGATTAGATTGATTAGCAATAAACGTCACACAAAACACTAGTCATATTCTTCTTAACACAAAACAACCACAATTAACAAGAATCAATGCTCAAAAATAAAATTTGTAGCAATTTTTGAATCTTACATGCAAATCGCATACACATACTGTTTTGTCACCATGAATTGAATCGGCGCATGATCGTTACTGCTCTGATACCATGTTGAGAGGTAGAGAGAAAGAGAGAGAGAGACGAGACAACAGACACAATATATGCTCCCAAAGACTGATTCATATTGAGGACAAGATACAAATATATAGGTGAGACCAAGTTGAGTAGAGTGAGCCATATATAGCTCCAACAGCGATCTTATGGTATATGTCTTCTCACAACCAGATATGGCAATAACTATTCTCGTCAATGATTCTCCTTCTGGCCAGCATCCTGTTCCTCCTTTCCAAGACCAAGAATTTTCAGGTTGGAAAGAAAAGATATTGGTAAAGGAAATGAATGCTTTCATATTGTCCTTGAAAATCATGTATGTCTGCCTCAACCTATTTATACGGATCATGACAATGTACTTTTCACTGAAGGACCTGTATTTGAAGATTGGCATGTTGGGTATACGGATTGGCAACGATGTGATGAAGTAGCTCATCAATATATTCTTTCTATTCTTACTGATTTCCTTTTGCTTGTTGATATGTATGAGCTGCCTACTTCCCACGACGTATGGACGTACCTTATTGCAAACTTTTAGAAGAAACCTATTACAGAAATACTTTATTTGAGAGGTTTGCACCTGTGAGCTGTAATAAATAGTAAAATATGAATTCCATAACATACCTCTCCGTTTGAAAGCAATTGTCCTCAATTGTAAAGATAAAAATCTGCAAACAATACTTGTCAAAAACAATAATTAGAAAGCTGTATCAAATATTAAAAGAAAAATCCATAAAATTAGACACATTGGTTATACCTAATGTCATCTAGATACTACCTATTCTAGTGTCTCATACCACTACAATAAGCAGTGTATGTCATACCCTAATGAATCAGGATATCATTGGTTACACTCATCCTTGTATGTCGCGATAGAAAATCATCATATACCAAATCCAAATCCAATTCCAAATCCAATTCCAAAATATATTTCATTTTTTATACCCGGGTAGCAAAATCATACCAGTTACAGTGGTGGCTAGCCACTGCAGCATGACTTTGTGATCGGTGTTGCCTCAATCGGCGAGTCTACACCAATACATTAGGAGATTTTGGAGGTCTTTTGGAGGGCCTTTTGGAAGAGAGAGGAAAATAAGCTCCTCTAATGAGAGAAGAGCCTACGTTCCGTAGAAAAATAGATTGATATTAACAAAAATATAAAAGGTGTCCCTCTCCTCATTTAATAATCTAATGGTCCTTGAAGACGATCACTCTCTTTCATTTAATGCGAGCACCTTTTTCAGAAGGTAGATGCGGTGCATTTGATATGGGTTACGTCATCACTAGAATTCAAAATGTTACAAAACTATCAAGTGGTGGAAGATTTTGAAACTTTTGATATTGTCAATGCGTCCGGAACGCCCAAATGTCCTAGAAATGAATGTCCAATTTCCTAGCTCCGACATCCAAAGAGGCAAAGAATGTCAAAAACCCCTAAAAGAATATTTTACTAACGACGCGCGAGGGGGCATTCCAAAATTTTGGAATGCCTCATCGCGCACCGTTAGTAAAAAGCCCCTTTTTTCCTCTTTTAGAGAGCTTTTTGAGAGGAAAATGTCAAAAAATCTCTAAAAAGGCTTCTATCTATCACATAGGTTTTTTCTTCATCATCTTAGCCTTAGAGATCATAATTTCGGGTCTATAAGAGTGAGCACACACACCCATTGTTACAATTCTACAAAGTGCATTTTGATCACACACACACACACACACAGACAGACAAATATAACATACACACAAACACATAGAGACACAAATATAACACACACACACACACAGACAGACACACACACACTCACACACTCACAAACACACAGACACACAAATATAACATACACACACACACACACACACACAAACACAAAGAGCCTCTCTCTCTCTCTCTCTCTCTCTCTCTCTCTCTCTCTCTCTCCTCTCTTTGTCTCTCTCTCTCTCTCTGTCTCTCTCTCTCTCTCTCTCTCTCTCTCTCTCTCTCTCTCTCTCTCTATACTATAGGCGCGCGTAGAGAGGCACAACCGGTGTGCATGTCTCTATGCACGCCTTTAGTACTGTGCATCCACCAGTGTATGTATTTATGTGTGTATGTGTGAGTGTTATAGAGAGAGGAAGTAAGGCGGGGCAAAGAGAGAGAGAGAGAGTCTTTCTATTACCTTATACTAACGGCGCGAGGAGGTGTTTTTTGAGGTCAAAACATGCTTCACGCGCGCCGTTAGTAATGGGATTAGTCTCTCACTCTCTCTCTCTTTAAATATGCTAAGCTATAGAAAGGAGAGGGAGAGGGAGAGGGAGAAAGAGAGAGAGAGAGAGAGAGAGAAAGAGAGAGAGAGAGAGAGAGATAGAGAGCATGGTGCAAAAGTGCAATAGAGAAACATGGGTAGGCTTTCTTGAAAGATAATTGTCCAAAAATCACTAAAAGGAGCTTTGTACTAACGGCGCGCAGAGGGGCATTCTAGCATTTTAGAATGCCTCCTCTTGCGCCTTAAGTAAAAAGCCCATTTTTTGGGATTTTTTGACATTTTTTGCCTCTCCGGATGTCGGAATGAGACAAGTAGACATTCGTTTTTAGGATATTTTGGCGTTCCGGACGCATTGGTGGTGTCAAAAGCCTCAAAATCTATCACTATTTGATAGTTTGTGACTTTTCAACTTTCAGTGATGACCTAAGCTGCCTTGAATGCGCCGCACCTGCCTCCTGAAAAAGACGCTCACATTAAATAAAAAAGTGACCGTTTTCAAGGATGATTGGGAATATAAATCTACTTTTTAAAGTGTCTGGTTGTCCTTTTGGATGTACTCACAAGGTGTAAGTGCATTTTAAAAAAAGTTTCTAGAGAGAGAAATATAATTTCTTACAAGGCTCTCCAAATGACCTCCGAAATTTTCTAATGAGGCATGCTGCCTAAATCGATGAATCTGCACTAATGCTGTCTACATCGGCGAATCTGCATTTGGTATAAGTTTAAAAATCATGAATCTACAATTTATCAATGTGCTACCTAAATCGACGAATCTGCACCAAAATGAGTATTTACACACTCCCTAAATCGGCGATTCTGTGTGCACGTGATCAATGGACCAGACAAGACATAAAAAAATTTACAAAACATTTACCTGGTACCAAATTATAATAGGTTGGACGTGCTGCAATGTATACCAAATATTGATGATTGTCCCAAATAAACTCATGCTATAGCTCAATATCAATGATGTCAATAGAAAGTTCATTTAGTACAAGTGTAAGACACAATGCAAAAGATGATTGAAGGATATAGTGCATTTGAAAATCATGTACCATATCAAACTTGTACTAAAGTGTAGGTAAAAGTTTCAAAAAGTGTTAATTTTGTATCAATAATTGGCCTGGAAAACAATGTGCCATCCTGTTTAAGGTAAAACAATACATGACAATTAAACTATGTTAAAAAGAAAAAGAAGAGCAATGTGACTTAGCATCTAGAATGGTATAATTGTACATAGAAAAAACTCAGTTAAAGATTGATTGGAGTTAATGAAGGTAAGATGCTTGCTTGAAGATCCTTCTAAGTGATACAAGATAGCTACGGTACATTATATTACGACTAGTGTCAGATAGTACCTCCTAAGTCCATGAGTCTTTGTTCTTTCTATACAAATACGAACTTGACCTAGTTTATGCTTCTCAGACAAGAAGCAGTTAGGTTTTCCATGAGTATCGGAATCAGTTCTACCTTGGCACGCGATTCATGAGGCATGTCTTAATTCTTTGAGCTAAAATATACTAGTGGAAGATGCAACCTGGTAGAGATAGTAGTAGATTATTATTTTTCTTGGTGAGTTTAGTGATTAATGAAATCGTGTTATAAGATTGATTTGTGAATGATATAGTAAAGCAAGAAAATCCATCCGAAAGGTGTAGTATTGTGAGCTACAACACTCTAACGTCACTAGCATCCATAATTGCAAGGATGCTAAGAAAAATCTCGATGCTAAATAGAGAGTATTGGGAGCTTGGGTCTTTTGGTTCACAAGGGATAGGAGGGTGGACTCGACTATGCTTGGAGTATTGGCGGAAGCTGCCACTAGCTTTAGTCTATACTATGTCTTTTGTGGATTGTGACTACCTAGATGTTTGTGATCATCTCTTGTGCAGTTTCTAGCATCGTGATGATTGTTTCATACACTTTTTTCTATTATGTCTACCATCACTATGTGTGGTATTGTTTCTCAACTTTCAATGTAGACTAAAGCACAAGCACCTATTTTGAGGATGTTCTGGTGAAGCTCAATGATTAACTATTTGAGTCAGCATGATCACTCTAACAGGTTTGGATGGACGCGTACACCCCTTAACAATCTAAAGAGGCCTTAATAATTGAATAGACGAACCATCAACTCTAAAATGTGTTGTTTATTGGGTTATAAACCTACAAGGTTGGCATTTAGTAGGGACCCTAAAAAATATAATTAAAGAAAAATCACGAAGGAATTATCGACTAGTAATATCAGTTGTGATTCAAAAGACGTAAGCCACAAATTGCAAACTAGTACCAGTATGTAGGCAATATGGTTTTTGTTTTAATTTAATGTTTTTTTAATTTACATAAAATAAGATAGGAACTAAAGGAATTTTGGTCTCTATTTGTCCCTCATAGTATGTTTTGGATAATGCCCCTATCAGTATGTATGTGACGCTCGACACACAAGTAAAAGAAACAGGATGTTGAATTTTGAGAACCTCTGCACGATGAGGATGATAGCTCACGTGAGATACCCCATTGCAAAAACCCAGCATTCAAACATCAAAAACTAGCTCTGGATTCGACTCCGAGATAGGTCAATTGCCTATCTCCCAAAAGAAAACGACGTGGACTACATGGTGGGCACGCCAATGTTTGGTACAGAAGAAGAAAAAGGAAGAAGAAGAGTATTGTAAGATCGTAGAAAACTATCTAAAAAGACCTTAAAGATCTATCTTCAGATGCGGAGAGAGATAAATGAAATGAAAATTTATACGAGCACCAACACAAGGAAGTCACATAGTCGCTCATCGTAATTTGTAACAGTGAGAATCTTACAAGATTCTTCTACAACCTTGGCTTCAAGGAACTCACGGAAGTGACGGAACACTGAACTTTGAAGAGAGGTTAGAGTCGAACTCACAAAAGCATGGTCAGATCCCAGGTTAATGACGCTAACCAACTTGGAGGCAAACCATCCGTGCATATTTAAAGTACCTCACATAATTTAAGATAATTAAAAAAAACTCAAGGACATAGTAGTTTCATTGCCCCCCAAATTTTTTTTATGCTAACTCTGTGTGCCCTAGTGTCTTCCACCAACCTCCCTGTTTGTCACTCGTCACCTGCCTCTGTGTGACTAGATGTTCCTTGCATTTGATACTTGTGGGTATATTTGTGGATTCCCCCTAGTAAACCATTTTTCAAAATTGTAGCGTCATACTAAGAAGTCTTCAAAAGACAATCAGATCAACTTATAGGATCTAATACAATGTCTACATAAAATAAAATGAGGTAAAATTTAATCAGCATCCTCATAGTCAAGCGTCGTCTGAGATGAGAAGGTATTGCAGACATCGCTTCAGAGCGTCGTCAATGTACGCCATCAATTTCTCCCCAATTATATCTCTTGGTCATGATGCTCTGTGATAACTCCATTCAACATGATCACCTCCGAGCTCACCCCTTCTCCAAAAGTAGAAACAACGTGATAGTTGGTGGTAGAAGAGTTGCAACTATTGCATGCAAGCGAGTTGATGGCCAGGAGTGCTAGCCTCCACAGTGTGATAACAACTGGCACCAGGAGAGGAAGGTGAAGATCAGCCTTTGCCACCATTCCCGGGTGTTCTCTCTCGCCTGTAATCCACAACCATGGAGGGGCACGGGCTGAGCTCATGGATGGAGGTGCAGCGGCGGACAGGTCCGGAGAATCTATGCATTCTATGGGTCACCCGTCTCCAAGGAGTGGAGGCATGGAATTGTCTCATAGCGAGAGGTGAGGTTGAGCCGAGCCGGACCAGTGGAGGGAGGTGATCTAGTGTAGGTGCACTCTTCCATTGGATCCCTGGCCCTGAAGAGGTTCAGGTTATCCGACAAGCAAGCCCAAAGACTTTAATATGGTTATGGAAGCCAGGAGAGAGGTGTTGTTCCCATCTGTGGAGTTCGTGATGGGAGACATGCAGCATGTGACTGCGCAAGGTAGGTAAGGAGGAGACAGGAGCATATGTGCAGCCTACGCATGGCAACAATGCGCTACACTTGAATAGTCTCTGGTGCGCAGCTGTGAAGAGGAACTGGCTATGAGTCGCTGATTGGTAGCTGCCCCGCAGGGCAGCAGTATGAAGTTAGGGAGAGTAAGAGAGGCAGTGCAGGCGGTGGACGCGCACTACAAGTAGTGTGTGTGTGTGTGTGTAGACGCCATGCAAGAGTGTGCATGCAACTAAACGTGAGAAGAGTGGTAGTTGATGGTGTCATGTTTGTGGGCGTCAGTGGACCACTAAGAGAGTGATGACGGCCGTGGAGAGAGAGAGAGAGAGAGAGAGAAGAAGAATAAGAAGAAAAAAAATCACTGCTTGTGTGGGCGCCAGCGAAAAGAGAGAAGTTGGCGAGGCTGTGGACCACTAAAAAATGTCGGCTTTAGGTGATGGGTGGTTGGTAAAGGGGTGTCGTAGAGACAACACCTGGGCACAATATGGTTGGCGAGTGATGGAGAGAGAAAGAGAGAGATACGACTGTATGTGCTTGTCGCAAAGATTGCATGCAGTCTAGGTTGACTGGCCTCCAACAGGTTGTATGTGCTTGTCGCAAAGATTGCATGTAGTCTAGGTTGACTGGCCTCCAACAAGTTGGAGCCAAAAAAAGTGATTGTATGGTTGAGGGTAGGCACCTCCATGCAGGCACAGATAGTTCTGAGAAATTGAGGGTAGGCGCCTCCATGCAGAGGCACACAGTTCTGAGAAGTTGCTGTTGCCATTTCCACTGCAGCTGCGACTGTTGCTTAGTTGTAGATGGAAGCTCAAGGGCTTGTGCCCTTGGAGAATCTTACACGATGTCAAAATACACTTTTTCTTCCTTCTTCATTATATTGCGTTCCTTGCTAGGCTGCAACAATTTTGTTGATGACGCTTGTGTCCGATGCATGCTGGATTGCAAGTTGCGCAAGTCAATGAGAAGTTGCGGGTTGAAGATTCGTCCGATATATGCTCCTCAATTAAAATAATGCTCTTCTTCTCATTCAGCACTCTAGTGTAGTAGATCTTGAGCCTTGGCTCCTTCGAGATTGAAGCCTCATCGGCGGACAGATCTTTGAAGTGTAAGGGGCCTTTTTTTTTCCTATCCCTAGGGAGCTAGATCTGCGTCGATATAAATGATTTCTCCTTCTATTATTCGTATCCTCGACCTCGTGCATGATTAACAAACTACAAGCTATATTGTTATTTACAGATTGATGAAAAATTAACTTCAAATATTTGCTAATTACAGATTAATGAAAAATATTGTTCCCTTTGTTATTTGCTAATTATAGATTAATGAAAAATTAACTTCAAATATCCAAATATTTGCAAGAAACAATTAGTATTAAAGAGGAATAAAACGATAAATTTTGATAAATCCAAAGAAAACAATAATTATGTAAGTGCACTTACCTCTAGTGCATAGTCATGCATATCCTTGCTCATATGCCAATTAAAGAAAATTTGGATCTCTTTCACTGATTATTACCAAGAGCGTAGCCTTGCGCTTTGATACCACTACTACAAACGGAGGCGTGGAGTTCCCTGCAAAATACCCAAACTAGCATACTACAAACCAGAAAACAGACTAATCGACATACTTGGCAACCATATAGATGCATGATCGCGAGATACACGAACAAAGAGATAAAGAGTGTGAGAGAGAGCAAAAGGGTGCGTGCAGACACACCTCCTAGAATGGAGTGCCGGCACGATGAGAGAGAAGAGAGGAGAGGTGAGAAGAATAACGCAGACACTGGGTGCAATCTCCCCCCGTGCAAGAGTGACCATTTCCCTCTTGCACGTATTTCGTTTATAGATTTCTTGAATGGTAAAAAATGAGTACAAACTGGCCGGCCATACATAAATGGCCAAGGCTCCTAAAGAGCACTTGAATACATAAAAATATAATATCCTTTTTGCAATAGCCCAGCTCAGTCAAGTCTTTTCCACCTATCAGCTGCACAATAAATAGTAAAATATGAATTCCATAACACTTTTTTGGATTTGATCATACCAAATACCAAATTGTGAAAGATGGAAAAACTATAGCCACTGCTCCTGGAAACTGTAATTTGTTTGAACTCTCTTTCAATGATGATGTAGCAAATGTTGTCACTGCTCTAGGTGATCATGATTGCAAAGTATGGCATCACCGATTTATTCATGTTGATTTCTCAAAACTCCTTGATCTTCATCATCGTGATATTGTTCATGGCATGGATCTTAAAGCTCATCCCAGATGGGAATTTGTGAGTTTTGTGCTCTTGGGAAACATAATCGTAAACCCTTTCCTCTCTCAAATACAACTCATTCTCATGACATATTGGATCTTGTTCATACTAATATATGTAGACCTCTACCTTCTTCGAGATCACGATATCGATACTTCATTACCTTCATTGATGATTTCTCACGGTATACGATAATATTTCTACTTGGACAAAAATTTGAGGCCTTATCTATTTTCAAACAATTCCACAAGGCTGCGGAACTTCAAACTGGTTGTTGCCTCAAGAAGCTTTGTAGTGACAATGGAGGCGAATATATTTCTCGAGAATTTGTGAGTTATTGTGCTGAGAGTGGAATTCATCATGAACACACTATTCCATATTCACCTTATTAGAATGGCGTTGCTGTCACCTGTCCATGCTGTGATGGGTATCTTACCAGAGGGTGCAGTCATCTCATTTTCAAACCTTTGGATGTATTGCTTATATTCATGTTTCCAAAGAAACACGAACAAAACTTGATGCTCCTGGTCATAAATTTATTTTTGTTGGATATTCTGACACTTCCAAAGGATACAAATTCTAGGACCCTTCCTCCAAGAAAGTAATTGTGAATCATGTTGCTACTTTTAACGAATAACTTATGGGAGGATCATGGTCCATGGATGATTCTAAGGATACTAAATCATTGCTTCAGAATTTTCCATTTCTTTCAGATGATGAAACTCTTCCTATAGAGCAGCTTTTCTCTTCACAACCATCGATTCAGAATGTTGCCAATGATGATATTTATATTTTTGGTGATCTGCCTATTGAGTTTATGATGACGATATTGTTGATAATGCTTTCTCTACTTTTGAAGATCCCAATACTTATAATGAAGCTATCTCTTCACCACAAAAAGATCAATGGCAAGAGGCTATGGAAGCAGAGTATGATTCTCTTATCTCTAAAGCTACATGGATACTAATTGAAATACCCCTTGGTCGTACAACTATTAAGTGTAAGGGGGTGTATAAAACAAAGGTAAAAGCAAATGGATCTTTTGACAAGTTCAAGGCACGTTTAATTGCAAAAGGTTACTCCCAAGTTTCTTGTGTTGATTATCAAGAGACATTTTCACCAGTTGTTTGCATTACAAGTGTTCCAGTTTTATTGGCATTTGCTCTTCAATTTGATTTGGAAGCTCATCAAATGGATGTGACGATAGATTTTCTTAATGGTGACTTGGAAGAGGAAATTTATATCACTACAAGAGGTTGTGTGCTCTTGTGACGCTATTAGCGACGAAAATACACTGGGTTTTTATAACCCCCGGCATCGCTAATAGCGTCGCTATGAGAGCGTCGCTATGTGCGTCGCTATGAACGTTGCTATATAGAGACGCTCATAGCGATGGTCATAGCGACGCTTATAGCGACGTTTACACAGAAGTCTATAGCGACGCTCATAGCGACGCTACAGAGCCATAAATAGCGACGGTTATAGCGACGCCCGAGAGAAAAAAAAATTTGGTGACAGGGCATTGAATGCCCTGCCACCCATCAACCATATTGTACTTGATTCACTTTTTAAAAAAAGTGCAAGGGTAGATAATAGACCCAAAATAGTCACCCACAAGACGCATTGTTTGCAAAATTGACAAGCGTAAAATTGACAATTGTACACATCATAGGCAAAATGAATTGATTGGCAAATGTAATAATGACAATTGTACAACATCATAGGCATAAAGAATTGATTGGCAAAATGAACTTCGGTGACAAATGTAATAATATACATGGTTCAAAAAGACGTATAAAATCCGTCTCATGATACATAAGCTATGAGAAACCCTAAACTAATGCTATCTAGCTACGGCTAAACTGACGTCGTCTAGTCAGACGTCTCATCGCGTCCAAGCGGCGTATCTGTCGGATTCTACAAAAAAAGACAGTAAGACAGCTTTCAGTAAGTATAAACATATAACGACATTTATAAAACAATACAAAAAATAGAAAAGAGTAAACCCTAATACTAACCATGCCGCCGCGAGAACTGAGAATGTCCATCAGGGCGTTTAAGCCCTTCCTGCCTGCGTACTCGCGCTCGTACGGTGTGGGATCACGTCCTGTCATCGACCACTGTCAAAACATACAAAGAATTCATTATGTTAGAATTAAAAAACTCATAAACCCTAAACTATCAAACATGAAGAGCAATGCGAAAACACTTACAAAATCGGCCTCAAATGATGCCCATCCACCGCTCCCCAAGTGGTGCGAGCTCCCTGCCTCTACTCGCGCTCTGGCTGCATCCTTCTGTTGCTTCCACTTGTCGGGATTCTCGCGCGCTCCTTTCTTCGCATTCTTCCAATCTTCTTTGGCTTGTGTTTGCAGTATTCGCACAATCGAATCTTCATCAGGTCTTCATTGAAGCGCTGATCCCGTGTTGGAATGGGAAACTCATCATGAAGTATGCTGATGACTCTGTTTTTTAAATCACTTGGTACTTCACTCCATTTGTTTAGTATTTAGTATCTAAACAGTTGAGAGCAAAGACCACGCATGCGCGAGATCACCTTCTTGCCGTCATCATCCATGATGATGCCGCCGCTGAAGTCGACGGAGTAAGGCAAGCCCTCTCGCCAGTGACGCGTGAACCTAGGTGTCCCGGCAGGGGTCTCTAGCGGCGTGTCGATGGGGGTACTGACGTCAGGTGTCTCCACCGGCGTCTGGGCCCCGAAGCGAGGAGTGTCGAGTGAGGTGGCTCCTGGCGGAGTAGGTAGAGGTGTGTAGCTGCTAGGAACAGTCAGCCGTGCAAAACCTGGCGTAGATGGCGATGTTGTGGCTGGTGTGGGGGCGGGCAAAGAAGGGGAGGGTAAAGAGCCTCGTCGAACACGAGGCGGTGTGGAGGCATCGGTGGCGGAATCCCCACAACAACCGCCACCGCCACCACTAGAGCGCCGGTGTCTAGACGAGTGTGAAGCTCGTCTCGTCGACGCCGAAGCTTCGGAGCACACCGAATGCTCCGAAATAGAGGGAGATGCGGATGGAGTAGGAACGCGTGATGATGCGCCAGAGCGATGACGCTCCACGTACCACTGTCTCTGCTGCGGTGACAAAGAAGAAAGAAACTCCTCATCATCCATACCTGCATTAAACACACGAATATTTAAACTTAATATTGAATGAATAGAGTAGACAATGACGCAAAGACCATTAAATACAATGACGTAATGACGCATATAAATACAATGACGCAATGAATTGAGTGATAGAAGAGGCAAGTCGAAAACTCAGAATTTTCAATCAAAAGATGTGAGCGCGAGTAGAAAAGAGCGTTATACACCATGGAAGGTACTTAGAGAGCCAGAGCTTTTACAACACGGAGCAAAATTGTTCAAATACAATATTTGTGGCTTTAAGAGATCTCTCTCTCATCCTCGCATAACTCAGCATAACTTCCTATATCAATATAGAGCTCTCCGTTTAAACACATATCCTCTATTTCATTTTGTAGCTCCTCTGCATGCACCCCATATAGAGTAGTAGCATCTTGATGCTCGTCTGGCACTACGCAGCGGCTTCGAATTGAGCATCTTCTCTGATCTCCTCCATTGATGCCGTTGTGATTGGCACATGGTAGCCTTCATACGTCCTTGCACTACGAGGGGCTACCTCTATGACGTACCACCAGTTTGATGTAGACTTTGTAGGATGAAATATTACCTGCCAGAGCCACATAACTTGTAAAAGGGGGATGTTAACTATTTACATACTTACTTGTTCACAATGCTCGGGTAGTACGAAAGTGTCTCTTAGATCAGTCCATTTCTTAGTAGAATCCACCTCAAGAAAACCAGACTCTCCTCTACGCACAGTAGCGTTGCGACCCTCCATGATTATCTTGAACCATTGCACATCGAACAAGTCGACAAAAAATCCTCTGTAATCGATCCTCAAAATCTCTTGCAGCGTGCCGAAGTAAGTGAGTTCCGCCACCATAGGATCTGCATCAGAGGAACGTCGTCGACTAGACTGTTCAAATTTTGCCATGATTCCACAATCTTGAGTAAAACGCTTTTTGTCGATTCGTTCCACCCTAAAATGTCGAACTTTACACCATGCTGCTGTGTATGACTTATACTACAACGAACAAAGATTATGAGTGGTCATTCAAACGTTTAGAAATAAAGTCACTAGCTAGTCGTACATTGCAAACTTACCTTGGTCGCGCAACCCCGAGAGTACTCCCACACTTCCTCAGTCACTTCGTCACCGCATTGTTGTGCGCTTTTCAATTGGTTGTTCAACCATCTTAACCTCATGAAGGTTGGTAGGCTCTCCAGACCCGTCGGATAGTGCATCGGTGGTCGTCTTCCCCGTCTCCACTCGATTCGTGCCCTTTGTTGCTCTTGCTTTGCATCCTCATATTGTGAAATCCACTTTTGCATCACTGGATTGTGAAGCATGCAAAATCGGTTGATTTTAGCCTCTAGATCTTCCGTCATCTTCTTCTCAACACCGAGATTGCACATGACAATCCCAGATATGCGCTCATCATCTATGGTTCGCCATAGCGTGTCTCGGGCTTTATCAAATCCGTCTAGCCACTCTCCAATGTACACTACGGACTCTGATACCAACCAACCTTCTGCCATGCTACCCTCTGGACATGCCTTTTGACGCACATATCCCTTAAGCGTTTTCATGAAAAGTTCTAAGAAGAACATCCATCTGGAATGAACTGTGCCAGCTATTTCCACCTCATCAACTATGTGAACAAGAAGATGCACCTGAATGGTTAGCATGGTAGTAGGAAAATGTTTCTCAAACATGCACACAAGCTCCACAGCATTTAGTTTGGCGAATGGTATGGAGTCTACGTTGATCTCCTTTTGTGAGATCCATTGCACCAGCTTTGCAAGTTTGTAGATTGTGTTACGGATGTCGAGAGACAAACATCCCTCAATGGCAACCGGTAAAATAAACAGTAAAGTATGTGTAGCAATGATATTAAAGTCCACATTTTATGCAATGATATTAAAGTCCACTATGAACGTACCTGACACATTTTATGCCAATCGTGTGACTTCAAACCGGTAAGCTTTCCTTCTTTAGTAAAACACGTTCGGAGCGAGTGCATTACGCCAGTGGGGGTCCGCAAAGATCGAATGGTCTCTTTTACTTTGCGTTCTTGGGCTCCTGTGAAAATCCATGGTGCTTTAGGGAGTTTTATCGATGCATCAGACGCTGTTTGCGGCCAATATTGCTCCATACGATCCACATTTCTAAGGTCAACTCTAGCTCCCAAAGTATGTTTCTTGCCGGTCAGATGGTCCCATAGTAGATTACCCACATTCTTGAATATGTGCATTGGATCGAGCAAGTGATTGATCATGAGTCGGGGCCAGTATGGTAACTCGTACCATAGAGATAGTCTCTTCATCCCTGGAGGCAATCCGTCATCGCACATCTCCTTCTGCTCTAACCATGCTTGTGCAGACATCCTTGGTGGCTCTCTTCCCAAAAAGCCGTCGCGTAACACATGATTCTCTGGAAGATACGCTTGATGACCTTCGTAGATTTGCTTCTTCAGTGAGAGTTGGCATTCTCATCACTAAAGATGTGAGAGTTAACTTCCGGCGGTGACGCTGCCTCATCTCCATCCACATCTGACGATAGCAATTGACCCTTTAGACCGTTCTTGCTCTTGTTACTAACTTTGAAGTTGATGTTGAATGACTAGAGGTTGTCTAGATGGTCAATGTGTCGGGGATGTAGTGACTCTTGCCGCCCTGAAGATCCACCTTCTTTCCTATCTTCTGAAGACATTTCACCAGTACTTTTGGATCGACGGAGCCCACCATGAGTGAAGGCAGCAATACCCTATATTCCATTGAGGGCTTTCTTCACCCGCTTCATGCAGGCATCGCAGTCTATGGAGACCTAAATCTAATCTAATATAACATAAATCTAAATCTAGCATAAATAAACGTAAATATAATTAAAAATAAACCTAAATCTAATCTAATTTAACTTAAATAAACCTAAATCTAATTTAACGTAAGTCTACATCTAACCTAATCTTTAACGTCTTTTAGGATAGTTTCCTACGACGTTATAACTCTCTTCTTCTTGTGTGTGTGCGCGTGTATGGATGTGTGTACCAATAAAAAGAGATAAATGGTATAACCTTTCTATCACCCATGCCAAGTAGGATAGATTGGTTATGCCATTTCCCTCTTGAATAATAGGTCTTGAGTTCAACTCCTCGTCGGCTAGATCTTTAGGTCTTTTAATTTTAATTAGTTTCCTACGACTTTAAATTAGTTTCTCTCTCTTTCTCTCTCAATGTGTGTGCGTTTTTTTGGATCGTATGCATGTTTTCTCTCTCTTTTCCTCTCTCAATGTGTGCGTTTTTTGTTTATGCATGTTCTCTCTCTCTTTTCCTCTCTCAATGCGTGCGTTTTTTGTTTATGCATGCTCTCTCTCTCTCTCTCTTTTCCTCTCTCAATGTGTGTGTGCATTCTTTGTTTATGTGTGTGTGTGTGTGCGTTTTTGTTTACGTTTGTACTCTCTCTCTCTCTCTCTCTCTCTCTCTCTCTCTCTCTCTCAAAAACACTATGTGTGTGTGTGTGAGAGAGAGAGAGAGGGAGAGAGAAAGAGGGGAAGGGAACATGAGAGTGACGAGAGGGAAGGAGCATACCTGGCTCTCCTTCCTCTCCTCGTGTGTGTGTGTGTGTGTGTGTGTGTGTGTGTGTGTGTGTGTGTGTGTGTGTGTGTGTAGAAGAAAGAGAGAGAGAGAGAGAGAGAGAGAGAGGGAGAGCGTTACCTGCTCCTTGCTTGAGGGCGCCGAAAAACTCAGATCTGAGATCTGAGTTTTTGGGCGCTCTCTGTTATTTTTTTAGCCCAGTCGGCGTCGCTATGAGTGTCGAAAATTTACAAAGAAATTTGCGACGCTCATAGCGACGTCGGGATTTATTTTTTTGAGCGTCGCTGTGTGAGCGTCGCTAATATGAATAGCCTCTTGTAGTGTATGGAACAGCCAGATGGGTTGTTATTCTGGGTAGAGACGACCTGGTTGCTCAACTCCATAAGGCATTATATGGTCTCAAACAAGCTTCAGGAGACTGGTATACAAAATTTGATCTTTTTCTAACCTCTAAAGGATTCATCTCTTGCTCTTCAGACCCCACCTTAAACATAAAACATCAAGGTAGCAGTTTTGTGATTCTTGCTCTTCATGTGGATGATACCATCCCTATTTCCAATGATTTGGGATTTCTTTAACAAGTGAAAAAATTACAGCACATTCGGCCAACACACCTTGTCTTGTGAGTTCTACAAAGAACACTTCTGACAGTGGCAGTCAACTTATCACAAATCAACCTTATGCTAGCTTGATTGGATGTCTTCAGTTTGTTGGCATGAACACGCATGCTGATATTTTTTTGTTGCTAATTGTCTTGGAAAACATCTTGCACGTCCTTCTCTTAAGCATTGGTCTATAGCAAAGCGTGTATTAGAATACTTAAAAGGCACTACAGACTTTGGTTTGGTCTATCGACAACAATTGACATTGGGTTCTATGCGATGTCTTTCTCTTTTGGGTTATACAGATGCAGACTGGGCAAGCTCACATTTATCTATGCGATCTACTAGTGGAAATTGCTTCTTTATAAATGGTTGTCTGGTTTCTTGGACCAGCAAGAAACCACGATGTGTTGCACTTTCTACGACTGAGGCACAATATGTTGTGGCATCACTTGTAGCTCATGAGCTAATCTGGCTTCGACAAATGCTCGTTGATATTGGTCACCCTCCTCTTTCTAGAACACCCTTGCAGTGTGACAACCAGAGTGCTATTAGTCTTGCTAAAGACTATGTTCAACATAATAGGTCAAAGCACATTGTTGTACATTATCATTATGTCAGGTATGAAGTATGCAAAGGCACCATAATGGTTGAACATTGTGTAAGTACCCAAATGATTGCAGACATTCCCACCAAAGTCCTCAGCAAGTCATATTTTATTTTCTTGCATCGGGAGCTTGAAGTCTCTTCGGCCTCATTCTTTTTAGATTAGTTTCTCTACTATTGTGATAGCTTTGTATATATGACATTGTAATCCTATGGGTACCATGCAGTATGCACAATCCACAATTGCACACTGATATTTTTAACTCACGTGTATATTTGTACATAGATACACAATTCATTTTCACATCATCGTCACTAGTTCATACTTCTACATTGTATAGGACCTAAGGTTTTTCCCTTGAACTCTCCAAGCATTTTTTCATCCAAAGCTAGAGACGTTTGTTTGAGTGGGGGTGTTGGAGCTATATATGGCTCACTCTACTCACTTGGTCTCACCTATATATTTGTATCTTGTCCTCAATATGAATCAGTCTTTGGGAGCGTACATGGCATGTCTCTCACTCTTTGTCTCTACATCTCAACAATTAGGGCCCTACGTAATGGAAATGGCCTATAAACTTTGAGAATAGCGGAATTAATAGAATTAGAGTGGGCATTTTTGTGAGATTACTTTGAGAACCTGGAGGGTGAACTTAGTTGATGGTAGCAATATAAACATAGTATTAATTAACTTGGCATGAACAATACTTTTTCAAGAGAGAGAGAGAGAGTATTAGAGAACATGACATAGTTGAGGATCGGATTTACTTGGAGCCGTTACCCCCTTAATCAAAAGGTGTTTGTATTATAAATTCTCCCATCAAGAGAGACTTGTTACAATACAATCTTTGTGTTCCTTGTGACCTTGGTAAAAATGTTAGCGGGGGTAGAGGATCCCTTTTTACCCTACAACATCATTCCAGAATGGATGGGTAATCCATTTGATGCTTGGGAGACATAGCTACAACAAGCATGTCTACTCTTTAGTCCATGTCGTACTCCCAAAGTAGACTGACAAATTCTACTTGATGTTTGAGTGACGTCGTCATCACAAACATGATCTAAGCATGAATACTATTTAAGTTTGTGCACAAAAGAGGATTAGTCTTATAAGACAAAAAACATTGTTTATTAAGAAACATTTACATTTGCTTACTCTAGTGCAGCATTGTAAGCATTGACAAGGTTCATACTATCCTTAAGCTGTATTCCTTGCATCCATCTAGCATCCTCAAATGGATAATTTTGAACTTAATAAGATGCCTTTGGATAATCTTACCATGCTATAGTACCTTGTCTTCATGCCGAAGTGTCTATAGTATGCACACATACCAATAAAGCTTTTTAGCTCATGTAGATTCCTTCGATTAACCCATGCTTTTATTACCTCTAACTTCAATGGATCCATATGGATACCATCTTGAGAGAAAATAAGACCTAAGTATTGAATCTCTTGAAGGAAAAAAATTGCTTTTCTTTTGGTTGAGGAAAAGCTTGTTCTCCCTCAATTCTTGAAAAATCACTTGGAGATGTTTCTTATGTTCCTCCAAGGACTTGGAGTAGATGATGATATCATCAAAGAACACTCCAGTGAACTTGTGGTAGAGTCTAAAAAATTTCTCTATCAAACGATTGAATGTGGTAGGGGCATTGGTCAAGCCAAAAAGCATGTCTAGATATTCATAAAGACCAAATATTATATGAAACGCGGTCTTTAGGATATCTTCATCCACTATCCTTATTTGATGATAGCCACTTTTAAGGTCAATCCTACTGAAGTAGGTAGAGAATTGTTGTAGATGACTGGATAGTTCACTGTGTGGGAACGTCTTCTTAGAAGATAGGCAGCGAATTACATAGTAATTACTAAGGTAATTACTACAGTAAACCCAAAGTGTATAAATAGCGCCCATTACATTGAAAATCGCGTTGGCAGTTATTATCATTTGGGTTAGCACTTTGGCTATACTTGTACTTGAGAATCATTGGCAGTATTGTCGGCTAATACTTTCACTCTGTAAATCATATTCGCTGTAATCTTGAGCTGTAATCCCAATCATGGAATATATTTCAATTATACTTACTTCTCGTCCAGTCTTCTAAATCTGAACCTTATTTCCAGTACATAAGTCTTATTCTTATTTCAGTAACCACATTCCAGTCTAAGTCTCTGATTCCTATCGAGTCTGCTGTCTGAAATCTTCCCACAGTAGTAGCTGAAATCTTCCAACACTGGAATTAGCTGTCTCAAGAGATCAGCTCCAATTCCATTTTTGCGATCATGGTGGCTTGAGCTGAAGCTCGTTGACTGAAAGGCTCTTCTCCCAGTTTGAAGTTTTCCGCAATGGCACCAAAATCCAATCGTGGCCAGAAATCAACCATTCGTGTTGACCCCATTCCTGAGGAGTCAGGAAAAGAATATGACCCCAAGCAAGAGAAGATGACTGACACTGAGGCTCAGGAGGAGCATAGTCAGGCTGATGAGGCATAGGACTCACAGCACTCTAGTCATTCTCGACGCCGACAGGTAGAAAAGGAAGCACGGAAGGCCAAGAGCTCCAAGATTTCTCGGTCTCGGCAAAGAGATGAGGATACCACGGGCAGTAAGGGAACTCACCGTACTACTAGCAGACAAACCAGAGAAGACACTGACACTGAGACAGAGACAGACTCGATTGATTGGGATGCTGACACTGAGAATTGCAAAAAGACTCCCAAGCGTCATTCTGAATCTAAAAAGAGAAGTGGCAGGATCAGTAGTAATCGAAATGATTACACAGCTTCCCTGAAGATTTCCTTTCCAATATTCAAAGTGGGGAAAAAGGATGATCCAGATGTTCACATACAAGCTTTTGAGCAGTATGCTGAACTAAAAAACATTGATGAAGATGATTGGGGAGAATATATTTTCCACAAACCTTGAAGGAGGCAGCGAGGAAATGGTATTACCATTATCCTGCATGCCAGCTCAGATCATATAACAAATTGCTTAAGGCCTTCAAGTGGAATATTCTGACAATAGAGGGGACGAAGATATTCTTTGTGAATTAGATAAGATCAAACAGAGGAATTTGTCAGTCCGTAGCTATGTGGAAAAGATAAAAGAGCTAACCAGGCAGTTGCAAGAACCGCCATCTGAGAAGAGATTGAGGGCATGGTTCCTGAATGGGTTCAGAAACAAGAAGCTTAGGGACCAAGAGGTACCAGCTCCTACAAAAAAATTCAATGATCTGGTTCAAAGGGCATTAAAGCTGGAACAGCAGGCTAAGAAGGAAAAGAGCCACAAGAAGTGAAGGACCAGTAGCAGTCTACTGACACTTCTGATTCCAGTGAAATGTCTAGTAGCTCTGAGAGCAGCTCTAATGAACGAGCAAGGGAGAAATCAAAGGGATCCTGGACCAAAAAAATTGAAGAGATGGATAGGTAGATTGCCGAAATTAGCCACACAAGACAGCCAGTTCGAAAGATGAAGACTTGGTGTTCAAGATGCAAATCCAAGGACCATATCTCCACTCAATGTCCACAACGTACCTACTACAAGTCCTTTGGTCACCTATGGAATAATTGTGGCATCAAAATTCACCACTTTAAGAAAGGAAAGGATCTATCAGTGGTTGCCTACACTGAGCCAGTGAAGGTCGAACCAGTCAAGATAGATCAAGAGGAGAGACCAGGTACCGGTGGTACTAGTCAAGGACGTGGCAGATACCAACCACGAATGGGCAGAGGCAGAGGAAGAGGCAATTTCCAGAACAGGAGCATGAACTGCTATACTTGTGGGAAGTATGGTCATTTTGCAGCCCAATGTCCAAATGCACCTGTAAGGACTACTACTGAGGCTAAGGCACCAAAGCCAGTCCCAATCAGGGTAGTTACCAGGAGCAAGGGAGTAGTCATTGAAGAAATCCCAGAAAATTTAGAAACACCAGTCAATCCAAACAGCAGCCAAGTGGGCTCAACAAAGGGAAGTTTGGAAAGCCAAAGGTAAAGAGAAGGTGGTAGATGAGTGGCAAGAGCGAGGCAACTAGCAGCTAAAATCACGGAGGATCTAGCTAAGAAGCTTCCAAGCAGCCAGAAAGTTTCGAAGCTAGAGTCATTTAGAGGATACCAGCCCAATCGACTAATAAAGATCAGTTAGTACCGGCCATGATCAAGACCATGCTGGCTGTGGTACATGGACTAACTGATGAAATGGGAGTGGATGAAAAGAGCGGAAGCACTACAAAAGAAGAATGACAATGTGAAGATACCAGTTCTTCAAGCTCTGACAATCAGTCTGACCAAGAGAGAGAAGAAATTCATGTGAAACTTTGTGATAGAATCCAGAATCTGGCTGTAGAGCTGGAGGATATAAGAAAAACCTTGCCTGAGGTGGCCAACTTTATCAGACAGCGCAGAAAAGATGAGGCAGAGGCCAGAATAGTGGATGATGAAGTTCCACTTATTCAGGTAGACTACAAGGTCAGGAAGCAGTGGGAACCTATCTCAAGTGTGATCCTGGATGGAGGGGCAGGAGTTAACATAAGGGGAGCCCATCTTCAGCAAAGAATGTGTATCACTAATATGAAACCAGCACCATTCAAAGTAAGAATGGCAGATCATAGAGTGGTGCAGGCAATGGGTACTAGTCCTGGATGTGCAGGGAGCATATGGGATGCTACTAGGGCGCCCATGGTTGAGAACAACACATGTTGTTCATGACTATGCAAACAAAACTTTGACCATAGAAGGGGCCAGTGGTTGGCAGAATCCAAATCCAGACCAGTAATACCAGGAGCTGGAAAAAGGAACTGAGGCCGAAGGAGTTGTGTCAGAAGTACAGAGCCAAGAAAATCGAGCGAATGCTAGCGGCTATGAGCATATTCCCTTTGGCAGAAATCGACTTGAATGCAGTCTTGCTGAACAAAGAGCAGGCTGATAAGCAGAAGAGACAATTCCCTGATGATCAGTTTACCGAAGTCAATACAAGGGAAAGAACAGTTCAGCTAACTGAAAGGATGGTGAAACCAGCTGATACTGGTATAGTATATAGAGGAACT
Source organism: Adiantum capillus-veneris (assembly GCF_014529385.1). Taxonomy (NCBI): domain Eukaryota; kingdom Viridiplantae; phylum Streptophyta; class Polypodiopsida; order Polypodiales; family Pteridaceae; genus Adiantum; species Adiantum capillus-veneris. Next base: position 112,683,270 of record NC_140932.1, on the reverse strand, counting down.
AGTATGTTCTGAGGAGTACCCACTGGATCATAATATTGATTCAGAAACGAATGGAACATCCTGGGATTGCGCTGAAGAATCGACCAAACAAAAAGGAGGTGGACCAAACTGGTTGTTTCCAGACGACCAAGAAGTAGAAGAGTGGAACCTAGGATCAGAGGAAAATCCTAGAATGATCAAGGTTAACAAGCACCTCAACCCGGCAATGAAGAAAAAGGCACGAAAAATGTTCCAGAACTATAAAGACGTGTTTGCCTGGGAACATACAGATCTAAAGGGAGTAGATCCTGAAGTCTGTCAGCACCGAATACCACTGAAACCGGATGCGAGGCCAGTACGGTTGCAAAGATACCGAATGAACCCCAACTATGCAAAGAAGGTCAAGGAGGAGATTGATAATCTTCTCAAGGCTGGGTTCATTACGGAAGTAGCAATCAGTGATTGGCTATTTCCCATAGTCATCATCCCCAAGAAGAATGGAAAATTGAGAGTTTGTGTTGACTATAGGAAACTAAATGCCTAGACTATTAAGGATCAATTTCCCTTACCTTTTACTGATATGTTGCTTGATGAGATCGCAGGATATGAGATGTATAGCTTCATGGATGGTTATAAAGGCTATGATTAGTTATAGATTGCTCCTGAAGATAGAGCCAAGACCCCTTTCATCACTGAGTAGGGAGCTTTCATGTATCTGGTGATGCCTTTTGGCCTGTGCAATGCACCAGCTACTTTTCAGCGGTGTATGATGGAGATGTTTAATGAATTTCTTCATCGGTTCCTCACCATTTTCATGGACGACTTCACTGTCTATTCAGATGAGGAACAACACCTTCTATTCCTAGAAATGATTTTCAAACACTGTCAGGAGAAGCGGATTTGTTTGAATCCATTCAAATCTATTTTTCTAGTTTGGAAGGGACACCTACTGGGACATGTGGTTTCCCGTAATGAAATAGAGATGGCCAATGAAAAAATACAGTGTGTACAGCAAGCTAAATCACCGAGAACTGCTTCAGAACTGAGTTCTTTCTTGGGTTATGTGAATTTCTATAGAATATTTGTACACAAGCTTGCTTCTCAAGCAGTACATATATGAGCTTACAAAGAAGACCAGTAAGTTCAACTGGACTGCAGAGTGTGAGGAGAGCCATTACCAGTAAACCAGCCCTTAGACAGCCAAATTGGGATATTATTTTCCACGTACATGTAGATGCTTCGGTATTGGCAATGGGGGCAATATTAGCTCAGCCACATGGAAGAACAGACTATCCGGTTTATTTTGCTAGTCGCAGATTCAGTCAGGCTGAACAAGGCTATACGACTACTGAGAGAGAGGCCCTCGGAATGGTTTTTAGTGCTACAAAGTTCAGGCATTACCGTTGGGAAAGTTATTCCATTTTTATGTGGACCATTAAGCTCTTCTATTTCTGATTAACAAAGTCATTATTCAAGGCAGGCTGATAAGATGGATGATGTTCCTTATGGAATTTGAATTCAGAATTTTCCATAAGCCTGGCCGAAACCATTGTGGAGCTGATTTTCTTTCAAGAAGTACGGAAGGATATTCCGAAACACCCTTGAGAGACGAACCAGTGGATGCTGATTAATTTCAGTTAGAGGCAGAAGAATCAGTGGATCCTGAATGGTATGATATTTATCAATTCCTTTCCCAAGGTGCCTTTCCAGAGGATTGGAAGCAAAATCAGAAGAAAGCTCTGATCATAAAAAGCCTGAAATTTACTATCATAGGAGGATTACTTTATCGACTGGGTGTTGATGGTATACTTTGACGATGTGTCCCTATTGAAGGAAGAATGTAATTGATTTCAAAAGCGCATAATGGTGAGTGTGGTGGACACTTTTCCAACGAAGTAACCTATAAGAAAATTCTGCAAGTCTGTGGTGGCAAACACTGATTGCTGATGTCAGAAGTTTTTGTAAAACTTGTGACATATGCCAAAGAATGGGTCGACCGACAGCTGCAGATATGACTCCCTTGAGTGTGGTGGACACTTTTCCAACGAAGTAACCTATAAGAAAATTCTGCAAGTCTATGGTGGCAAACATTGATTGCTGATGATGTCAGAAGTTTTTGTAAAACTTGTGACATATGCCAAAGAATGGGTCAAGCGACAGCTGCAGATATGACTCCCTTGATGCCAATACAACCACTGGGAGTATTTATGAAATGGGGATTGGATTTTATGGGACCTTTTAAGAAGGTTACTGCCAGGAAGAACAAGTACATAGTAATGGCTACTTGTTATGTTACCAAGTGGGTTGAAGCTGAGGCTCTTCCTGACAACACAGAAGTCAAATGCAAGGTTTATATTTGAGAATATTGTCTGCCGATATGGATGTCCAGTAGAGATTGTGACCGATCAAGGAACACATTTTATCAATGACACTATGGAAATCCTATTGGATGTCCAGTAGAGATTGTGACCGATCAAGGAACACATTTTATCAATGACACTATGGAAATCCTATTGGATATGCTTTCAGTCAAGCATCTGAAATCTACTCCTTACTATCCTAGATGCAACGGACAGGCTGAAAGTAGCAACAAGACAATAAAGACTATTCTCACTAAGGTGGTTCAAAAGAATCCAGACCAGTGGGATTTGAAACTTCAGACTCCTCTATGGGCTTATAGGACAGCTTATAAGGTAACTACCGGATTGACACCATTCTGAATGGTGTATGGTACTGAAGCTATGGTTCCTATGGAGATTGTGATCCCCAGTCTGAGAATGGCTGTGAAGTATGGGTTAGACTTCAACCATAATCTTAAAAAGAGGCTAGATGAACTGATTCAATTAGATGAACTTAGGCAAAGGGCTATGTTGGAACTCGGGGGGTTCACTTTGTGTAAAACTACCATATCACATGCATTCAAGACATGTTTGTAAAACCCCTTATCTGTGAATTTTGTTAAGAATAAAATGTACCCTTTTCTTTTAAAATCTCTAAGTTTTTTACAAAATTGAAAAAATAATGCCCTTCTGTATATATATTTCTGTAATTTTCAAGAACTTTAAATACCCTTCTGTTGAACTCACGTGATAAGTTACATTTTTATTAGGTGACCTCCCCGGGTGTTGGAACAAGAAATTGTTCAACAACGAAGGAAGCACTGGCATGATCGCCACATAAACGTTTGAGAATTCCAGAAAGGAGACTTAGTGCTTTTATATCAGTCTAGACTGGGTCCAAAGAAGCCAAACCTGAAGATTGCCTGGGCAGGACCATTTGAGGTAGACCGGGTCTTTTCCAATGGCATAGTCAAAATGAAAGATTTATCTGGATTGTTGTTGCCAGGGGTATATAATGGGGCAAAGATCAAGCTTTATTATTCAGAGACTAGAGAAACTAGGCCAGAACAAGGTACTAAGGAACTGGAACTTGTTGATTAAGAGATACCAGAATCAGACTTTTATGGACTTTTTCATGTGCAAACAGTTCCAACTTCAGAACCAATACCAGAAGGACCAGATCAGGCTGACCTTAGAATTAGTACCAGTATGGTCGAGCCAGACTGGAAATCAGTCCAGTACTAGTGGGGACACACTTTCCAAAATTTAAGCGCCCAATGGTCAAATGGCACGCCACCAGTAATTATTTCAAGGATGGGTCGCACTCTTGTCCAATTCATGTCTGCCACGATAGTAGCGATGCACACAAGTCTAGGAGTGGCGAGTGGTGGAGCTTTTATGGCGCAAACACGTATAACAGTCGGGAGAGTTAGCATTTTTCCTCATAAATCCCCTGCGCGACGCTTTCCTCCTGTTAACCATTCGCCATCGCCAAGCTCCGAGGTTTCTTCGCTACAGCCGCGAACATCGACCACTGAAGAGACAGTTAACTCTCAGCTAGCCTTACCAGCGACACCAGGGAACGGCTACGATACGACAAGTAAGTCATCTTCTCCTTCGCCTGTTTCATCGTCATCATCCTCATAGTGTATGGGTAGAAGGAAACACTCAGAGAAGATGCAGGAGTCTCTTGAGGAAACCCAAGCCATAGTGCCTAAGGCAAAGGCAAGCCTTCCCATTATCCTGTACAGTAAAATCCAGCGATATGTATTCACTGATCAAGCAATGAATCTGATACAACTCTGGGATCTACGAGTTGTGTTGCAAGCTACATTAATTTCTTTTGATGTAGACATCATCAAGCAAGTTCTTGATTCCTTTGACGCTAAAGATAGCAGTGCCATGGTAAATGGTAGGAAGGTGTCAGTGACATCAGAAGCCATAGCATTTGCATTCCGAATGCCCAATGAGCCAAACCCTTCTGTGGCAACTGCACAACATAGCACTAAAGGAGGATGAAACGGCTAGACGAAATCGTAAGGCAAGTGCTCAAGGAGTTCCAATAGTAGGACTGGAAGCTTCCACTGCTTACAGGTTTGTAGCCGAAGCAATAAGCCTTAAAAACAACCCAACGTATGTATCCAAAAAAAATTTTGCTATGCTGTTGGCCAAGATTTGGATCCACGGGTTCCTATTAATCTTTGTCAAATTCTCTCGCACAACGTACTCCAGCAAACTGCCAAGCTAAAATCTCAAATTGTTTTCAAAGCCTGGTATGTTTGGCGACTCATGTATTGGGCTACAGCAGCAGATGCTAATGAGCAAGTAGAGAAGTCTTGGAGTGAGAAGCCGATTTCTGAGCCGAAGAACATTGATCTGTCCTCAGACGATGAAGAAACAGACAGTCAAACTATTTGAACAGACCTGAAAAGGAAAGCAACTGTAGAACTGACTGGCAGTTCAAAGAAGCCAAAGATTACACTGACAAAAAGTAGTGAGTTTTTGAAGCAGATAGAAAGCCAGGTCAAGACAGTAAATACTGAGAAAGATGAAGTGAGCCAGACAGAGTAGCAATCTGCTCAGAAGACTGTGCCTAACCAATCCGTAGCAAAAAGTGCAGTTGCTACTGGTTCTCGGAAAGATCAGGCCAAGCCAGACACTTCTAAGAAGATAGCAAACCAGTCAGGAGTCAAAGGCAAGAGCCAATTGGACAAAGGGAAAGCTCCAGTCTCCTCAAGTTTACCAGGTGGAGTTCTTACTCCAAATACTGGAAACCTCCTGCAACTGGTAAAACATGACAAGTTGCAGCAAATGCAGACTCAACCATTGAAAGGGCATCTTATGCTAACGAAAGTTGATTATGCAACTTTACCCTACAGAGCTCCAGTAGCAATATATCAGCCTGCTAATTCTGATCCAACCACAGTCAAAGACAGATGTTCAGTCCTCATACAGTCTTCCTGGAATACCATTGTTAGTTGTATGGGACAATTGATGGAGGCTGCTGGATCAGAAGATGAAGTGAAAAATCTCAAGGATGGGCTGAAGGACACCAGTCGGGTAACCAGCAGAATGAAGAGCAGCAGCGCAGTCACACTGCGAATCAGCAATAGATCAGTTCCAACTCAGCAGAGATGCTAAAGGGAAAACGAAAGTGCAAGATGAGGGACCAGTTGTTGATCATCAACATTCACTGCAGCTCATTACCGTGAATAGGAAATTGAGACATCAACAGGCCTCCATAACCAGACAGTACCTAGAGGATGATGATCTCTTATCTGACTTGGAAAGATTCCAAAGACTATATGTGGGAGCCAAGGAAATGGTAGAACATTGGAAATCAGCAGCTTTCCATGATAAAGAAGCGTGCCGACTACCTGCGCATTCAAGTACAGTCCAGCTCTGCTCGAACGAGTTCCTGAATGGATACTCAATGCTGGTGAGAGAGTGGTCAACCCGCACTGGCAAAGGCAGTCTACTGCAGATTGTCGCTCCCTAGTCCTGGAATTGGAACTTCTACTGGGTAACAAACCAACTTATCGATGTATGAAGGATGTTAGGGTACAACTCAAGGAAGTTTTGGTGCAAATGCAAACTACCAGAGGTGTTTTGGACCAGAGAGTCAAAGGAATTCTTGAGGACCAGACAACCACTAGCAGAGGACCTTAGACGAGAATGTCAGTCGAAGCACAGGAAACTACTCTTCGAGCACTGTTCGAGCTAGTAAGAATCACCAGAAAGATGATACACCAGGAAAACCAGGCTATTCTCTATTGGTTAGAATTTGTGCTTGATTCTCCAGTTCTCTTATATGTTGTTCCAGCAAGAGAAACAGAGCTGCCAAGATTCTTTCCAGCGCTGTATCCTCATCATCGAGAACCAGTTGATCGTCTCACATACTTCAAAATTACTGATGAGCTTCAGGATTGGTATGAGCGATCAACTGTGGAATGGAAGACTCGGCAGACGCTGATCAATGATGCTCTCCGGATCAACGACATTCAGGTGCTGAAAGAGGAGATGCATAGGATCCAACTGTGTATGGGCCAGTGGAAGATTCAAGTCAGAGGACTAACCAGGATTACTAATCAGTTGCTACAATTTACGGTCGAATCTATTAGGAAATAAGATGAAGCTAAATAGATAATTGAGTAGATTACTTAATGGAGAGAGACAGATTTACATACACGAGATTATAGAGTAGAGAGAGAGAGAGAGAGAGAGTACACACGATATACGTGGTTCACCCAATGTGGGCTACGTCCATGGGAAAGCAGCCACTCAATGGCTTTAGTACTTCAAAACAAGAAGTAGTTTACAAAGGGATTATACCCTTAATGGAGCTCCCGCCTTGCTTCACTCTCACCACCTCACACTCACCTTGTTGCATCAACTTCACACTATGAAATGTGTGTAGAAATGGCCTCCTTTTATAGGCCAAAAGGGCTGCCCTCTCTTATGAGAGACAGCCATGTGTAGCCGCCCTTGTGCAAATAAGTCCAAATCGGACCCTCCAATCCGCCCTTGAGAACACAAGTCCGCTTTTGAATTCCGCCACCGGCCACCGGCCATTGACTTCCGACCACCGGCCATCGGCCATTGACTATCGGCCACCGTCCAATCAACCGGTTGTTTTCCGACCACTTTCCGGCCGCCGTCCGGCCATAATATTCCGGCGAAAAAAAAAAGTCTCGGGGGCCTCCGCCCCCGAGGCCTCTAAAGTTGCCCTTGATTCTTGTCCATGAAAATTTTGGTTTCCAGTGAGTGATTTTCCTTCACGCACGATGGCTTCTCCTCATAACGGGGGCCTTACAAATGTGCGCTTTTACCACAGAAAATTACAAGGGTAAATCAGGCTCCATACTTAACAATCTCCCACTTGGAGACTGATCTCCAAACCAAACCTGTGACTGCTTTCCATTCTGGCTTCTTATCCTTGAATGCCGATTGAAGATGAGCAAAAGCTCAACTTCTCCATGTTGACCACCTTTGTAAACATGTCTGCAGGATTTTCACTTGTATGCACCTTTCCTAGCTTTAGCTGTCCCTCTTCCAAAAGAGTGCGTATGAAGTGATATCTCACCTCAATGTGCTTTGTCCTTGAATGAAAGGCTGAGTTCTTCGCAAGATGGATAGTGCTTTGGCTATCACTGTACAAGACACAATTGTCTTGTTTGAATCCAAGCTCTTCTAAGAATCTGTGAAGCCACAAAATTTGTTTGCTTGCCTCCGTCATTGCTACATACTCTGCTTCCGTGGTAGAAAGTGAAACCACTTTCTGCAGCTTTGAAGCCCAGCTTACTGTTGTGCCTCCAACCGTGAACACATAGCCAGTAGTGCTCCTTCGAGTATCTTTGTCACCTGCCATATCTGCATCAGCATACCCTTCTAGAAAAATATCAGTTCCTCCAAAATACAAAGCATTTGTTGTTGTCCCTTTTAGATACCTAAGTATCCACTTCATAGCTTGCCAATGCTCTTTACATGGGTTGTCCATGAACCTACTCACAACTTCCACTGCATGTGCAAAGTCTGGCCTTGTCCAGACCATAGCATACATTAGAGAACCTACCGCTGCAGCATATGGAACTTTAGACATATAGGCTATCTCCTCTTGTGTCTTTGGACACATATCCTTTGTTAGTTTAAAATGACCAGCCAAAGGTGTAGAAACTGGTTTTGCATTTTGCATTGCAAACCTTTCTAGTACCTTCTTGATGTAATCTTCTTGAGATAGCTTTATTGTCTTCTTCGTCCTGTCCCTTGATATTTTCATACCAAGTATCCTCTTTGCAACGCCTAAATCTTTCATTGAAAAACATTTGGACAGCTCCTCTTTTAGGTCTTTGATGTCCTGCATGTTAGCACTTGCAATCAACATGTTATCAACATACAACATTAGGATGATGAATTTCCCATCTCCCAAATTCTTCGTGTAGACGCAGTGATCCGAGTTGCATCTTGTGAATCCATGATCCAACATCCATCGATCAAACTTAAAGTACCATTGTATTGATTCTTGCTTTAAACCATACAAGCTCTTCTTTAATCTGCAAACCATTTTCTCCTTACCTTTTACTTCATACCCCTTTGGTTGAAGCATGTAGATTTCCTCCTCTAAGTCACCGTGAGGGAATGTCGTATTTACATCCATTTGCTCGAGATTTAGATCATGAGCAGCCACAAGGCTTAAGACAAGCCTAATTGAGTTCATTTTTACAACAGGAGAAAATATTTCATTGAAGTCAATACCTTTCTTTTGAGAAAAACCTTTTACCACAAGCCTAGACTTGTACCTTTTCTTCCCACCTTCTTCTTCCTTCAGCTTGTACACCCATTTGTTTTGAAGTTCCCGCTTACCTTTAGGCAACTCAACCAACTCCCATGTTTGGTTGCGATGTAGTGAGTCCATCTCCACTTGCATGCTCTTCGTCCATTCTTCTTTGGATTCATGTTGCATAGCTTCTTCGTACGACTCCGGCTCTCTAGAATCTGAGATCAAGAGATGGTTGAACGAAGGAACAAACCTTTCAAGAGGTCTACTTGCTCTTGTAGATCTTCGCGGAATAGGTTGAGGCTCCTCATTTGGTTGACGTTGTTGCACATTGTCACCGTTTGCAGTCCTTGAGTCTTCACCGTCCTCAAGCTCCATGTACTCATCACCTGTTTCTTTTGTTTGTTTTCTTTCCAAGTAATCTTTGTACATATTTTGTTCGTTAAAAATTACATCCCTACTCCTTAAGATTTTACCATCTTCAGGATTCCATAGGCGATACCCAAAGTCTCCTTCTCCACAGCCAATGAAGAAACACTTTTTGGACTTTGCATCTAGCTTTGATCTTAGGCTTCTATCTATGTGCATGAAAGCCTCACAACCAAAAACTTTGAGAAATGCATAATTCACCGGTTTACCTGTCCATGCCTCTTCTGGAACTCCCCCATCCAATGCCGTTGAGGGTGACCCATTGATTAAGTACACAGACGTACTTATAGCTTCCGCCCAAAGCTCAAGCGGTAGGCCTGCATGTAGCCGCATGCTTCGTGCTCGTTCCATGATTGTCCTATTCATCCTTTCCGAAATCCCATTTTGTTGAGGTGTCCTTGGGGTTGTCCTTTGCCTCCGAATGCCATTGCTAGCACAAAAGCTTTCAAAAGCTTGGCTGCAATATTCGCCTCCATTGTCGGATCTGAGGCATTTAACCTTGGTACCTGTTTCATTCTCCACAAAGGCTTTCCACCTTTGAAATATGGAAAATACATCGGATTTATTCTTCATGACATAAACCCATGTTTTTCTAGTCGCATCATCTATGAATGTTACATAGTACAATGAGCCACCAAGTGATGGTGTACTTGCAGGACCCCAAACATCAGAATGAACCAACTCAAGTTTTTTATTTTTTCTTTCATTTCCTGATTTTTGAAATTTTACCCTCTTTTGTTTACCATAAACACAATCTTCACAGAACTCTAAGTCCACTTCTTTCAAACCTGGTAGAAGCTTCTTTGTTTGAAGGATTTGCATTCCTTTGGCACTCATATGCCCAAGTCGAGGTGCCACACCGCACTGTCAACTTCTATAGCTACTGCACAAACTGAAGGTTGCGTGCTAACAGTACACAAGTAAAGTGTACCGACTTTTTCTCCCTTGGAAACCACCAAAGATCCCTTTGAGATCTTTCACCGTTGTTTCCGAATGCAATGTTGTGACCTTCATCGTCCAATTGTCCTGTAGAGATCAAATTTTTGCGAAGAGAAGGAACATGCCTAACATCTTTAAGCTTCCATTCATTTCCGTTAGCAGTTTTGACAAAAACTATACCTTTGCCGACAATCTCACAAGCTTCATCATCTCCCAAGTATACATACCCAAATTACCTTTGGTGTAGTCTTGGAAATGTTGCTTGTGTGGTGTCGCATGGAATAAAGCCCCGGAATCTACTATCCAGGAATTAGACACATTGTCTAATGAGAGAATTAGAGCATCTTGCTCTACTTTACCGGCCACATTGGCCTCCGATGTTGGCTTGTTGTCTTGAGATTCTGTCTCCTTCTTCTTCTTGAACCAGCAATCCTTCTTGACGTGGCCCTTCGTGCCGCAGTTCCAACATTCAAGAACTGACTTTGTGCATGACTTGCTCCGCCTTGAGCGATCACGACCCTTTTGGTTTTTGAACCTCTCCTTAGTCCTTCCTCTTGTTTCCAATGATAGTGCAGCACTTGATGATTCTCATGTGCTTCTCCTTCGCATTTCCTCGCTTGGGAGAACACCCACAACATCATCAAACTTAAGAGTATTTGTGCCAGAGATAGAATTACTTACAGCCATCACAAGGCTGTTCCAACTATCCGGTAGAGATGATAGTATAAGGAGAGCTCGCACTTCGTCATCGAAATTGATTTTCAGTGATCGAAGTTAACTTATATTTGTGTTACAGTCATTTAGGTGTTCTGCAACTGAATCATTCTCTGCCATCTTTAGATTGAACAAGCGCTTCATAAGAAATACCTTATTGGATGCCGATGGTTTCTTGTAGAAGTCATCAAGTGACTTCATCAAGTCCTCCATGGTCTTCATCTCCGAAACATTGAAGGCCACCGTTGAAGCCAATCTTAACCGGATTGTTCCCAGTGCCTTTCGATCAAGGACAATCCATGCTTCATCTGCCATTGTTGCGGGCTTCTTCGCAAGACCTCCTAGTGGCAAATAGAGGTCCTTTTGGTAGAGATAGTCTTCAATCTGCATCTTCCAATGTTGGTAGTTTTTGCCGTTGAACTTCTCAATCTTGAGCTTCCCTTCCTCCGCCATAACTCCCACTCAATTCAAGGAATCCTTTCCTTGAGATAATTTAGCTACGAGCAAACCTTGCTCTGATACCAGTTGTTAGGAAATAAGACGTAGATAAATAGATAATTGAGTAGATACTTAATGGAGAGAGACAGATTTACATACACAAGATTATAGAGTAGAGAGAGAGAGAGAGAGAGAGAGAGTACACACGATATACGTGGTTCACCCAATGTGGGCTACGTCCACGGGAAAGCAGCCACTCAATGGCTTTAGTACTTCAAAACAAGAAGTAGTTTACAAAGGGATTATACCCTTAATGGAGCTCCCGCCTTGCTTCACTCTCACCACCTCACACTCACCTTGTTGCATCAACTTCACACTATGAAATGTGTGTAGAAATGGCCTCCTTTTATAGGCCAAAAGGGCTGCCCTCTCTTATGAGAGAGAGCCATGTGTAGCCGCCCTTGTGCGAATAAGTCCAAATCGGACCCTCCAATCTGCCCATGTGTGGCCGCCCTTGAGAAGACAAGTCCGCTTTTGAATTCGGCCACCGGCCATTGAATTCAGCCACCGGCCACCAACCATTGACTTCCGACCACCGGCCACCGGCCATTGACTTCCGAGCACCGGCCAACCGACCGGTTGTTTTCCGACCACTTTTCGGCCGCCGTCCGGCCATAATATTCCGGCGAAAAAAAAAGTATCGGGGGCGCCCTCTAAAGTTGCCCCTGATTCTTGTCCGTGAAAATTTTGGTTTCCGGTGAGTGATTTTCCTTCACGCACGATGGCTTATCCTCATAACGGGGGCCTTACAAATGTGCTCTTTTACCACGTAAAATTACAAGGGTAAATCAGGCTCCATACTTAACAGAATCTTCTAAATTGCCTGAAAAAGACATTGCAGCAAAGCCGGGTCTGGCACCACAGTATAGGAAAATGGCTGAGATTCTTTTCGAAGCTTGAGTTAAAACTAATCAGCCTCTTCCAGAAGGATGGATCCATACTTCTTCGCATTGTCACAAGCTGGCCAGAACCAGACTGAGCAAGGGTAGGCGTACACTCCATGATCCTGACACCAAAATCTATCATTCCCTCACGCCTTATGAAGTAGAGATGACCACCGACCGGTGGGATCAGCTTGAGCAGAAGGCCATTTACGGACTGATTCAGAAGGAGAATACAGGTACTAGCTAGGACTTCTCAGGCACCGTACAAAGAGAAAACGGAAGACGGTCGAATGGAAGGATACTGGGTAGTTCCGTCTCAAAATTCAGTGGCGACTTTTCTCCTCAGCAGGCAGGTGGAGATGACAGCTCTACCTTGGCCTGATGAAAGCTCCACCTTGTCTTGGTGAGAGATCCACCTTGGCCTTTTCAGCTGCCTCTAGCAATCCTTGGCCTTTTCCGCTACCTACTCGTAATCTTTGAATGGCCCTTCTATCAGTGGTCAAGCCGGAATCCCAACATCAGAACCAGACAATGGATTTTTTAGTCTCACATCAGAATCATACAGGGGAATTTTTTCAGAAATTTTGGAATCTTGCAAAAATTCAAGAAAGAAGGGAAGGATGTAGACGACTGGATAGTTCACTGTGTGGGAACGTCTTCTTAGAAGATAGGCAACGAATTACTTAGTAATTACTAAGATAATTACTGCAGTAAACCCGAAGTGTAACAAATAGGGCCCATTACATTGTAATCGGGTTAGCAGTAATTATCATTTGGGTTAGCGCTTTGGCTATACTTGTACTTGAGAATCACTGGCAGTATTGTCGGCTGTACTTTCACTCAGTAAATCATATTCGTTGTAATCTTGAGTTGTAATCCCAATCATGGAATATATTTCAGTTATACTTACTTCTCGTCCAGTCTTCATAAACCTTATTTCCAGTACATAAGTCTGATTCTTATTTCAGTATCCACATTCGAGTCTAAGTCTCTCATTCCTATCTAGTCTACTGTTTAAAATCTTCCCACAATAGTAGCTGAGATCTTCCAACGCTAGAATTAGCTGTCTCAAGAGATCAGCTCCAATTCCACTTGTAGTTTATCAAATAGATCTTTAACCCGAGGTACGGGAAATCTATTTTTGATAGTGATATGATTTAGTGCGCGATAGTCTATACACATGCGGTATGTATCATCTTTCTTTTGAAAATCCCAAGTCACTCAACCCCAAGCTGATAAGAGTAAATTTTTTCTTCATATTTTTAGATCACTTACTCATTCTTTGAAGTCTTGAAACTTCTATATATGTACAAGAAAAGCAAAACTATGTACTCCGCAAAACTGACCCGCATGCGTATAGATAGCTGGCACACACCACCTTTGTACACTTTGTACAAACATGCTTTATTTACATCCAAGTGGTCAAAATGCATAAAATAAAGTTTTCCAAAGTCTTTGGGGTGGTCCGCACCATTCCTTGAAAACATATCACACCGTGTTGCCATATTGGTGAACTCTATGGCCAAAACCTCGTTCCCCTATGCTAAAGCATTTAGATGTCACCTTAAGAGCCATTTGTTAACTAAAAAACAAAAAATCAAAGAAATTCATAATACACTTATAGGACACTCCAATGATTTTAGTGTAATCCAAGACCACATAAATCCATACAAGAAGACAAGTCAAGCAGATGTCACTAACCAATGTTACTCGAAATCGTGAATACAATATTCTTTTTCAAATAGCATGCATAAATATGTGCATGATTCATGACTAGGCTCTCATACCAGGTGAGAGGTATCAACACCAACCATATCAGTTTAGGTGCCACCCCTCTTCGATGTCGAGCATCGGGTGTTTAGGCAAAGGCAAGTAAGATCTCTGACGCATTAGCCATGTATGTCATTCAACCCCCGACACACTAACCATATAGTGGATCCTAACAAAAAAGAAGACCTAGGCAACACCCCCCATCTAATAAAGCCCCAGATCAATGACCCTTTTGTTTAAGTCTAAGCGATATATGTGATCCTAGTCTTGTAGTGACACTATCATGAGAAACAAAACACATGAGTCCAATCACAAGAGCATTTTCCATATGCACAAATGATTTTTTTGAAGCAGTCAGACTATAAATGGTCTTTTACAAGTCCATCATAAACCATAAAAAACACATCATGATCCAATACAAAACCATGAACCATAATCCAATCTCCTTACATGGGTGAGCACTCCACCCAACTCAGGGTGATGTAGATCCAATCACTACAAGAGGTTGTGTGCTCTTGTGACGCTGTTAGCGACGAAAATACACTGGGTTTTTATAACCCCCGGCGTCGCTAAAGCCGTCGCTAATAGCATCGCTACGAGAGCGTCGCTATGTGCATCGCTATAAGCGTCGCTATATAGAGACGCTCATAGCGACGGTTATAGCGACGTTTACACAGAAGTCTATAGCGACGCTCCAGAGCCATAAATAGCGACGGTTATAGCGACGCTCGAGAGAAATTTTTTTGGGTGACAGGGCATTGAATGCCCTGCCACCCATCAACCATATTGTACTTGATTCACTTTTTAAAAAAAGTGCAAGGGTAGATAATAGACCCACAAGACGCATTGTTTGCAAAATTGACAAGCGTAAAATTGACAATTGTACACATCATAGGCAAAATGAATTGATTGGCAAATGTAATAATGACAATTGTACAACATCATAGGCATAAAGAATTGATTGGCAAAATGAACTGCGGTGACAAATGTAATAATATACATGGTTCAAAAAGACGTATAAAATCCGTCTCATGATACATAAGCTATGAGAAACCCTAAACTAATGCTATCTAGCTACGGCTAAACTGACGCCGTCTAGTCAGACGTCTCATCGCGTCCAAGCGGCGTATCTGTCGGATTCTGCAAAAAAAGACAATAAGACAGCTTTCAGTAAGTATTGATGGCGGGAAAAAGAGCAGTGCAATCGGGTGGCCTCTGTACTCGTGCACACTCCACAAACCACGCCTCATGCAAACAAGCAAAGAACAAAACAAAGGGGGAACCACCCTAAATTAAGAGGTTTAGGGACCTCACACATAGTGCACATAGGCAAGTGAGACTTCTGGCATTATGATGGCATCAAAATATATGGCAAAACACATAGAAACGAAGCTTAGGGACCTTATGTAGCATATATATACACAAGACATCAGCTTAACAATACAACGGCATCTAATCATACATAACAAGGATATAGAGAAGCAAGCCAAGGATGGCATAATCCCTTGTCAAAAACACTCAACCCAGCAAGTAGGTATGATCCTACTAGCAACACATCAATACCTTAGAGAACGATGGCGAGGATGGTGGCCATGGAGCATGAGAGAAGACTCCTTATTTAGGTTTTAGGGCTAGTAATGTAGCATACTAGAGGGAGAGAGAGAGAGGGAGAGAGAGTAGAGCTCCATCCATAGCTCCTCGTTCTGAGCAATGTCTTCATAGCTTCGTTGCTTGGTGAAGTGGGTGAAGTGTTGGTTTTGAGTGAGAGAAGGCCTCCTTATATAGGTTTCTGAGAGGGTTTAGGATTAGGGATAAACATGCTTAAATCCGCTGATTGGGGTTACTTTTTGCTTAGGGTGGTCAACAGATTGAGGTCACCTGATATGTCACCATCAAGATATTCTCTAGAGTGATGTGAGAGGGGAGGGTAAATGCTGGTTTTTCTGATTGTGACACATGGGGATAAGGCCTTGACCAGCATTTAAGAGCAGGTAAGGTGGTTGTTGAAACTGGAGGTTCTGCACATGTCAGGGGGGGACCTGCGGGGGGGAGGTGGCAGCTGGGTCCTCCTGAATATCAAATTCTCAAAAAATCCTCAACCATGGCTTCTTTTGACATGTGTTCTTTGAAAAAATCAGCATGTCTCTTTTCAACTCAAAAGTCTTTATCCATGTTGACTCACCTTTACCATAAGATTTTCCCTTTTTCTCCTCCTGTAATTGCATTGTTGATGCCCAATCACTGCTTCTAGTAGCAGTGAACTGTTACCTACCAAATATTTATGGTGCAGTAAAAAATATTACCATGGGTAAAAAAAGTTACTGTAGGTAAAAAGTGATTTGTATTTACCATGTAGGTGAAAAATATTTACTGTGGTAAAAAATATTTACTGTCGGTAAAAAAGTGAAAACGGAGTATGTTGTGCTGTGAGTCCACACGAACATCCTCGTGTAAATTTCACTAGAAATTCACACCTAGAATGGGCTATTCTGTAAGATATAGGTTGTAGGCATGCATAAGAGCTCGTTCCCACGTATCTTCTGTCCATGGCACTTTTTACTCTTTGGTGCTTGTGAAGTAGATTTCTCTTCTCTTTCGAGATCCCTTGGACTAGAGTATCCTCATCTCCCCAAC
Organism: Adiantum capillus-veneris; assembly: GCF_014529385.1. Taxonomy (NCBI): domain Eukaryota; kingdom Viridiplantae; phylum Streptophyta; class Polypodiopsida; order Polypodiales; family Pteridaceae; genus Adiantum; species Adiantum capillus-veneris. Next base: position 112,666,810 of record NC_140932.1, on the reverse strand, counting down.
AACTGACTGTGCCTTTATTGCATCTTCAGAAGGGGTCCTAAAAACCATGCATCATATAGCCCTCCCCCTTAAGCTAGAGGTATTTGATGTCTCTAGCTGTAGGTTGTGCTACAATAGGGTTCTCTTGAATACTTACCCACCTGGTACCAATTCAATTTGCCATGTTACTGCTTTCTTGGCTGATGCACCCTGTTTAGTCCTTTCTGATGAATAATTGTATCCATCCATGACTAACAACTGGTCTCCTAGACCCTCGAAAGCCATACCCCATCCATTGTCAATATCCGCTTTCACTGGTAGCATTCTCTTTTTTTCTTTTTTTCTTCTCTTTTTTTCCTTTTTTTTTTTTTTTGAAACGACTATGTACATGATTGTTACCTTAGTTGGAGCTCGAATATGATGAGCTCTCCTCTGAACTATCCTTAGCATTGATTTCACCAGCATATGGCTGTGAAAGACGACATTGGTAGGCCTTCAATCGCCAACCATTTACCGGGGTCTGATGTACCTTACCATCTAGGTCACCTAGTTGGTAACTACCATTTGAGAACCTCTGTATCACTACAAAAGGGCCTTCCCACTTAAGCAAGAACTTACAATCCTTCCTGCGATCAAAGCGATTGTCGTATCTGAGCACTAAAGAACCTTCCTTGATACCTTTCTTGACAAGGTTGCGATTGAACTTCTTTCATTTCTTCTCTGCCTGGGCTGCATAGTACTTCACTGCTGACTCTCGATCTAGCCCTAACCTCTCCAAATCGATGATTCTTCCTTCCACCTGCTTCTCTTGACTATCCTCTTGATGTGCTTTTAGAACTCGGAGGCTCGCTAGCTCCACTTCTATAGGCAATAGTGCCTCTTGCCCGTAAACCAAGTGAAAAGGTGTATACCCCAAGGATGTTTTAAAGGATGTTCTGTAGGCCCAAAGTGCTGCATCTAGGTGTTTGTCCCATGCCTTAGGATGTAAATGCACTTGCTTAGTGATGATTTTACATATAAGACCATTTACCTTTTCCACAAGACCATTGCACTGAGGGTAGTATGGTGTAGAGTGCCTGCGCTTGATTTTTAACTTGCTCATCAATTGCCCGACTAAATCAGCTCGAAATCCTGGTCCCCTATCCGAGAGAATCTCCAAGGTGTGCCAAAATGGCAACAAAGGCATTCAAAAATGAAATCACTCACGTCCTTGGCTATGATGCGCTTTGTGGGACGATCTTCTGCCCATCTGGTCATGTACTCCACCCCCATAATGATGTATTCCTTCCCTGATCGAGTGCAAGGTAGTGGCCCTATTGCATCTATCCCCCATTTTTCAAATGGCCCATAGGTTTTGATTGGATGCTGATTTTCATGGGTAAGACGCCTTGGTCTAGCTTTTTGGCAAACCTCAGATGTGCGGCACCAATGTTGTACATCTCGATGGAGGCTTGGCCACGTGAACCCTGCTTGTAAAATCTTTCTGCTAGTAATCTCTTGTGCAAAGTGGCCACCACGCACACCTTCATGACAACTAAAAAAATTATCCTTTATCTCTTGGGATGCAGGAACTCTCCTTAAGACAGCATCTTTCCCTCTACAATACAAGTCCTCATTCACTAAGCTATAGCTGGTAGCCTTTTTTGCCAACCACCTACGTTCACTTTTACTCATACCAGAGGGTGCTTCACAATGCTCAAGAAAGTAAAGTAAATCATGCAGCTCCTCCTTTCCCTGGTATAAAGGACTTTTCACAAGGATAACACCTACTATGAGAGTTTGTAGTTCTTCACCTGCTAAGGCATCTGCTTCTCGATTTTGATCTCTAGGTACAAAGTGCACTCGAACTTCTTTAAAACCCTTCAACAAGGCCTTTGCTTCCCTCATCTTAACAGACAATTTGTCATTTTTACAGGCCCATACACCAACCATTTGCTTAACAATCATCATGGAGTCACCAAAAACCATTTGCTTAACAATCATCATGGAGTCACCAAAAACATTTAGCTTTGTGATGCCCTGAGAAAGACAACATTGCAACCCTAAAACAAGGGCATGGTACTCTACCTCATTGTTAGAATGAACCTCTTTTAGATGAAACCCTTTTGCAAAGATCTTCTCCTTCTCTGGACCTAATATTACTATGCCAGCTGATGCCTTGTCTTTGGTCCTCTTGTAAGCCCCATCAAAATACAGACTGTGTGCTCCCAGTAGAAATTCAGGCTCCGGGATAGGCGGTACCTTACTAGGTGCCTCTTTCTTGGCCTTCTCATAACACCTTTGTGTGAGGACATCTGCCAAACAAGCACGGGTGGAATCCTCTACTTGTAGTGTGTAGTCAAACTCTTGAAGTTGCACCACCCACTTTACTATTCTTTGAGACAATTCCATGTGTTGTAGGGCATATGGAAAAACCTCCTCAGTTGTGATCACCACAAATTGTCTCGGATGTAAGTAAGCCCGAAACTTCTCCACTACAAACTTAAGAGCTAGCACCAATTGCTCAGTTGCGCTGAAACCCTTTTCAGCAGTTGTCATCACTATACTAGAGAAGCAGACTAGTCTCATGAGAGATGTCTTTGGGTCTTTTTGCATCAAGACAGCTCCTAGAGCTTCTGGACCTACACTAGGATTTACATAGAATAATTCACCCCATGTGGGTTGTAGGACGACAGGCAATGAGCTCAAAATGGTTTTAACTTCTTGAAAGCACCTTTCACCCTCCTCACTCCATGTCAATGTAGTGTGTTTAGTGAGCTGCTGCAAAGGATAGATTGCCTGAGAAAGGAGATGTATGAATCGTCCCATGTAGCGAACCTTTTGAATGAAGGAGACTAGGTTCTTCACGTTTGAAGGAGTAGGTAAAGCTAACGATGTCTTTACCTTTTCAGGGTCAGCCTCAATACCATCTTGAGACACAACATGGCCTAGTAGAGTGACCTTGCTCTCACCTATGTGGCACTTGTCTTTATTCAATTGCCCACCCAATTGGGCCAGACGGGGGAAACCTTCATCAACCTTGGACAGATGTACTTCCCTAGAGCTGTAAATGCAAAAATCATCAATGAAGACTCGTATGGACTTACCAAAGTAAGGTTGAAACACCAAGTTCATAAACCTCTGGAAAGTAGCTGGGGCATTAGTTAAACCAAAAGGCATAACTCTATAAGCAAAACACCCCCAAGGTGTTATGAAGGTAGTCTTTCTTTGGTCTTCATCTGCAATTCTGATTTGGAAGTAGCCTGAGTACCCATCACACACTGTGTACCTTTCATGACTAGCCACTTCATTTAGTATTTCATCTTGAAAAGGCAAAGGAAAATGGTCCCTTTTTGTGGCTGCGTTTAGAGGCTTGTAATCCACACATACCCTCCACTTCCCATTTTTCTTTGGTGCTACCACAACTGGAGACACCCACTCAGAATCTTCCATTGGGTAGATAAATCCTGCCTTGAGTAATCTTTTTACTTCTTTTAAGAGTGCATCTTGTTGCACTAGCCCTAATCTCCTTAGCCTTTGCACCACTGGTTTGGCACCTTCCTTTAATTGGATATGGTGTTGGGTTACCGTCACTCCTTTAATGTGCTCATAATCAGTTATAAAGAGGCCATCATGCTTCTTTAGTACCTGCAAATAGGGTTCTCTCTCTTCTTCTAGTAGGTTCTTAGCTAGCATCTCCTCTAAGCTTGTGGCTTCTTCCTTGTTTAGAGAGTCTTGACCACCTTCTCCTTCTGGGTTTCGCAGTATTATACCCATGACTTCCAAAGAGCTAGCATCCTCCTTAGATGACTCATCCTCAGATGAAGCGCAGCTGCTTGTGCTCCATTTATCCATAGAAGTCTCCATCTCTAGGTCTTGTTGTCTACCCTGCTTCATGTCATACACAATTTTGTGTTGCTTGCCACCTACCTTATGATTTGGTCGCAACTCAAGGGAACTTGTCTCCCAATCTTGCCTAGCTCTCATAGCCATAAGCCAAGGTCTTCCAAGGATTAGTGGATAGCCCTCCCCCTTAGTTGGGATCACATAAGCATCAATTGAGATTGCCACACAAAAAGCTGAAACCTTCACTCCATTAACCTTTCCCACACAAGCCACCCTTACATTATTTGCCATCTTAGCTTGTAAGGAAGTTTGCTCATTTACTTGCAAACCCAACCTGTGCATTAATTTCTCTGTCATAACACAAATCTCGGCTCCACCATCTATGTACACATTGGAGACTCGCTGACTCTTAATCTCTGCATCAATGACCGACACAGTATCCTTCATGCCTCTTGCACTAATAGACCCAACTGACTTTGCCTTAGCCCTCCTGGTGCTGACCATCTTAGACCAGGTTCTACGCATCTTTGGGGAAAGGTGGAGGAGTTGCTGCCATGAAATCTTTGGTCCTTGCTTACTCACATCTGCTACCAGGTCGTAAGGTATGGATCCTACCCCAAGTGGAAAGTCTTCTACTCCTATGTGCCTCCTTGACCTACTCTTCCTTTTCTTGTCTCCTATCACTTGGGAGGAACCCTCATTCCCTTTATCCGGCTCTGAAGCTTCCATTTCATCAGTTCTTTGTCTCCTAACTCTCTTTATTGGCATGGCAACAGCTTCCTCTATTTTTTCTTTCCCTTTATCCTTACTATTGTCAAGACTTATAACAGAGACAGCCCTATCCTCCCCTCCTGATGGTAGTGGAGGGATCTCTGCTGGTGCTTGTGGTGGTGGAGGAGGGGGTCTCAATATTTGGATTGGTGGAGCCACGTGTGCATTTTGTCCATTTAGTGGCCTAGCTCGAGGAGGAGTGACTTGCTGGCGAGGAGGCCGTCTTTGATTACCATTTCCTTGATAGCATCGTGGATGGGGGCAATAATACATGCCATGACCTACCTCTCCACAGTTGTAGCAAATGTACTCACGTGCTTGCCTTTGTCCTTCTTGTCTATTTCGTTCATTTCCTGGCTGGGGAGCCCTTACACCTTGAACCAGATTGATGGACAGGCTCTCTAGTTGATTGGTGATTTGTTGAGGTAATTCTTGTTGAGAGGACTCTTGGTCTGTTGCTCCTGTCCCTGCTACTACCCTTGCCGTAGGTTGAGCTAGCGGTGGAGGCTCCATTCCCCCTTGTAGTTGAGCTTGGAATTTTAACTTCCTATCCTTCTCCCTTGCATAAGTCATACCTTTATCAAAGGTATCTGGGAATTTACCTTTTACCTTTTCTCGAAGGATAGGGTAAAGCCCTGCCAGGAAACAGTCCTTCTTTAGGCATTCTGGCGCCCTTTCTCCTTCACCTGGTGATGCACACCATTTCTCCCACAGGTTGGAAAACTTTCCTTCCTAGCTTCTATAGTCATTGGGTGATGTTTGGCGTAGCTCTAAGAGCTGTCTCCATATCTCCTCTGGAGGCTCATGGCGGCAAAATTCTTCGATGAAGGCCATCTTTAAGGACTCCCAGTCTCTTCTTTCTTCAGGTGCCAAAGTTTGATACCATAATTTTGCACCTTCCCTCAAGACCAAAGGAAAGTCCCTTAACTTAGTAGCTTCGTCATCCCTTCCCGATACCAGAAAGGCCATTTCCAAATTATCCAAAAAGTCTGGAGCAACCTCCCCAGGCTTACCATAAAAATTAGGGAAGGCCATAAGTGAGAGAGTAAACAATTACACAAACAGCTCCAATTTATTTTAAAATAGAGTATGGTAATTACAATTTGGAGCTTTAGCACAACTTAGCTCAAAATAGGATGAAGATCGACACATCAAAGGAATGGTAATAGTCTAGTAAGGGTAGAATGACAGGATGAGGAGAGCGCAAGATTTCCCCAAGTCTCTCGGCTCCAAACAACAGGGCTATTCTTTGTTGATAAAAGATTTTTCTATCAATACAAATATTCACACGGATATGACGCACAAAATGGAAAGGAAACATGCGGGGATCATCATTCTCATTATTGGCATCCATACTTACACACAAGAGCCTAGCTTAGTTGCACCACCTTGGGACCAATGAGCCTGATCAGCCACAGAAGGTCAGCACCTCGGATCACTTCAACTCTTCCTGATGCATCTATGAAGACGTAAGGCGTGATGGCAACACTTTGTACAATGCTGAGCCTTTTAGCAAGCAACAATTGGATGCTATTACCATAATCAGCATGACGAATGAAAGTAACACCATTAATGTGCAGCACATCATCAACTAAGACAGTTTCCTTAGATTGAGATAACTTCTTGAAAATTAGCTTCAAAGGTAGGGCAGGGAGGCTTTTCACCCGGTCTCCAAAGAACTTTGGACAATATCCAAAGTGATCTTCACGCGGACAGGAGGTTGGCTTGGGATTGGTGGTGTCTGGATTCACAAAGTGCACTGGGAGCACTCGCAGACGGGTGGCAATCTTGTAGGCAAGTCTTCGCCTCTTTGCTTCAGGAGGATTTAGGGGTGAGAGTCGTGGTTGCAAGTTGGAGGTTGAAGTTGGTTGCTCACTAGCCTTTTTCTTGCCTGTAGTGGTCATGTAATCCCTTATTAATGACATTAAGCCAAATGTTACCTTACGCTTGAGCACGCGCAGCGGCCTTGGGCCACTTAGGTGTAGAGGTGATCTTCCTCCTCTTAGTCGGCTACTCAGGCAAGAGAGGTCTAGTGATGCTTTCTCTTCCCTTAATGTGTGTCACAGTACCTTCGTGTATGTTGATGTAGAATATTTCAAGCTCGTGTGCGTTGGAGGTTTCTGGAGCACTCATAGGTTGAGAGGAGAGGTATATCAAGCTCTTCTTCTTAGTCTTTATCCCTGTTGACTCACCTTTACCATAAGATTTTCCCTTTTTCTCCTCCTGTAATTGCATTGTTGATGCCCAATCACTGCTTCTAGTAGCAGTGAACTGTTACCTACCAAATACTTATGGTGCAGTAAAAAATATTACCATGGGTAAAAAAAGTTACTGTAGGTAAAAAGTGATTTGTATTTACCATGTAGGTGAAAAATATTTACTGTAGGTAAAAAATATTTACTGTGGTAAAAAATATTTACTGTCGGTAAAAAAGTGAAAACGGAGTATGCTGTGCTGTGAGTCCACACGAACATCCTCGTGTAAATTTCACTAGAAATTCACACCTAGAATGGGCTATTCTGTAAGATATAGGTTCTAGGCATGCATAAGAGCTCGTTCCCACGTATCTTCTGTCCATGGCACTTTTTACTCTTTGGTGCTTGTTAAGTAGATTTCTCTTCTCTTTCGAGATCCCTTGGACTAGAGTATCCTCATCTCCCCAACAACTGACTGTGCCTTTATTGCATCTTCAGAAGGGGTCCTAAAAACCATGCATCAGTATAAACATATAACGACATTTATAAAACAATACAAAAAATAGAAAAGAGTAAACCTTAATACTAACCATGCCACCGCGAGAACTGAGAATGTCCATCAGGGCGTTTAAGCCCTTCCTGCCTGCGTACTCGCGCTCGTACGGTGTGAGATCACGTCCTGTCATCGACCACTGTCAAAACATACAAAGATTTCATTATGTTAGAATTAAAAAACTCATAAACCCTAAACTATCGAACATAAAGAGCAATGCGAAAACACTTACAAAATCGGCCTCAAATGATGCCCATCCACCGCTCCCCAAGTGGTGCGAGCTCCCTGCCTCTACTCGCGCTCTGGCTGCATCCTTTTGTTGCTTCCACTTGTCGGGATTCTCGCGCGCTGCTTTCTTCGCATTCTTCCAATCTTCTTTGGCCAGCCAATCTGGCCTGTTCCACCCATGCTTGATTGCTTTTTGCACTTTGGAACGCTTGTGTTTGAAGTATTCGCGCATTTGAATCTTCATCAGGTCTTCATTGAAGCGATGATCCCGTGTTGGAACGGGAAACTCATCATGAAGTATGCTGATGACTCTGTTTTTTAAATCACTTGGTACTTCACTCCATTTGTTTAGTATATAGTGTCTAAACAGCTGCGAGCAAAGACCACGCATGCGCGAGATCACCTTCTTGCTGTCATCATCCATGATGATGCCGCCGCTGAAGTCAATGGAGTAAGGCAAGCCCTCTGGCCGGTGACGCGTGAACCTGGGTGTCCTGGCAGGGGTCTCTAGCGGCGTGTCGATGGGGGTACGGACGTCAGGTGTCTCCACCGGCCTCTGGGCCCCGAAGCAAGGAGTGTCGAGTGGGGTGGCTCCTCGCGGAGTAGGAAGAGGTGTGTAGCTGCTAGGAACAGTCAGCCGCGCAAAACCTGGCGTAGATGGCGATGCTGTGGCTGGGGTGGGGGCGGGCAAAGAAGGGGAGGGTAAAGAGCCTTTTCGAACACGAGGCGGTGTGGAGGCATCGGCGGCGGAATCCCCACAACAACCACCACCGCCTAGAGCGCCGGTGTCTAGAAGAGTGTGAAGATCGTCTCGTCGACACCGAAGCTTCGGAGTGCGCCGAATGCTCCGAAAGAGAGGTAGATGCGGATGGAGTAGGAACGAACGATGATGCGCCAGAGCGATGACGCTCCACGTATCACTGTCTTTGCTGCGGTGACAAAGAAGAAATAAACTCCTCATCATCCATACCTGCATTAAACACACGAATATTTAAACTTGATATTTAATGAATAGAGTACACAATGACGCAAAGACCATTAAATACAATGACGTAATGACGCATATAAATACAATGACACAATGAATTGAGTGATCAAAGAGGCAAGTCGAAAACTCAGAATTTTCAATCAAAAGATGTGAGCGCGAGTAGAAAAGAGCGTTATACACCATGGAAGGTACTTAGAGAGCCAGAGCTTTTACAACACGGAGCAAAATTGTTCAAATACAATATTTGTGGCTTTAAGAGATCTCTCTCTCATCCTCGCATAACTCAGCATAACTTCCTATATCTATATAGAGCTCTCCGTTTAAACACATATCCTCTGTTTCATTTTGTAGATCCTCTGCATGCACCCCATATAGAGTAGTAGCATCTTGATGCTCGTCTGGCACCACCGCAGCGGCGTCTGATTGAGCATCTTCTCTAATCTCCTCCATTGATGCCGTTGTGATTGGCACATGGTAGCCTTCATACGTCCTTGCACTACGAGGGGCTACCTCTATGACGTACCACCAGTTTGATGTAGACTTTGTAGGATGAAATATTACCTGCCAGAGCCACATAACTTGTAAAAGGGGGATAGTGCATCGATGGTCTTCTTCCCCGTCTCCACTCGACTCGTGCCCTTTGTCGCTCTTGCTTTGCATCCTCATATTGTGAAATCCACTTTTGCATCACTGGATTGTGAAGCATGTAAAATCGGTTGATTTTAGCCTCTAGATCTTCCGTCATCTTCTTCTCAACACTGAGATTGCACATGACAATCCCAGATATGTGCTCATCATCTATGGTTCTCCATAGCGTGTCCCGGGCTTTATGAAATCCCTCTAGCCACTCTCCAATGTACACTAGGGACTCTGATACCAACCAACCTTCTGCCATGCTACCCTCCGGACGTACCTTTTGACGCACATATCCCTTCAACGTTTTCATGAAACGTTCTAAGAAGAACATCCATCTGGAATGAACTCTGCCAGCTATTTCCACCTCATCAACTATGTGAACAAGAAGATGCACCTGAATGGTTAGCATGGTAGTAGAAAAATGTTTCTCAAACATGCACACAAGCTCCGCAGCATTTAGTTTGGCAAGTGGTATGGAGTCTACGTTGATCTCCTTTTGTGGGATCCATTGCACCAGCTTTGCAAGTTTGTAGATTGTGTTACGGATGTCGAGAGACAAACATCCCTCAATGGCAACCGGTAAAATAAACTGTAAAGTATGTGCAGCAATGATATTAAAGTCCACATTTTATGCAATGATATTAAAGTCCACTATGAACATACCTAACACATTTTATGCCAATCGTGTGACTTCAAACCGGTAAGCTTTCCTTCTTTAGTAAAACACGTTCGGAGCGAGTGCATTACGCCAGTGGGGGTCCACAAAGATCGAATGGTCTCTTTTACTTTGTGTTCTTGGGCTCCTATGAAAATCCATGGTGCTTTAGGGAGTTTTATCGATCCATCAAACACTGTTTGCGGCCAATATTGCTCCATACGATCCACATTTCTAAGGTCAACTCTGGCTCCCAAAGTATCTTTCTTGCCGGTCAGATGGTCCCATAGTAGATTACCCACATTCTTGAATATGTGCATTGGATCGAGCAAGTGATTGATCATGAGTCTGGGCCAGTATGGTAACTCGTACCATAGAGATAGTCTCTTCATCCCTGGAGGCAATCCGTCATCGCACATCTCCTTCTGCTCTAACCATGCTTGTGCAGACATCCTTGGTGGCTCTCTTCCCAAAAAGCCGTCGCGTAACACATGATTCTCTGGAAGATACGCTTGATGACCTTCGTAGATTTGCTTCTTCAGTGAGGGCGCCCTACGTCCATTCAGTCTAGGTCCACATGTGACACATGCTCTGTATCCGCTTGTTTGAAGCCCTGCATGTATACACATGATAATAGATCAACTATGGGAAAAAACAAGATTTACAGTGTCTGAGTGAGGAGTGTCAATAGATCACCTGAGCATTCTGCTAGCCCGGGATAGTCATGCATGGTCCACATTAGAATGCCTCTGATCAAAGCATTCCGTCGTCCTGTGTGTCGGCTCATATCCACCACCTCTATGCTAATCCACAATTGTTGTAGCTCTTCCAATAGTGGACGAAGATACACATCCATATTCTTCACTTTATATCGCCCTGGCACAATCAAGCTTAGCCATAGGTGCCCCTTCTTCGTAGTCAACCACGGGGGAATGTAAAAGAATGCAGTCATTAAGACAAGTGTGGATAGAATTGTAATCCATCCCCAAGTTTCGCAAAATCTTTCTTGCTTCATCTCGGGAATCTGGCATCACATTGTCAGTTGGTAGTATGTGCTCTTTAAGCAATCTACACAACATAAAAATACGATACAGTCGTGTAAAAATCTATCAGATCATTATACATTTAGAGTTTTATTAAAGTAAACTAATTGTAATAGATCACCTGAAAAGCGCTGTGACGCTAGTGTCACTCCATCCAAACTTTGCCTGCTTGTTGAGAAGAACCAGGAGTGCTTTCAATCTAGACATACGTGCTCCATTATACAATGGCGTATCGGCTTCACTTTTCATATCATCATAGATAAGCCTTTCTGAATCCATGATCGTCTCGATCATTTCATCAATCTCGGGCTCAAACATTGCCTCGTTGGGAATGTGCTCTGCATGATCATCCCCCGAGCTGTCAGAGGCTACATCTTGTGGCCTCACATATGCTGCTTGACCAAAGCGCCTGCGAACACGTCCATTGGGTTGCAAGATTGATGCTTGCTGGCCAGCGTCAGAGTCCGACGAGTTATAATTGGCAACAACTCGATCTATAATAGATGGATCGAACTCGCCAAATTTGCGAACGTGCTGCAAAGAAACACGTCTTGTCCGTCGCACAGCATGCTTGCATTGATTACAAGGACATAAGACCCTCGTTGAGAGATAGGTGTTTCGGTTGGACGGTTCCACATCCTCGTCACTACTCATAATGAGGATAAAAATCTTATGACCTGGACAAAAAATTTAATATTCTATTGGCATTCTTCGTCTTATCTCTCTCTCTCTCTCTCTCTCTCTCTCTCTCTCTCTCTCTCTCTCTCTCTCTCTCTCTCTCTCTCTCTCTCTCTCTCTACCTCACATTCTCTAGTCATGTCCAATCCCCGCACACCTCGGTCTAGAGGTGCACGGAGGTCAGAACCACCGGGTTATAATCTCGTCTTTATTGGTCAATACCTATATTTGTGGGTACAAGAAATCTACAGACCCACGTCTACATGATACTGCGTGTAGTGGACAAAACCCCTTTGCCTCTTCTCTAGCTGTAGCACTTCACAGCATCTTAACATCTTTTCACAGTAGATCTTTTCACTGTTCGTCTAACTCTAAACCCTAAACCGTAAGTAATTCTTGCGTGGACTCGATCTAACGTAAATAAGCGTAAATCTAAATAAACATAAATCTAACTAAAAATAAACCTAAATCTAATTTAGCGTAAGTCTACATCTAACCTAATCTTTAACGTCTTTTGGGATAGTTTCCTACGACGTTAAAACTCTCTTCTTCTTGTGTGTGTGGGTAAACCTAAATAAACCTAAGTCTAATTTAATATAACATAAATCTAAATCTAACGTAAATTATGTTATATTAAAAACAAAGAACTAAACTAGCAGGGATTATAAGAACCTTAAAACTGATTTAACACATAATTTTTCACATAACTCGGCAAGAGTTGGCATTCTCATCACTAAAGATGTGAGAGTTAACTTCCGGCGGTGACACTGCCTCATCTCCATCCACATCTGACGACAGCAATTGGCCCTTTGGACCGTTCTTGCTCTTGTTACTAACTTTGAAGTTGCTGTTGAATGACTAGAGGTTGTCTAGATGGTCATTGTCGGGGATGTAGTGACTCTTGCCGCCCTGAAGATGCACCTTCTTCTCTATCTTCTGAAGACATTTCACCAGTACTTTTGGATCGACGGAGCCCACCATGAGTGAAGGCAGCAATACCCTATATTTCATTGAGGGCTTTCTTCACCCACTTCATGCAGGCATCGCAGTCTATGGAGACCTAAATCTAATCTAATATAACGTAAATCTAAATCTAGCGTAAATAAACGTAAATCTAACTAAAAATAAACATAAATCTAATCTAATTTAACTTAAATAAACCTAAATCTAATTTAACGTAAATCTACATCTAACCTAATCTTTAATGTCTTTTATGATAGTTTCCTACGACGTTATAACTCTCTTCTTCTTGTGTGTGTGCGCGTGTGTGGATGTGTGTGCCAATAAAAAGAGATAAATGGTATAACCTTTCTATCTCCCATGCCAAGTATGATAGATTGGTTATGCCATTTCCCTCTTGAATAATAGGTCTTGAGTTCAACTCCTCGTCGGCTAGATCTTTAGGTCTTTTAATTTTAATTAGTTTCCTACGACGTTAAATTAGTTTCTCTCTTTCTCTCTCAATGTGTGTGCGTTTTTTTTGTTCATGCATGTTTTCTCTCTCTTTTCCTCTCTCAATGTGTGCGTTTTTTGTTTATGCATGCTCTCTCTCTCTTTTCCTCTCTCAATGTGTGTGTGCATTCTTTGTTTATGTATGTGTGTGTGCGTTTTTGTTTATGTTTGTACTCTTTCTCTCTCTCTCTCTCTCTCAAAAACACTATGTGTGTGTGTGTGAGAGAGAGAGAAAGAGAGAGAGGGAGAGAGAAAGAGGGGAAGGGAACATGAGAGTGAGGAGAGGAAAGGAGCATACCTGGCTGTCCTTCCTCTCCTCGTGTGTGTGTGTGTGTGTGTGTGTGTGTGTGTGTGTGGAGAAGAAAGAGAGAGAGAGAGAGAGAGAGAGAGAGAGGGGGGGGGGGAGCGTTACCTGCTCCTTGCTTGAGGGCGCCGAAAAACTCAGATCTGAGATCTGAGTTTTTGGGCGCTCTTTGTTATTTTTTTTAGCCCATCCGGCGTCGCTATGAGCGTTGCAAATTTACTTGTAAATTTGCGACGCTCATAGCGACGCCGGGAAAAGAAAAAATTGAGCGTCGCTGTGTGAGCGTCGCTAATATGAATAGCCTCTTGTAGTGAATCCTACAAAACCATGTTACACATAACATGGATGCAAAATTTTTGAGAGCACAACCATATCCCCCTTAAAAATATCCAAGAGCCACATCGACTTCGACGATCAAAATCACAACCATAATCCATGAGGGGTCTCAACCCTTAACCATAAACCATATTCCACACTGAACGAATTCCCACACTTAGAGTTTGACATATTCACTGCAATCAAATTAAGCCTACATATTGTCCTTAAGACTTGAATTTTTTATTCATAATAGAAGTCTGAACAATGACCAAGCATGACTTTAAAATCCAATTTTTACAATGTCAAACCATGCATAAGTGATGCACAATGACCGTAGTACCTGAGCCCCTAACACAAAGAGCTAGTTTTGACCTTGAAGGATGGAAAGCAATATACACATGCAGGTACCCACATCCATCCATGAAGTTCCATACATCACACTACATCATTCCATCAACATAATCATGATACAAAATAGCCCCGTCACTCTAACCAACCATATACCATAACTTCACGTATATATAAAAAATAGCTTTTTGCCTGTTTTGGATGCATGCATTACATATAAATGAAGAGGTAAAATGACGTTTTGCTAACAATGTCAAATACTATGCTGAGGGTGAAGAAGGAAATACCACATTGCCTTTGAAATTTGCTGATGTAAAAATCGTGGCTATTTTGTGGATTATAGGGGAAAAACCAACTATGATTCTGTATTAAGAAGACCATTCATGAGGCATTAATTGCAATGATCCAAGACTTGGAATACAATTATCTAAGAGTCACTCTTGTAGATTTGGATCAAAAACTCATATACAACCAACCAAACTTGGTATATGGGATTGAAAGACACTAAAAGACAATAAGATTTGTAAGCTATCCAACAATCAACACACTATCCGAACACCATGTCTTTGTGGAGACTACACACACACACATGATGACACTCTCTATCCATGATGGAATTGCTGAAGAGGAAATAGGTGTATTGAGGAACAGTTATGTAGATTTGATTGATGCAACTCTTGCTCGTCATCGTTGCATATTATATAGACATTTTAAATATCAAGAAAGAATCCATGTAGTTACAATGAGAAGGAAGAGGGGGAGGGAGAGAGAGATACAAAGAGAGAACAAGAGTCTAGAGAAGTGTTAGTGCCACATAGAAAGAATCACAAGAGACCTCGTATATCTATCCTTGAACTCAAGACCAGAAGAAGAAACATGTCAGCGAGAAAATGCCACGAGGGACTTAGAATGGGGCCTTCAACAAAAAAAGGGACTAATCCTACATCACTTCACTTGCAGGGCTGATTGGCCGAAGTCGGCGGCCATGAGGCTAAGGGGGATGGTGTCGCTGGGACACGGATAGGTGCAGCTGAAGCACGTGCCGCTGGTAGGCTGGTGCAATGGAGGAGCCGGGGAAGAAGGTGCAGCATCCGAAGGTGGGCTTCTCCACGGCCATGGCGAAGGGGCTGATGAGGCTATGCTTCCAGTGCCGGTCCTCGCAGTTGGCCACGATGTTGGAGGCCTCGCACGGGCAGTTGTTTGCCAAACCCCACTGGCACAGCCCCTCCCCCATGTACTCGTTGCTCAGAACCACGCCACCCAGCCCGCACGTGTGCACCCGTCCACCACGGCCGTACTCCTCGTCATGATCAGTAATATCGTCTCAACTGAAAGACGACAATAGTTATATATGCGGACAAATTAGCCATCAGCTCGCTCATTAAGAAAGGAACGCAAACACAAGCGTACAAGAAATCGCTTGCGATAACATGCATGCATACTACGCACACATATTGACACAGACAAATCACGAGAGCGGCAGCCCGCTGTAGCCCAATTCTTGTACGTCGTACCTGCGCACACAAGCACCGCGGAAGAGAGTCGCATGCGCTTCGCCATCGTTGAAAATACTCAACGGCTAGTTGAATTAGCAACGCAGGCGGATGAGATTGATCTTAATGCAGATGTTTATAAGGTTGCATTTTACGGTCGCGCCGCCCCTCCTCGTCGGGTGAGAGGCCGCCACTGCGAATATGTAACTATCCTCATGACATGAAAATGTCCATTATAGTTCCCCCTCAGGACTAGGAATCAGTCCACTTAGAGCTAGAATGAGAGCAAGTCATTCAATGTCTTCGGAGGCCGATCAACGTATGTCTATCTGTCATCGAAGTGTATCCCCGATTGAGTAGAGAGAGAGAGAGAGAGAGAGAGAGAGAGAGAGAGAGAGAGAGAGAGAGAGAGAGAGAGAGAGAGAGAGAGAGAGAGAGAGAGAGAGAGAGAGAGAGGTGCATCCATGCTTTGCTCCTTTGCCATTTCCAGAGATGGACAGGTGTGACCTATTCTGCAAGAGAGGGTAATTGCGTGTGCATTGTCTACCTTTTTTCCCTCAAGAAAATCTTGGCTAGATTGTAAGCTTACCTCAAGAAAACCTTTACAAGTTTTAGTGTTAATATCGGCAAATGCTTCAAGTTTGGACCAAAAGATTGAAATAGTTTCAACCATTTCCTTATTTTATTCAAATATGAAAAACATTTTTGGCAAGCATTGTGAGTACTCAATGTAGCAACAACATCAAGAAAAAGCAGCAGAGTCAACAGTGATAAGTACAGAAGAGGTATGCCTTTAACATGTTGGATTAAGTATTCAAGGAAGTCAATCGCTAGCATCACCACAAGTGTGCACGCCACTCATCTTTAATGCCATGAGAGCTCCTCGAGAGATTGTACCTTTTAGCTACAAGTCAATTTGTTTGTATTATTTCTATAGACTCATATCGATTTTAGCTATTTTGTAATGGTTTTTCCACATTTTTGAAGGTACTTACATACTCCCCACCTCTCCTCTCTCCCATCACAACACTAGCTCCCATTTTGGAAACTTGGACAACGTC
This sequence comes from Adiantum capillus-veneris, assembly GCF_014529385.1. Lineage (NCBI taxonomy): Eukaryota > Viridiplantae > Streptophyta > Polypodiopsida > Polypodiales > Pteridaceae > Adiantum > Adiantum capillus-veneris. The sequence goes on along the minus strand of NC_140932.1, from coordinate 112,650,283 downwards.
TCCTCTAGCACACCAAAGAGCTTGGATATGCTATTGAGAGACCCTTATTCACATGCATGCCTAGAATTTCATTTAATCCAATTAGGATGTGTTATGGAATTGATATTTTACTATTTATTGCAGCTGATAGGTGAAAAAGGCTTGACCGATTTAGGACTATGCCAATGGATATGTATATTATGTTGAGATGTCGAGCTCTACACCTTGAGCTGGCATCCACTACGGGTCTTGGCCGCTTACGGCATTTACTCACTGGCGTGTTAGGTGACCGACACGAAGGATCTCTGCCAATGATTCTACAGCTGGACTACACTTATAGTGCCAGCTTAGTACGCTTCTAGCGAGTTCACACTTAGTGACCGCATGCACATATGTGCTACTTTTCAGCTTTAGCACTTAGTCATTTTATACTCTCTTTTCTGAGAAGAAGAAGAAGAAGCTTTCCATCTCTGTGTGCTTTGTGCTTTTCGTGTGTAGCTCTCTTGCATCCTCATTCTTTACATGGTATCAGAGCCTAGTGCAGGCAAGAGAGGCTAAGAGAGCAAGAGCATCACAATCCCTTCGTTCGCAATCCACGACCAGATGCCGAACACAAGTTAAAGGGGTTTTTCGCACAAGTTTCTGAACAGATCTCCAAAGTGCAGTATACAGAGATTTACTATACAAGTACAGTGGTTGTATGTATGCTTGATTGTGGACACTCGTTGAGTGTAGAAAGCGTTACAGGTACCACGATAGCAGGTTCAGCAGATTTGCAGGTTTTTGCAGATTGCAGTTATTTTGTCTTAGTGCTTCAAGATGTCTGACGGTTTCAGTCAAATTGTTACTGAGAAGCTTGAGAAAAATAACTACCCTGCATGGAAGTTCAGAATAACAAATTTCCTAAAAAGAAAAGGTTATTGGGACTATGTAGAAGGAGACAATGAAAAGGAACCAGAGATTCCCGAGGCAAATGCTACAGCAGAACAAAGGAAAGTTTTGAGGGACTGGCAACAAGGCCAGAGCAAAGTGATGTATTGGCTTTCTATGAGCATCACAGATGGCATGATGGGCTATCTACAGGATGCTGAAACCCCCGCCATTGCATGGAGAAACTTAGGCAGAGTGTTCGAGGTGAACACCAAGGCCAGGAAGCTTCAACTAAAGTCGGAGCTAAATCAAGTTAAGAGGAACAACCTCTCAATCAATGATTATGCCTTGAAGATCAAGAGTATCATTGAGGCTCTTGGATCTATTAAAGTCTCAATGGAAGACGATGACATTGTCCGTGCATGCTTGGATGGTCTAGGAGATGAGTATGTACATTTTAGGTCTTCCATGAATACAAGAGAGGACATCCCCGTGTTCCAAGATTTGATTTCTATGCTTATTCTTGAGGAGAAGAACCTTGACACATCTTCTTCTCATGGCAGAAATAATTCTGAACAGACCTTCTATTCTAACTCCAACAGAGGTAGAGGTAGAGGTCGTGGTCGAGGCCCAAGGGGTTGCAGGGGCCAATTTCTAGAAGGTCAATCAAATCAAAACAATACAGGTAGGGGACATACCTCTAAATACGAAGAGTGGGAAATCAAAGTACTTAGCAGATGTACTTCATGTCCCAAACATTACAAAGAATCTTGTTTATGTTGGACAAATGGTTGAGCAGGGTTTGCAGGTTCGCTTCAATCCAAATGGCTGTTATGTAGAAGATTTCCAGAATGGCTGTAAGCTATTCACAGAGGACAAATGTGTGGGCAGAATGTTTACGCTGAATGTAGACATTCCTGAGGTAAAAGCTGCATTATTTACATAGGACACAAGTGTTGTGGCTGATGTTGACATTTGGCACAAACGCATTGGCCATGTCAATGAGCAGAGATTGCGCAGCATACAATCAAAACAGATTGTAAAAGGTTTGCCCAAATTCAAGGTGGATGGTATGCATAAAGTGTGTGCAGCATGCCAGTTTGGAAAACAGTCAAAGGGCTCATTTCCACATGAGCGCAATGTATGTAAAAAACCACTTGAGGTGGTGCACACAGATGTTTGGGGTCCAACCGATACTACAAGTATACATGGTTGCAGGTATTATGTCTCTTTCATTGATGACCATACAAGGAAAGTATGGGTCTACTTCATGCGTAACAAAAGTGAAGCGTTTGGTCACTTTCAAGACTTCAAAGTCATGATTGAGAAGGAGACAGATATGCAAATCAAGACATTGAGGTCAGATGGAGGGGGAGAGTACTTCTCCAATGATTTTTCAGATTTTCTGCGAATGCATGGTATACGCAGGCAGTTTACATGCAGATATACTCCACAACAGAATGGGGTCGCAGAAAGGAAAAACAGGCACATTGCAGAGGTTGCACGTGCATTGATGAATGAGAAGAACATGTCTCATCATTTCTGGGCTGAAGCCGTAAATACAGCTGTGTACATTATGAACAGGACACCTACAGTTATGGTGCATGATGTAACACCTGAGGAAAAGTTTACAGGTACAAAGCCTGATTTGGCACACTTGAAAGTGTTTGGCTGCATAGCTTACGTGCATGTATCAGATGAGTTGCGTAGGAAATTGGATCCTAAAGCAGAGAAATGTATTCTTGTGGGATATTCCCTTGAACAAAAGGGGTACAGGTGCTACAATCCTACTACACGAGAATTACGAGTGAGGAGAGATGTAGTCTTTCATGAGATGAGCAGCTGGTACAGTAATGCACATGGCACTATTGGGGCTGATGTAAAAGATGATGTGGTTGTACAAAATGTGAGGCCACAGTCACAGGTTTTGAGTGGACCACAAGAGTCCTCTTCTCGTGGCTTTGTTGAACAACCATGGAATGGTAGACTACGTACGCAGGTTACTCCACCAACAGGTATAGGGAATGTATCACGAAAAGGAAAGGAAAAGGTTGATGAAACTCCCTTTATGGCTGATGCATCATCAGGTTTTTCACATGTAGACATGGATTCAGATGTTTCTGAACAAATTCTTGATGAGGAATTTGGAATTCCGGCTGTCAGGACACCTGGTGTAAGGAAAGTACAAGAAGATGCTGGAGGGTAAAGGAGTGACCCAGGACCGCGCATATCTAATAGAGTCAGAAATCCAGTTCAAAAATTGACTTATGATGGGTATCTAGCGCATCACCAAGCCTACATGGCTAAGGTGATACAGGATGTAGAGCCCACATGTTTTGAGGATGCAGTTGGAAATGTGCATTGGGATGATGCAATGAACGAAGAGATGGCTGCATTGGAAGCAAACGACACATGGGAGTTGGTGCCATTGCCAAGTGGCAAGAAAGCTATTGGCTGTAAATGGGTGTATAAAACCAAGCATAAGGCTGATGGTAACATTGAGCATCACAAGGCAAGGCTGGTCACAAAGGGTTATGCACAGACGTATGGCATAGACTATGAGGAGACCTTTGCTCCAGTGGCAAAGATGACGACTGTGAGAGCTGTCATAGCAGTGGCTGCATCTAGAGGATGGATTATGCATCAAATGGATGTAAAGAATGCCTTCTTGAATCGTGAGTTGCAAGAGGAAGTGTATATGGATCAGCCACCTGGTTATGTCGATCCAGGTTACCCAGATTATGTATGCAGACTTCTCAAAGCTTTGTATGGTTTGAAGCAGGGCTCTAGAGCATGGTATGACAGGATTTCCAAGTATCTTGTCAGTATTGGTTTTAGGAGATCTTATGCTGATCATTCACTCTATGTACGTGAGAGTGATGTGGGGATTGTGGTCATTACCTTATATGTAGATGACCTTATTATTGTTGGTGACAATGCTATGGAGATTGACCATGTGAAGGGTCTTCTCAAACAGGAGTTTGAAATGAAAGATTTAGGCGAGTTGCGCTACTTTCTTGGCATTGAGGTGATCAGGACTCCAGACGGTGTATGGCTATCACAGAGACAATATGCTTTGGACATGTTTTCAAAGTATGGTATGGCTGATTGTAAGCCAATTTCTATTCCCTTGGATGTGAATGCAAAGCTGAGTGCAGAGAAGGGTGATGTTGTTGAGGATGTCAACATGTACAGGAAGATTGTGGGTAGTCTAATCTACTTGACTATCACGAGGCCAGACTTGAGCTACACAGTAGGCTTGGAGAGTCAGTTCATGCAGCTTCCGAGGAAGCCACATTTGGATGGAGTACGACGCACACTTAGGTATGTGCAAGGTACTCTTGACTACGCATTGTTCTATGCAGTAAATGCACCATTAGCATTGTATGGGTATACAGATGCAGATTGGGCAGGTAGCATTGTTGATAGGAGATCTACGAGTGGCTTCATGTTCTCTTTTGGCAGTGCTGCTGTTACTTGGAGCAGCAAAAAGCAGCCTACGGTTGCTTTATCGAGCACAGAGGCCGAGTACAGAGGTGCAGCAGTTGCGGCGTGCGAGGTAGGTTGGATACGCATATTACTTGAGGACTTGGGAGTGCAGGTGGACCAGTAGATTTTCATCCATTGTGACAACCTCAGCAGCATGCAGTTGGCTAGGAACCCAGTGTTCCATGCCAGGACCAAACACATACAGGTCCATTACCACTACGTTCGAGAGCGAGTGTTGGCGGGCAACATCGACTTGGTCTACGTCAGCACAGAGGAGCAAATAGCAGATATCTTTACCAAGGCCCTCGGAGCTGAGAAGCTTCGAGGTTTTCGGACTATGCTTGGACTCTGCGACATGCAAAGCTCGAGGGGGAGTGTTGAGATATCGAGCTCTACACCTTGAGCTGGCATCCACTACGGGTCTTGGCCGCTTACGACATTTACTCACTGGCGCGTTAGGTGACCGACACGGAGGATCTCTGCCAGTGATTCTACAGCTGGACTACACTTATAGTGCCAGCCTAGTACGCTTCTAGCAAGTTCACACTTAGTGACCACATGTACATATATGCTACTTTTCAGCTTTAGCACTTAGTCATTTTGTACTCTCTTTTCTGTGAAGAAGAAGAAGAAGCTTTCCATCTCTGTGTGCTTTGTGCTTGTCTTGTGTAGCTCTCTTGCATCCTCATTCTTTACATATTATTCAAGTGCTCTCTTATGAGCTTTGGCCATTGATGACCGGCCGACCAGTTTGTACTCACTTTGACCATTCAAGAAATCTATAAATCAAATACGTGCAACACAAAAATGGTCACTCTTGCACGGGGGAAGATTCCACCCAGTGCTTGTGTATTTCTTCTCTCTTCTCTCCTCTCTACTCTCTTGCTCTGCTGGTATAGCACTCCTCTCTAGGAGGTGCGCATTCACGTGCTCTCATGCTCTATCCCGCTCCTTGTCTCCCTCTATTCCCGTATAGCATGGATTATGTGCTTTTGCGAGTCCTCATGTATGCAGATTCGTTTGTTTATGGATTGTAGCATGTTATTTTGGTATTTTGCAGAGGGACACTGCGTTCACGTTTGTAGCTTTTGAATCAGAGCATAGGCTATGCTCTTGGTTAGAACGATGATCTGTGCGATTCTGTATCAAAGATAAGTGTACTAACTGAATTCTTTTCTATTTTGTTTAACTTCATTGTCTTACTCTCGCTTGATATAATTAGTTATTCCCTGCAAATTTTAGAGTATTTTAGTGCTAACATTTCAATAATTTGTAATCCATAAAAGAGATTTGACTGGCTGGATACCAAAAATGCCAATTTTCACATCATTAGCAAAGCTTAAATAGTTTTAATATATATACATAAGTATCGATATGACTCGTTAACAGAGTGGTAGGGTGCAAATCCAATTGTATATGAAAAAGAGGAATACCTAATTATGTAGAAGACGATGAAGGAGAAGAGAAAAAGAGAGATTTTTTTTTCAAATTGTCATCTATACATACCATTCTACGACAAAATGCGATCTATCGACCTCGAGCTCTAGAAAATGTCCTTAGAGAGCAAGGTTAAGAGCACTCAAACTACGATCACATACAAGATTTCAAATAGCAAGAGTGTCGAGTTTCCTCCTCGTGGAAACTAACCACTGCATAAATTATACATATAATAGTTTATATATAATAATGCAGTTGAAGGGAAACCATATCGCCAAACCACTGCCGATATTACATGGTGAGTGAGGTGTAGAGGAGTTGGGAGCGGCATATGCTGGGATGCATGAGAGAAAGGACACACGATGTGCCATCTGCTGATTGTGTCACGACATGATAGCACAGACAAGTGGACGATTGGGAACACCGACACGCAACAGCAAGACAATGGTAGTCTTTGCCATGGCAACAGGCATACAAACACCACACCACCAACCACCCCTATCTCTCTCTCTCTCTACAACCACGACCCTCTCTCTTTCTCTCGCAATTTCCCCGCCACCACCTCTTGATGCCCACTGCAACTCTCTCTTACCAGGGCCAACTACAGTTCAGTGACCTTAGATGTGTTGGCCACCCTACAGCTCTCTTTCTCTCTCTACACAGCTGCCCCTACCCTACTATCAACACCTTCACCGCCTGCTAACCACCCATACTCCATGCAGCGTCTAGTCGGTGGTATTCATAGCAGCATCTGCAGTAGCGCTTTAACTAATTTCTATGTTTAGAATAGAGTTCTTTTAAACAATAAAGAAATTAAAATGTGATGCTATTATAGGTAAAACTAATACAAATGACCAGCACAATTGCTATTTACGAGGCCTGCACCCTTTTTCATATTGTTTCTAGTCTAGGTCTAAGTCTCGATGATTGAAGAACATCTAAGTCTCGGTGATTGAGGAAGACAGGAGAGGTTGTGCTTGTGGAAGAACATTGACATTCGGTTGCCAACTACCTACTATGGCAATGCTTGGTTACTGTGATGTTTATCGCTAGCTGCCTGCAAGAAAGTAGGCGGCGTGTATTGGTAGTTCAGACAAATCACTATGAGCCATGATAGTTTCCCTGCAACAATTTTTGGTACAATCCTTTCTTGTGCTCGCCGTCTCTAGGAGGTTACTTGCTACTACCAACCCTCAACTTTCTTCTGCTGCCATGATCCTTGGGTTCTTGAGACATGCTTCTTCTTCCCATGCAACATGGCCATCATCAAAAGGGCCACAACGACGCAGAGTCAACAGGGCCAGCATCTATGATATATATATCACAAGTGAGCTTGCTTGCTCACGAAGCCATGGCAGATACTCTTCCTTACTTACTCTACGTCTTGCAAGCACAGACATATTTTCTTTCAAGAAAACTTAACAAATTTTATCAGACAAATGTAATCTACCTTCTCAATTGAGAAACATAAGCAAATAGGAGAATCCAATGAATAGATTTACTTATCTTCATAGTTCTAGCTCTGATACCATGCTGAACTAGATAGATATAGCGCATGCAAATGAGAAGAGAGAGAGACGACTCCACAATCTACAAGCCCCAGAGTGTGTGCAGAGCAATGTTGAACTGGACAGAGAGAGTGCACGCAGACAAGAAGAGAGAGAGATGACTCCACAATCTACAAGACCCAAAAGTGTGTGGAGAGCAAATACTAAGTACACATATATAGTGGGGACTCCTAGCTATATATAGCATCAGTGTGGGCTCTGTATATAGCTCCAAAAAATTGGGGACGTAATAGGAGGTTTGTGTGTACGCAAGTATCAACAATTAAAGTTGGGTCCATTGAGAGGAGAGGCACTGTAGCAATCAAGGTAAAGGCATTTGGGGTTCCAAATTTCCAATCATGAGATCCACGAGGGCCACAAGCGAGAGAAAATTCTATAGTGTGTGTGTCTATGGGTGTATGTGAGCAGTGCACGCTATCTGCAGCCAGTAAAAGTGATTCCATCAGATCCGCCATTGTATGCAGTGTAATGAGAAATTTATTGTGTGATGCCATCATAATTCATGTTAATATGGCAACAAAAATGAAATGTTTGGCATCATTTGTATGCTCTATTGTGTGTATCAATGTGTTGAAACTTGTGTCTCGTGCATGTGAAAATGAACGTATCAAGATCGGAATTGAGCTCATTCCAATTAAGAGAAGAGTGATGGGAGACGAAGGGAATATGCGTGATGATTTTGAATGGTGTATGAGCTCTTATGATCATTGGATTGATGATAGATGCATATTTGGATTGAAATGTTGATTGTAGCATATTGCTAATGCGATTAATGCGTAATTGGTTGAACATGGCCATGAAAACATATCACTGCTCATTCTCTTGCCATGCCACATGGAAACACCCTCTAGTAGGACTTCTTTTTTGAAAAAAAAAAGAGAGTGCTAGATAAGATATTAGCAATATTTAGATCTTCACTCAATATATGTAATATCATGATTTATATATCTTATTCAGATCCTTTTGCTAATTACAAATTAATGAGAAATTAACTTCAAATATCAAAAATATTTATAAGAAACAGTTAGTATCAAAGGGGAATAAAACGATAAGTTTTGATAAATCCGAAGAAAACAAGAATTATGTAAGTGCACTTACCTCTGGTGCATAGTCATGCATATCCTTGCTCATATGCCAATTAAAGAAAATTTGGATCTCTTTGACTGATTGTTACGAAGAGCGTAGCCTTGCGCTCTGATACCACTTCTACAAACGGAGGCGTGGAGTTCCCTGCAAAATACTCAAACTAGCATACTACAAACCATAAAACAGAATAGTCGACATACCTGGCAACCATATAGACGCATCATCGCGAGATACACGAACAGAGAGAGACAGAGTGTGAGAGAGAGCAATAGGGCGCGTGCAGACGCACCTCCTAGAATGGAGTGCTACGCCGGCACGGCGAGAGAGAAGAGAGGAGAGGTGAGAAGAATAATGCAGACACTAGGTGCAATCTCCCCCCGTGCAAGAGTGACCATTTCCCTCTTGCACGTATTTTATTTATAGATTTCTTGAATGGTAAAAAATGAGTACAAACTGGCCGGACATACATAAATGGCTAAAGCTCGTAAAGAGCACTTGAATACATAAAATATAATATCCTTCTTGCAATAGCCTAGCTCGGTCAATCCTTTTCCAACTGTCAGCTGCAACAAATAGTAAAATGTGAAATCCATAACACTTTGTTGGATTTGATCATACCAAATGCCAAATTGTGAAAGATGGACAAACTATAGCCACTGCTCCTCGAAACGATAATTTGTTCGAACTCTCTTTCAATGATGATGTAGCAAATGTTGTCACTGCTCCAGGTGATCATGATTGCAAAGTATGGCATCACCGATTTGTTCATGCTGATTTCTCAAAACTCCTTGATCTTCAGCATCGTGATCTTGTTCATGGCATGGATCTTAAAGCTCATCCCCAGATGGGAATTTGTGAGTTTTGTGCTCTTGGGAAACATAATCGTAAACCCTTTCCTCTCTCAAATACAACTCATTCTCATGACATATTGGATCTTGTTCATACTGATATATGTAGACCTCTACCTTCTTCGAGATCACAATATCGATACTTCATTACCTTCATTGATGATTTCTCACGATATACGACAATATTTCTACTTAGACAAAAATTTGAGGCCTTATCTGTTTTCAAACAATTCCACAAGGCTGCGGAACTTCAAACTGGTTGTCGCCTCAAGAAGCTTTGTAGTGACAATGGAGGCGAATATGTTTCTCCAAAGTTTATGAGTTACTATACTGAGAGTGGAATTCATCATGAACACACTATTCCATATTCACCTTATTAGAACGGCGTTGCTGTCACCTATCCATGATGTGATAGGTATCTTACCAGAGGGTGCAGTCATCTCATTTTCAAACCTTTGGATGCATTGCTTATATTCATGTTTCCAAAGAAACACGAACAAAACTTGATGCTCCTGGTCTTAAAGTTATTTTTGTTGGATATTCTGACACTTCCAAAGGCTACAAAGTGTATGACCCTTCCTCCAAGAAATTATTGTGAATCGTGATGCTACTTTTAATGAATAACTTATGGGAGGCTCATGGTCCATGGATGATTCTAATGATACTAAATCATTGCTTCAAGATTTTCCATTTCTTTTAGATGATGAAAATCTTCCTATAGAGCAGCTTTCCTCTTCACAACCATCCATTCCGAATATTGCCAATGATGATATTGATACATTTGTTGATCTGCCTATTGATTTTGAACAGGGCTCATGTCATGTTTCTGATGACGATATTGTTGATAATTCTTTCTCTACTTTTGAAGATCCCATTACTTATAATGAAGCTATCTCTTCACCACAAAAGGATGAATGGCAAGAGGCTATGGAAGCAGAGTATGTTTATCTTATCTCTAAAGGTACATGTATACTAACTGAAATACCCCCTGGTCATACAACTATTATCTCTAAAGGTACATGGATACTAACTGAAATACCCCCTGGTCATACAACTATTAAGTGTAAGGGGGTGTATAAAACAAAGGTAAAAGCAAATGGATCTTTTGACAAGTTCAAGGAACATTTAATTGCAAAAGGTTACTCCCAAGTTTCTTGTGTTGATTATCAAGAGACCTTTTCACCAGTTGTTTGCATTACAAGTGTTCAAGTTTTATTGGCATTTTCTCTTTAATTTGATTTGGAAGCTCATCAAATGGATGTGCCAACTGCATTTCTTAATGGTGACTTGGAAGAGGAAATTTATATGGAACTGCCAAATGGGTTGTTATTCTGGGTAGAGAAGACCTTGTTGCTCAACTCCATAAGGCATTATATGGTCTCAAACAAGCTTCACGAGCCTGGTATACAAAATTTGATATTTTTCTCACCTCTAAAGGATTCATCTCTTGCACTTCAGACCCCAACTTGTTGGAGCTATATATAGCTCACTCTACTCAACTTGGGCTCACCTATATATTTGTATCTTGTTTTCAATATGAATCAGTCTTTGGGAGCGTATATAGTGTTTCTCTTGTCTCGTCTCTCTCTCTCTTTCTCTCTACATCGTAACATGGTATCAGAGCGGTAACGATCACGTGCCGATTCAATTCATGGTGACAAAACAGTATGTGTATGTGATTCGCACGTAAGATTCAAAATTGCTACAAATTTTATTTTTTGAGCGTTGATTCTTGTTAACTGTGATTGTTCTGTGTTTAGAAGAATATGGTTAGTGTTTTGTGTGGTGTTTATTTCTAATCAATCTAATCGTTGATTACGTTTTCTTGTTGAATGACACCTTGAACTTCATCTCAATTTTTGGGGGTCTTCTGCTCAAAATTTGAAGAAACGGGAAAAGCGCGATGGAGCATAGCGCAATGGCACTTTTCATCCAAAACTTGTTTGTCTCCTCGAGCTCTTCGATTTGAGTTCTAGGTTTGCGTCAATCGGAGTTCGCAGCAGAAAGTTATGTTGTTTTTACTGCAATTGAGCTTGATGTAGCTTTCTTCGTGAAGCGTCCGCGATCGTTTTTCTAATTTTGGTGTTAACTTTTTTGAGAAAATTTAGCTTTTTGCTATTCGTATTGTGGCCGTCAATCTTGCGTCTCACGCCACTCTATTTTGAGGACTCTTTTATTATTAACGTCTCCTTTACCCTGCCTTTTTGGGTGACCTCTCTCACATCTTTGGACGTTCCTTGAGCATCCTTCTTGCGTTTATCGTTGACAGAACGCAGTTCTCATATTTCTCTCATTCTCAATTGCGGCCTTCACCATATATGGTGTGCAGATTCTGCGATCTTATCTTATACGTCTTCTCGTAACAAGATATAGCTATGACTATTCTCGTCAACGTCTTTCCTTCTGGCTAGTGTTCTGTTCCTCCTTTCCAAGACCAAGGATTTCCAGGCTGGAAAGCAAAGATGTTGTTAATTCTTGAAGGCGATGAACTCTCTGATGTTGTTCTTGGAAATCGTATTTGTCCACCTCAGCCTATTGATACGGATAATGATAACGTGCTTATCACTGAAGGACCTATATTTGAATATTGGAATGTTGCCTATACGGATTGGCAACAACGGGATAAAGCAGCTCGTCGGTATATTCTTTATGATCTTACTGATTCCCTTTTCCTTGATATATATGAACTGCCTACTTTCCACGACATATGAAAGTACCTTATTGCAAACTTTCAGAAGAAATTTGTTACCATATTTGAGAGGGTTGCTTAACAAGTTACAATATGAAGTTGGTACTACCATGACGGGACATATTAAATCTTTCAAATCTATTATTAATCAACTTGCTGTTGCCGATGATCTTGTTCCACAAAAGTAACTGATTACACTTCTCCTTGATACGGTGAAGGACTCTTCTTATGATAACATTGTAACTATTCTCTCTAATAAAGGATGTTCTTGATTTCGACCAAGCCTGCATGTCTTTAATTGAATACTCTCAACGTCAAGAACGTCGTAATGATGGTCACGATACAGCTATGATTTAACAAGAGGAGACTGAGTCACAATAGATGGAACGTGCTTTTTATACTCGAAGGCGTCCATTTCAACGAGGAAACCGCAGACGTGGCCATCGCGGTAATATTTTCTCTCGTCTCAAATTTCTTTATAAGCAATGTTCTTACTACAACAGAAATGGCCATACTGAAGATGATTGTTGGGCACGTCAATATGATGAAGAACACAATATTACCACGAAACAACGACGTTTATCTAGAGACTCTTCTTCTTCTTCTTGTGAATATTGTGGACGATCTGATCATCCCACTCATATGTGCTATAAGCGTCGATTCGACACACATCGTAATAGAGCATATGCTACTAAACATCGAAACAACATTGTACCTGAAACAAGATGCGTCCTACGTTCAGTTGCTCCAGACAGAATACTTCATGTACGTGATGGATCACTTTTTATTGTTGATTCTGGTGCTACAGGAAATATGACATATCAGTCTAAGTGGCTCCATAACTATCATCCATTACCAGTTCAACGTGTTGTTTATCTTGCTGATGATACTACTTGTCAAGTAAAGGGTATTGGAGACTAATATCTTGGTACCTTATCTTCTTCCACTCGAATTCTGCGAGGAGTATTACATGTACCAGATCTTCAATGTAATCTTCTTTCAGTTGCTAGACTTGTTGATCTTGGTCTGTTTGTTGGATTTGATCATACCAAATGCCGAATTGAGAAAGATGGACAGACTATAGCCACTGCTCCTCGAAACGGTAATTTGTTTAAACTCTCTCTCAACGATGTTGTAGCAAATGTTGTCACTGCTCCAGGTGATCATGATTGCAAAGTATGGCATCACCGTTTTCTTCATGCTGATTTCTCAAAACTCCTTGATCTTCAACGTCATGATGTTGTTGATGGCATGGATCTTAAAGCCCATCCCCATATGGGAATTTGTGAATTTTGTGCTCTTGGGAAACACAATCGTAAACCCTTTCCTCTTTCAAATACAACTCATTCTCATGACTTATTGGATCTTGTTCATACTGATATATGTGGACCTCTACCTTCTTCGAGATCACAATATCGCTACTTCATTACTTTCATTGATGATTTCTCAAGGTATACGATTGTATTTCTACTTAGACAAAAATCTGAATCCTTATCTATTTTCAAACAATTCCACGTGGCTCTGGAACTTCAAACTAGTCGTCGCCTTAAGAAGCTTTGTATTGACAATGGAGGTGAATATGTTTCTCGAGATTTTGTGAGTTACTGTGCTGACAGTGGAATTCATCATGAATATACTATTCCATATTCGCCTCAACAGAACCGAGTTGCTGAACGAAAGAATCGCACTATTCTCAATGTTGTAAGATGTATGCTGATTCATTCTGGCTTATCTCATGTTTTTCTGGGTTGAAGCTACTTTCACAGCAGTATTTATTTAGAATCGTCTTCCTACTATTGCACCCTCTTGTAAGATACCCATCACAACATGGACAGGTGACATTCCTTCTGTATCTCATTTTCGAACCTTTGGATGTATTGCTTATATTCATGTTCCCAAAGAAACAGGAACAAAGCTTGATGATCCTGGTCTTAAAGTTATTTTTATTGGATATTCTGACACTTCCAAAGGCTACAAATTCTATGACCCTTCCTCCAAGAAAGTAATTGTGAATCGTGATGCTACTTTTAACGAACAGCTTATGGGAGGCTCATGGTCCATGGATGATTCTGATGATACTAAATCATTGCTTCAGGCTTTTCCATTTCTTTCAGATGATGAAACTCTTCCTATAGAGCAACTTTCCTCTTCACAACCATCCATTATGAATGTTGCCAATGATAATATTGATATTTTTGTTGATCTGCCTATTGAGTTTGAACATGGCTCATGTCATGTTTATGATGACTATATTGCTGATAATGCTTTTTCTACTTCTGAAGATCCGGTCACTTATGATGAAGCTATCTCTTCACCACAAAAGGATCAATGGCAAGAGGCTATGGAAGTAGAGTACGATTCTCTTATCTCTAAAGGTACATGGATACTAACTGAATTACCTCCTGGTCGTACAGCTATTAAATGTAAGTGGGTGTATAAGACAAAAGTAAAAGCAGATGGATCTTTCGACAAATTCAAGGCGCGTTTAGTTTTGCAAAAAGTTACTCCCAAATAGCCGGTGTTGATTATCAAGAGACTTTTTCACCAGTTGTTTGCATTACAAGTGTTCGAGTTTTATTGGCATTTGCTGTTCAATTTGATTTAGAAGCTCATCAAATGGGTGTGCGAACTACTTTTCTTAATGGTAACTTGGAAGAGGAAATTTATATGGAACAACCAGAAGGGTTTGTTATTCCAGGTAAAGAAGACCTTGTTGCTCAACTCCATAAGGCACTATATGGTCTCAAACAAGCTTCGCGAGCCTGGTATACAAAATTTGATCTTTTTCTCATCTCTAAAGGATTCATCTCTTGCTCTTCAGACCCCAACTTATACATAAAACGCCAAGGTAGCAGTTTTGTGATTCTTGCTCTTTATGTGGACGATACCATCCTTGTTTCCAATGATTTGGGATTTCTTCAGCAAGTGAAAAATTTATTGTCTTTTGCATTTGATATGGTGGATCTTGGAGAGATTCACTAATGTCTTGGCATTCAAGTCCAACGGAACCGTACAAAAGGTATTTTATTCTTTCGACAGCCAAAATTTATTGCAGATACTATTCAAAAATTTGGTATGGAATCTGCACATTCAACCATTACACCTTGTCTTGCGAGCTCTACGAAGGACACTTCTGACAATGGCGGTCAACTTGTCACAAATCAACCTTATGCTAACTTGATTGGATGTCTTCAGTTTGTTGGCATGAACACTCATCCTGATATTCTGTCTGCTGTTAATTATCTTGGACAACATCTTGCATGTCCTTGTCTTAAGCATTGGTTTGCTAAAAAGCGTGTAATGAAATACTTGAAAGGCACTACAAATTTTGGTTTAGTCTATCGACGAAAACTCACATCGGATTCTATGCAATCTCTTTCTCTTTTGGGTTACACAGATACAAACTGGGCAAGCTCACATTTATCTATGTGATCTACTAGTGGAAATTGCTTCTTTATAAATGGTTGTCTTGTTTCTTGGACCAGCAAAAAACAGTGTTGTGTTGCAGTTTCTACGACTGAGTCAGAATATGTTGCGGCATCACTTGCAGCTCGTGAGTTGATTTGGCTTCGACAAATGCTGGTTGATATTGGTCACTCTCCTCTTTCTAGCACACCCTTGCGGTGTGACAACCAAAGTGCTATTAGTCTTGCAAAAGACTATGTTCAACATAATAAGTCAAAGCACATTGTTGTCCATTATCATTATGTCAGGTATGAAGTACGCAAAGGAACCATTATGGTTGAACACTGTCCAAGTGACCAGATGATTGCAGACATTTTGACCAAAGGCCTCAACAAGTCACGTTTCATCCTCTTGCGCTCGGAGCTTGGAGTTGCTTCGGCCTCACTCTTTCTAAATTAGCTTCTTTGCTATTGTAATAGCTTTGTACATATGACATTGTAATCTTTTAGGTACCATGCACTATGCACACTCCACATTTTCACATTGTGATCTCTGAGTCACTTGAATATTTGTACATAGATGCACAATTCACTTTCAGATCATCATCGCTGGTTCATATTTTCACATTGTATAGGGGCTTGGGTTTTTCCCTTGAACTCCCCAAGGGTTTTTTCAACCAAAGCTAGAGACCTTTGTTTGAGTGGGGGTGTTGGAGCTATATATGGCTCACTCTACTCAACTTGGTCTCACCTATATATTTGTATCTTGTCCTCAATATGAATCAGTCTTTGGGAGCGTATATGGTGTGTCTCTTGTCTCGTCTCTCTCTCTTTCTCTCTACATCTCAACACAACTTAAACATAAAACATCAAGGTAGCAGTTTTGTGATTCTTGCTCTTTATGTGGACGATACCAACCCTGTTTCCAATGATTTGGGATTTCTTTAACAAGTGAAAAAGTTTCAGCACATTCGGTCAACACACCTTGTCTTGTGAGTTCTTCGAAGAACACTTCTGACAGTGGCGGTCAACTTGTCATAAATCAACCTTATGCTAACTTGATTTGATGTCTTCAGTTTGTTGGCATAAACACATATCCTGATATTTTTTTTGTTGCTATGAATGTTAAGGCCCTTCTGTGCTTGTCACCCACAAGTTTTTTTCTTTTGTTGAAAGATGGATATAGCCTCCTTAACCTTTTGAAAAGATTCTTGTAGGTTACGGCTATACTCATCAGAAGTGAAGATCTTCCCATGTACTTTAAGTTGTTGAACTTATATGTGAAGCTACTCAATATATGGCTTCTCTATATATGGCACCCATGTCTCCTCTATATATACATCATCTCATGTGTGTATTCTACACACTTTGGGGTTCTATTTCTGTGCTCTCTCCTTCTCTCTCAACATGGTATTAGAGAAGTACGTTTTTGTTTTTTTGTTTTCCTCCTGATTGCAAACGATTTTGTAAAAACTATCCGTGGTAGGCATCGGAATCGATGTGGTTTACAACTTTGTAGAAGAAAATTTTTGCAAATTCTGCACCGATTTTGAGTTATCGTTCGCGGACTGCGTACATGCCTGAAAAGCAACTTCGCTTTTTGTTTTTGATGTTTTTACTGATTCAAAACGATTTTGCAAAAATTACTCACGAGAGGCATCGGAATCGATGTGGTCTACAACTTTACAGAAGAAAGCTTTTTCAAATTCTGCACCAATTTTGAGTTATGTTTGTGGACTGCGTACATGCCTGAAAAGCAACTTTGCTTTTTGTTTTTCATTTTTCTACTGTTTCAAAACGATTTTGCAGAAATAGTTCGTATTGACACCGGAATCGATGTAGTCTATAACTTTGCAAAAGAGAGTTTTTCCAAATTCTGCGTAGATCATGAATTATCGTTAGCGGACTACAAACAATTTGCCTGAGCCATCGGAATCGATGTGGTGTACAACTTTGCAGAAGAAAGTTTCTCTAAATTCTGCACCGATTTTGGGTTATCGTTCTCGGACTGCGAATATGTATGAAAAGCAACTTTTGTTTTTTGTTTTTTGATTTTTCTCTTAATTAAAAACAATTTTGCAGAAACTATTCGGTTGAGCCATCGGAATCGATGTGATGTACAACTTTGCAGAAGAAAGTTTCTCTAAATTCTACACCGATTTTGGGTTATCGTTCTCTGACTGTAAATATGTTTGAAAAGCAAAATTTTACTTTTTGATTTTGTTTTTTTTCATAATTGAAAACTTCTCAATTATATTTTCTCTTCATCGATCATATATTTGTTACTGACGTAACTTTGCTGCAAAAACCAGTTACATATTGTTTGGATTCAGTCGAGCCGTTGATGATCGTCCAAATTCTATCGAGCTACTGTTGGTATATAATCTTTTGCTATATGATATACTCGTTCATTGATTCTTGTAAATTATTCTTCTAGAGATATAGTTTACGTCGTTTTATTGATAATCTCTCATTGATACCATAGTGCTTTTGATGGTACCACGATGATGTTTTGTTAATACTTTGGTCATGCTGATTTTCATTGATACCATGATGATATTTTGTTGATACTATCGTTATTCTCAGTGATGCCATGATGATATTTCATTGATTCCATGGTTATTCTCGGTGATACCATGATGTTGTTTCGTTGATACCATGGTTATTCTTGGTGATACCATGATGATATTTCGTTGATGCCATGGTTATTCTCGGTGATACCATCATGTTATTTCGTTGATACCATGGTTATTCTTGGTGATACCATGATGTTGTTTCTTTGATACCATGGTTATTCTTGGTGATACCATGATGTTGTTTCGTTGATACAATGATTATTCTTGGTGATTTCATGATGGTGTTTTGTTGATACCATGGCTATTCTCGGTGATACCATGATGTTGTTTCTTTGATACAATGATTATTCTCGATGATATCATGATGCTTTTTGTTGATACCATGATGATTTATTCATTTTTTTATAGAATGATGATGTTTTGTTAATACTTTGATGATATTCATTGATATCACTACGTTGATAAATGTCGTTTTATGTAGTATATACACATATCGTTTGCATCATGTAATCACGCATCTTGTACTTTTACGTTCATAATTTATGTACCATATGTTGTCGTGCGTATATATGTCGTCAAAAGAGTGGCGTCGCGAACCATCTCTTATGGCATTGTGAACGTAATTATTTCACTAACGATGCTAATAATTTTCATGATTGTGTTTTGTGAGTCTATGATCTATGTAGGATTGATCAAAGAATTGATTTCATGAAGAGAAACTTGGTGACAATAAAAGATTTATGAAGACATGTTTGGTGATGCCATATTGATGATAACATGAAGACGTGATTGGTGATGTCATATTGATGACAAGCTACACAGTAGATTCATGGAGACACTTCTGATTACGAGCTAATCGATAGCCTTTACACCTCTTTATTGAACCTTTGTATTCATTATTGTATTTGATAGGATAGGAGTAATGTAACTCTTCATAAAACATTCATTGTAAAAGGAGTGATATAACTCCTCATAAAATATTCATTGTAAAAGGAGTGATGTAGCTCCTCATGAACATTTGTACATTCAATGATTTTTATAATATAACGGTGGGTGTATATAGAGCTGTGGGTTTTTCCCTTGATCCCCCAAGGGTTTTTTCATCCACAGTTAGGGACCCTTATTTGAGTGGGGGTGTTGAGCTTATATGTGAAGCTACTCAATATATGGCTTCTCTATATATGGCACCCAGGTCCCCTCTATATATACATCATCTCATGTGTGTATTCTACACACTTTAAGGTTCTATTTCTGTGCTCTCTCCTTCTCTCTCAACATAAGTAGCAAGGGACTTTTAGGCCTTCCCTCTATTATCTCAACAGGTACTTTTCTTGTAGTAGGATGGACAGTACTATTGTACACATACTCTACAAGGGGCAAGTACTTCTCCGATTGTGACCATTGATCTACTTTTGTAACATAAGTCTTTAGTAGATCGAGTATCGTAAGATTGGCTATCTCACTTTGGTCATCTGTTTGTGGGTGGTAGGCCGAAGAGAAATTCAATCTTGTACCTAGATTTTCAAAGATAACTTTCCAAAAATTACTAGTCATTCTAGGATCTATACCTAACACGATGGATTTTGGTAATCCATGGTCTTTGAGAATCTGAGATATGAAGATGTTGCCATTTGGTGTGCCTTACTTGTCTTTTTGACGGGAATAAAGTGTGCTTGCTTGCTAAACCCGTCGACTATTGTCCATATTCCCGTATTCCCATGGATAGACTTGGGTAATGCATAGATAAGATCCATGGATATACTCTCCCATGGTGAACTAGGGATGGGCAATGACTAGAGTAATCCAGGTTTCTTCCCTCTATCATACTTAGTCTTTTGGCATACCGTACATTTTGAAACATACTCTTGTATGTCCACTTTCATGGTAGTCCAATAGAAATACGTCTCTACTCCTCCAAGAGTAGGTTGAATGCCTCTATGCCCCGCATAGACAGGAGCATGGGATTCATACATGACTTTATCACGAAGGGAGTGGGTAACACATAGCCTACTGCCATGGAGACGATAACCATCCTGCAAGGTGAATGGTTCCTCTTTCTTCCCCAAAGCAAGGGATGACATTATGTCTTTAAAGTTAGGGTCAATAGCATACTCATCTATCATAGAAGATAAATCATTGTGAGTTTCTATAGACACAGTATTAACTTTTGGTCGTCGTGATAGTGCATTGGCCACTTGATTGTGCTTACCACAAACGTGAGCAATATGAAAATTAAATTGCGAAAGAAAATTTACCCACCTCATTTGTTTGTTGGAAAGATTTGTTTGCATCATGAAGTACTTGAGACTTTGATGGTCTGTTCGTAAAATGACTGGAGTCCCCAATTGATAGTGCTTCCATGTGTCTAGGGCATGTAGAACAGCTAAAAGCTCTTTCTTATAAATGCCCAAGACCTATTCATTCGTATTGAGCCTTCGACTCTCATATGCTATGGCATGCCCTTCTTGAAGCAAGACTGCACCAAGGTAATCACCAGAAGCATCACTTTGTACTTCAAATGGCTTTGAGAGACCCGGAAGCATGAGGACTGGTTGAGAGGTAAGCTTCTCTTTGAGCTTGTCAAAAGCTTTTTGCTCCTTAGCAGTCCATGAATACTTAACGTTCTTCTTTGTTAAGTCATGTAATGGTCCTGCTATTTGAGAAATTTTTTCTATGAAGCGTCTATAGTATGCAAACATACCAATAAAGCTTTTTAGCTCATGTAGATTCCTTCGATTAACCCATGCTTTTATTACCTCTAACTTTGATGGATCCATACGGATACCATCTTGAGAGAAAATATGACCTAAGTATTGAATCTCTTGAAGGAAAAAATTGCTTTTCTTTTAGTTGAGAAAAATCTTGTTCTCCCTCAATGCTTGAAAAATCACTTGGAGATGTTGCTTGTGTTCCTCCAAGGACTTGGAGTCAATGATGATATCATCAAAGAACACTCCAATGAACTTGCGGTAGGGTCTAAAAGATTTCTCCATCAAACAATTGAATGTGGCAGGTGCATTGGTCAAGCCAAAAGACATGACTAGATATTCATAAAGACCAATCGTTGTACGAAATGCGATCTTTAGGATATCTTCCTCCACTATCCTTATTTGATGATAGCCACTTTTAAGTTCAATCCTACTGAAGTAGGTAGAGCCTTGTAGTTTATCAAACAGATCTTCTACCCGAGGTACGGGAAATTTATTCTTGATAGTGATATGGTTTAGTGCGCGATAGTCTACACACATGCGGTATGTATCATCTTTCTTCTGGAAATCCCAAGTCACTCACAACCCCAAGCTGATAAGAGTACATGTTTTCTTCATATTTTTAGATCACTTACTCATTCTTTGAAGTCTTGAAACTTCTATATATGCACAAGAAAAGCAAAACTATGTACCCCACACAACTGACCCGCATGCGTATTGATAGCACACACCGCCTTTGTACACTTTGTACAAACATGCTTTATTTACATCCAAGTGGTCAAAAAGCATAAAACAAAAATTTTCAAAGTCATTGGGGTGGTCTGCACCGTTCCTTAAAAACACGTCACACCGTGTTGTCATATTGGTGAACTCTATAGCCAAAACCTCGTTCCCCTATTCTAAAGCATTTAGATGTCACCTTAAGAGCCATTTGTTAACTAAAAAACAAACATTCAAAGAAATTCATAATACACTTATAGGACACTCCAATGATTTTAGTGTAATCCAAGACCACATAAATCCATACAAGAAGACAAGTCAAGCAGATGTCACCAACCAATGTTACTCGAAATCATAAATACAATATTCTATTTCAAACAGCATGCATGAATATGTGCAAGATTCATGACTAGCCTGACTAGTATTAGGCTTCAGGTTGGGCCCCATAACCTTAGGCTCTCATACCAGGTGAGAGGTATCAACACCAACCATATCAGTTTCGGTGCCACCCCTCTTCGATGTCGAGCATCAGGTGTTTAGGCAAAGGCAAGGTAAGATCTCTGACGTGTTAGTCATGTAGGTCATTCAATCCCCGACACAATAATCGTATAGTGGATCCTAACAAAAAAGAAGACCTAAGCAACACCCCTAATCTAATAAAGCCCCATATCAATGACCATTTTGTTTAAGTCTAAGCGATATAGGTGATCCTAGTCTTGTAGTGACACTATCATGAGAAATATAACACATGAGTCCAATCACAAGAGCATTTTCCATATGCACAAATAATTTTTTTGAAGCAGACAGACTATAAATGGTCTTTTACACGTCCATCACAAACCATAAAAAACACTTCATGATCCAATACAAAACCATGAATCATAATCCAATCTCCTTACATGGGTGAGCACTCCACCCAACTCACGGTGCTGTAGATCCAATCCTACAAAACCATGTTAACACATAACATGGATGCAAAGCTCCTAAGAGCAAAACCATATCCTTCTAAAAAAGATCCAAGAGCCACACCGACTTCCACGATCAAAATCACAACCATAATCCATGAGGGGTCCCAAGCCTTAACCATAAACCATAATTCACATTGAACGAATTCCCACACTTGGAGTTTGACATATTCACTAAATGCCTGACAACGTCTCTCCACCCCTAGAAAGAAAAACTAGAAACAGAGGAAAGACTAAGTGGATGAGCTAGTTTGTTAGCAGCAAGCTAACTTCGATAACATTTTTCGGAGCTTCTATTGTAAAAGCACTTATTATTTTGATCAATTGGGAATGTTGTAACTCCTACTTTCCAGATAAACAGTGTAATTGATGAGCCGGGGCTACAAGCTTCCAGGTTGTATCAACCTATCTCTAGTTAGAGCTCCCAGATTATTATTTTTGACCAAGAAACCATGGCTAGGGTATAAAAGCCAATTCTTAGAAGTTTTTGGATAATGAAACACAGCGTGAGCTAACGACGCTCACTTCTCTCCTTCTTGCGCTTCCTACGCCCTTCTCGGTTGTCACACTGTAGTGTCGTCTGCTGCGTTGCAACCGCAAATAAGAGCTCTAGGCATTGACGTAAGCATTTCATGATAATCCGTAGCTTTTGGCATCATCTATTGGTGGCCTAATTTTATCATAAGTAGGAATTTATGCTTAAAATCATAAAATAAGTATAGGCAGGATTGGGATATCATTGCTAAGCATTTAGATGCATTCTGGGTCGAAAACGACTAGGTTAAAAACTCACTACTGTTGATAATCACAATTTTTGCACAATATAAAGTGAGATTTTAGACCATAAGAATGTGCTTAGGTCTTATAAACATGTCCTAGGAGTTTCGAAATGTTTGGATGTCGTTTAATGCTGTAACGGTTATGATTTGTTTGCCGATTAGCGAATAGCTTTTGGTGATTTCTATCATTTGAGTGTAGCTTGAGTTAGATGTGAGTTGTCTGTTGTTTTCTAAGAGATTGACAATTTCTTGTAGCCTCTATGCACTAGTCAAGTCAGCTTCGTCTCATGGATTGACAATTATATTCGTGGTTCTCGATATGTCTGTATTAAGATAGGAGTGAGGTTAGACACCCGTCCCACATTTGGCGCCACTGCCGGGGATTGAAGAGACCTAAACTAAGTAAAAACACGATTGTCTTGTGTAGTTGTCCTTTAACTTCCTCTAGGATCACCTAGAGAAACTTTCTTTTTGAAACTGCATAGCTTAAGATCGTCGTCTTTTACTGTGTAGAGGTAGCTTGGAAGTAGGTTATACTTGCTATAAGTACCTTTTAGGATTGTAGAATTATAGGATTAGATTAGGATTTTGATAATGATTAATGGATGAGACAAGTCTTAAGATCAAGGCTCAAAAAAAAACCATAAAAAACAAGAAAACGAGTGTTTGTGGACACTTTCCACAACCCCGTTGCAGTAGAATCTAGGAGTAGGGTAAGTAGAATCTGAGGTGGGATCTCAGAACATTGCTCTATCCAAAAGAATCAATTGTGAGTTTTTTATGTGAAGTTACAGAACTTCATGTCTACGGCTGGAAACAACACCAAAAGACTGTCAACCACTGAATCCGGCTGGAGATTATGCTGTAAAAGTTGTATGAACCAGTGGGTAAGCTTAAGGACTTATTTGAGGTAAATTTTCAAGAGTTTAGGGTTTAGGGTATGCCTTTAAGACCAATGTTGGGGGGTAGAGCTTTTTCAAAATGAGGTATAGACTTTGTTGGACCAATACAACCACCTGCTTATAGAACCCAAGCTCAATATATCATTGTAGCTACGGACTATTTGACCAAGTGGGCAGAAGCTAAAGCAACCCAAAAGAATGATGCTAAAACCACAGCCGCATTTTTGTATGAGAATGTGTTCACAAGATATGGATTGCCAATAGAAATTGTCAGTGATAGGGAAACCCATTTCCTCAATGAGGTAATTAAGTACTTGCTTAATGAATTATGGTCATCCATAACAAATAGGCTCTCTATCACCCACAAGCAAATGGACAAGTTGAGCACACAAATAAAATTCTTAGCTTGGTATTGACTAAAGTGGTTAGTTCGGGACGGACTGATTGGGAAATGAATCTCCATGCCACTCTATGGGCTTATAGAGTTTCATTCAAGACAGTTTTAAATGCTACACCCTTTAACCTTGTTTATGGTCTTGATGCCATACTGCCGATAGAATTTCTATTGCCGACACTAAGGATAGCTAAGGATCTTGAGTGGACAGGACATGAATTTTCAGAGAGGCTTGAAGATTTAGAAGAGCTTGATGAGTGAGCAAAGGCTAACAACTGTAGCTCACATCTATGCACAAAAGCGGAAACAAAAACAATTTTTTGATTCCCATCTAATTACAAAAATCTCCAAAAAAAGAGACTTAGTTTTAGTCGACTCCCTTAAGCAACACATTCCTAAGTTTAAGAAAAAGGAAAACAAACCATTTATCATTGAAGACATATCTCCAAGTGGAGCAGTTAAGTTGTCCACCCTAGCTGGTGAACCAATGGCTAATTGGATTAGTGGATGTCATTTAAAAAAGTACAATATTCCACTAACTGCTAGAAAAGATGCATGCAACAAATCAGAGAAAGATGAAACGATAGCAAGTCATTGATGAAGCACAAGAGGAGCAGTTAAGTTGTCCACCCTAGCTGGTGAACCAATGGCTAATTGGATTAGTGGGTGTCATTTAAAAAAGTACAATATTCCACTAACTGCTAGAAAAGATGCATGCAACAAATCAGAGAAAGATGAAACGATAGCAAGTCATTGATGAAGCACAAGAGGAGGCTCGGCTTCAAATACTCAAAAGGAAAGCTGCTCTCCAAAATTAACAAATGCCTATTCCCATCAACACTATAGAACTAGATGAACGACTATGGGAATTACAAAAGGATGCAATGTCCACAGAGGATGAATGGCTAGATGGAATGGACCTTTGCATCAAAGTACAACTGAACATTCATAGCACAAATGCATTGGTCAATACAGGAGCTCGAGTAAATGCAATCAGTTATTCCACGTACAAGAAAGCAACGAATCAGTCTTTGACATCGGGAATATCGGCTATCAAAGGATGCAATAGGAACCCAACACCGGCATTGGGAGTAGTCAACTTTAATGTGATAGTGCATGGATGTTCATGCCCTCATCAATTTGTATGCTTACCAAATGAACACATGAATGAAACAATGATTCTTGGAATCCCATGGATGCGGACGTACAAGGCACTACCAGATTGGGATACCAATCAACTCAAGTTATCACCTAAAGGCGGATAACTCATTGTTCCAATGGCACCAAGCAAAGAAGAATGGAAAAAAGATTACTAGCAGGACAAACCACGAAGCAAGCAATCTTCTCCATCCTCTAGACAAGTAAATGCTACAAGTAGCATGCAAGGAATCAGGCATATCTGGGTACAAAAAGCACGCCTCAAAGACAAGCCATTTCAAATTTGGGTGCCCAAAACATCATCTATTGTACCACAAAGAAGAGCATCTTCGAGCAGGGAACCTAAAACAAGATGGATTTGGAGGAAAAAGGAGCACTTAGAGTCTTCTCTGCAAACTGTAAAACCAATGACGTAGTGGAAAGTTAAGTCTCAAAATACTCAACCACAATAATTCAACAAAGAAAAATCAACATATCAATCGCGAGTTAAAGCTCAACAACCGTCATCATTGATACCAGTAGCTTAGGAAATCAATGTGTCAAAGCATCCTGACGGTACAACAAAGCAAAGAGCACACAAGCTACAAGATTTGCTCTTTGGGAAACAGCAACAGGAAACCTCGACCACAGAAACCCTTGAGATAATTACTCAAGACCCAACTCTTGCACAACATAATGGTTTGAATAGCATTAACCTTCAAAGCATGGTAGAGCCAACCAAGGCTATGCATAGACACAATTTTCCAACCCATGCACACAGTCATCCCGGAGTACGCCATCTAGGAGGGGTGGAAGGAAACTAAGTATTTAAGGGCAATGTTTGAAGAGGGAGGAAAAAGTTTGATGTTAACGTGTGATTTTTTGCAAAATTACCTAATAATGCCCTTACAAAATCATCAACAGGGGAAATGTAACTGATAACATCTCCCCGACGAGTGTAAATAGTCTATATACTAACAAAAAATCATCAAAAATGGTCTTTTTTTGTTATTTTCATCATGTTTTCTTGATATTGGGACTTAAAAATGGAAAAATTCACCAAAAATTAAAAAATTAGTTTTTCTCAATGGATTTTCTTAATTATTGATTTTTCACTTTGCTTTTTTAGCGCATTTTATTATTTTCTTTGATTTTTTTAATAAACAGGTCAAAAAATAATATTAAATAGCAAATGAGCTCAGATGGAGAAACTCAAGATACGTTGATGATCAGAAGGAAAAGGCAAACAGGCACAAAAAAATTCAATCGAATCGACAAATAGAAGCGGGAAGCCTAAAATAGGCCGTCAAAGCCTACTTTAGCAAATTCTTGCAGAATGAGCTAGCGGAATCTGATTAAAGAAATTTTTGAGTCTAACATAGATTTCATGACCCAGTAGGACTAACAAGGGTATTTGGGAAAAAATAGTTTGGGAAGTTCAAGTATAAATATCCAAGGTAGCCCAAAATCACCTCATTTCCACTAGTCACTCTTGGAGGAGAGAGCTTTCTGCCTTCTTCGCGCGCGATTTCCGGAGTCTACAGTCGTCCATTTACAGTGCCGTCTCACAGAGGGGTAAGTTCTAAGCTTATCAATGAACAATTCTATATGGTCGAGTAGAAAGTCTAGGCTCAAAAAAAAACCTAGAAACCCAGTTGTGCACAAAGTCCTACGACACAAAATTGACCATAGCGGGCTGTCAGCTCAACCGAATTGGACAAGAGTTGAGCTCTAGCATGCCGCTATATAATAGAACACTTTCATATCACCAGATGACCATTTGGCAGGGGTCGGGGGGGGGGGGGGGGGGGGGGGGGGGGGGGGGGGGGGGGGGGGGGGGGGTCCCAAGTAAATAATCTAGGCTTTTTTCATATGCCAAAATTGGATTTTGACTCCACAGACAACCTATAGACTTGGTCTATACACAATGTACCTAGATGGTTTCATGGAAATAGTCAAGGCAAGCTCTCAAACAAAAGAAAAGAGCTCAAAGACTACAAAGCGTCAAATTTGACATATGAAGTCAAATGACTCCAAAGGGCCAAAACTAGATGAGTAGCATGAGGACTATGTAGTGAACAAGTCCATAGCTTCAAAAGTGACTAACCATCTCTACATGTTGATATCGGGTTAGCCACACCGCCCTCTAGCCAAGCAGGAGAAACTGAAGTTGGCCGATTTTCAAAACCAAGGCCGCGGGAATCAACCCCATTCAGGGGCGCAGGAGGTAAAAACAACAAAAAAATGTGTTTTTTTATTATTATTGTCGCCACTGATAGCCGACTTTCGGAAATCAAGTATAAAAAAAAAAGAAAAAAACTCATTACAACCCCCCCCCCCCCCCCCCCCCCCCCCCCCCCACTCTCAGTACCCCCCCACCGTAACTTATTTTTTCCCCCTCCCGCCCTACGGGCATCGGATAAAACCCTCGCACTCTCTCCCCCCCATTTTCCCTACATACCCCCTTCCCTAATATCTCTCTCCTCCCGATTTACCCTCCCCGGCCAGGCAGAAACTCAGAGAAGGAACCCCCAACCCCTCTCTCGTGCTCCCTCGGTGTGAGTCGCGTGAGAATCCCCCCCCCCCCCCCCCCCCCCCCTCACTCTCACACTCACCCTATCCCCTCTCCCATTACCCTCTACCCTCATTCCCCCCCCCCCCCCCCCCCCTTTTTTTGGCCTGCCAATATTCCCTTCCCCCCGACCCCTCTTCCCCACCCGCTCGCCTCACCCTCCCTCGGCTCATTCACACTCCACCCCCCCCCCCCCCCCCCCCCCCCCCTCTCCCTCTCACCCACACATCTCCCATACCCCGCCATTCCCCCTCTCCCCTCACTCTCTCTATCTCTTATCCCCTCTCCCTCATTCTCCCTCTCACGGCCACGCCAAGCTCCCTCTCTCTCTCTCTCTCTCTCTCTCTCTCTCTCATCTGGATAGCGGCAAGCCACGCCAAAGCTCTCTCTCTCTCGCGCGGGCAGCGCTGCAGTCCCACACTCACACACACACTCCCTCTCACTCACACACACACCCCACAACAACCCCCCCCCCCCCCCCCCCCCCTCTCCTCTCTCTCCCCATGCGCTGTGCGTCGCGCGCTGCATTTGATACACACACACACACACACACACACGCCATGCGGGCAGCAGCAAATACGCCAACACAACACACACACACACACACACACACTCACACCCCCTATCCTACCCCCCCCCCCCCCCCCCCCCCCTCCCTTTCGGCCTTGCGCAGAAGAGTAAGCCGCCGGCCATCCGCAGAAGGAAAAAAATATTTAAAAAAATAAAAAATCATATATATACATTATATATATATAGCCCCCCTTCCCACGCATGCTTTCGCACACACATACCTATACAAAACACACACACACCCGCCTCATTCTCAAATACATACACACACGTATATACGCACAGCACCGCAATACGAAGGAAAAGGCTACAACATCAACAAACAAAAAGAAGAAGAATCCAAAGCACGCGCCGCCAACAACAAAAAGCAGAAATGCGTCGAAGGCATGCCCCGGCCGACTCCGAAAAGAAGTACGCTCGACACCGGCGCACCGGCAGCACGCCATTCACCGGCAACACGCAACCCGATGCCATCCCAGTAATTTTTAGGTTATTTTACCATTATCTTCAGTTTTTCACCCGAGCCATTGTAAATTTCCATTTTGTAAATATCCTCTCTCTAGGTGATGGTGACAAAGGCCCACCTAGAGATTCCCATCTTTTAATAACCTTCCCTAAAACAAAGCAAGGGTCAACCACACCGGGCCCACCACTTGCTTTGTCTCCCCGATTAAGATTACCCTAACCACACTGGGATTACCATAATCCAAGCAGCCAACACCTATAAATTGGCACTGAGAGGTCACTATCGGGGGGGGCAACTTATGTGGAACCAAGCATTGGGTAGAGTGTAGTAGGAGGGATTGACACCATCACCATCACGGGGAGGGGGTCTTGTGTGTTGGGTTTGCCTTGGAAATTGCACCATGCAAAGGGAACCACATCCACCTCTCAACTCCAATGGTCGATGCACACACGTATGCACGCTCTTGGCAATGAGTATTCACCGTCATTGAGTCGCCCTAGAGAACGCACCAAGTAGGTTGCACCATCTCCTCTCCCTACCTCTCTACCATCACGGCATGCCACCTTGTAAATATTGTAGAAATAACTCACCCTCACACCCCCGAGGTTGTTTTCATCAATTGCAAGTATTCTCTCTCTCTCTCTCTCTCTCTCTCTCTCTCTCTCTCTCTCTCTCTCTCTCTCTCTCTCTCTCTCTCTCTCTCTCTCTCTCTCTCTCTCTCTCTCTCTCTCTCTCTCTCTCTCTCGGTGTGTAGGCTTGCGGTGTTCATATCACCATGGGCTTTGCGTCCAAGCCGCTCAAAGCTAGGTGGTGCCCCCTGTTCGCTTTACCGTGGCAGGCTCGAGGCGAGCCATTCGGCCCCCGGCGTTTTAGAGGCCGTCGGGGTTCGGGGTCCGCTTTGCGTCCGTCATTTGGTGCCCCCACTGAGGAGGGATTTTCTAAGACCCTTCAGTTTACAATGTTGAAAGTGACGCCCACTATCAATCATGGACGAGTGGCTAAAGGAATTTTCTAACTGGAGGACGGAAGAGGAAGAGACGAAGGAGGCCCTAGCCGCCTTCATTGAGGTGCTACTACCACGCTGCAGTGTCATCAACATTCAAGAGGTAAATTCTCGATCTCATGTCTCTCGTTCTAACCATAAATCGAAAGCATCAGGTGGGAGATTGGTGAGGTGCCATCACTATTGTCAACCAAGGCACACGGTCGATGTGTGCCAGCAACGAAGGCAGCAGAAGGGCTGAAGTCTTCTACATTGACATTCATCGCAAGGAGGTCATTCACGTCAAGGAAGGAAAGCAGACGGTGAGACCTCTTTTCCCTAAAGAAACTACAGTCAAAGATAAAACCCCAAAGTGGCCTAAAGGGGCTGCTCGAGCCAAGGGCAAGGAGAAGATAGGCTAGCCTGGAAACACATGACCCCGAAGGGAGAAGCATCTGGCCAAGCAAGTGCTTCAAGCTCAGAGAGCCGGGTTGTACCCACTTTGTCAAAGAAGAAGTCATCCGAAGCTAAGTGGCGGAAGGTCGCCTACCGATTTGCACGACGCTTCTGCTACCAATCCACTTCGACAATCCAGAAGAAGAAGTGGTGAGAAGATTCCCATGTCCTAGAGAAGAATGGTTCGGCTATTGCTCTCGCTGTTTTGGGAAGCGAGTGGAGGACCTTCCTCCCCTCCCTGTACAACTTATCATGAAGAATCTCTCTACCACGGGAGAGACCCAGTGGGCTGGAGATGAGCTGCAGCTGAATGGAGTAGAATTCATGCAGCACGCCGATTACGGAAATTACCTACAATTGTTGTTAGCCAAGAGACTGGGAGTGGTAAGATGCGTTGCCATCACCCCGTACGTGCTAAGCAACGAAGGAAGGGTAGAGCCCATGAAAGGTGACGACCTCTTGTGGATGTGCCGACTCATCAACACTGGCACGGTAAGAGTATAAGTAAGTATTTCACCCTTTGTGCATGATGGAAAATAGGCCGACGGCATTCCCGTTAAGATTCCTGCAGCATATGCATGTGAATATCTATGTAGATAGGAAAGTCTTCTACCAACAGAAGATCGTTACCTATTCAGTGCGGCAGTACTAGGAGAAATCCTCAATTCCCCGAACCCTATCATTCTCCCCATACTAGATTACCATCATTCCTTTAATGTCTCTATTTTTATCCTGTTTTAGCCTATCCGTTCGCCCCTGTAAAACCGCTATGAGCCGTTGCTGTTGATGTCAAAAAAAAAAAAGGTTTGTAATTTCCCGAGTCACCACCATGGCAAGTGTTTCTTTCCCCACGTTCAGTGGGAAGAAGGGTGAGGATCTCACCACTGATTTTTTGGACGATTTTGACATTTCTTGTGTCGTCTCCAACAAAGATGAAGACGCTTCACGACTTAGAATTTTTCCTCTACTGATGAAAGTAGAGGCCAAGTCCTGGTATAATGCATTGCCCCAGGCTACCAAGAATGCATGGGATGTGTTAAGGGCTGCTTTTGTAAAGAGGTTTGGTGGAGGCACAACCTCGGAGAAGCTATGGCAGCTATTGACAGAATTAAAGCAGGCAGGCTTGCTGGAGTACGCCACCTACGAGTCAAAGTTTGTGGACTTATGGGAGAGGTGGGTTGCCACACTGGAGGAAGGCGAAGGAGCGCCTAATTTCTTGAAGAAGGACCGTTTCATTGCTGGTCTATGGTCGCCGCTTAGAGAGAAGGTGAAGGGAAGGTTTCCTGCAACATATGAGTCGGCAGTCAAAGTAGCCCGCCTTAAAGACAAGAAGCTGCGCATGCAAGCAAGAGTAAACGAGTCAGAGGAAACAAGCTCGGCCCAACCAACCCCAGTGGCTGCAACAACCAATCATAGAGTCCAACCACAGGAGACAGCAGAGGAACAACAAGACCTGCTGAGTCGCATCACCACCCAACTAGAGAGTTTATCTGTGCATCTGGTGCAGCAAGGGCATGCATCTGGCAGAAATCCAGAACAAGGAAGAGGACAACAAAGGCAGAACCCAGAATACCACTGTTACAACTGCAGGGAAGACGGCCATGGAATGTACTACTGCCCACACCCAAGAAGGCAGAATTTCAATAGAGGGGGGAGATAGAATCAGATCTCTCCACCAAGAGTAAGACCACCACCAAGGCAGCCAGGACCAATCCCAGCAATCCAAATCCTGCAACCACCTATACAATAGCAACCACCACCCCAACCTCTCATTCCGCCACTACCCCCACCACCTGCGGTGAACCAAGCGGTGAGTGTCATTAGCTTAGAGGCTAAAGGGAAGGCGAAGGTAGAAGAGTCAGCTCGAGATAAGCACAAAGGAAAAGCGAAGGTAGAAGAAGTGGATGCTATGGGAGTGAAGCGTGTGAGGCACGAGGAGGCATCTCAAAAAGAAGAGAAGATGAAAGGGAAAGCCAAGTCTAGCAAGCAAGCAGCTAAACCGCGGCGGAAGATAGACATTGTAGACTTCTCACTAGGTGAGGAAGCACAACCCTATGACTTAGTTCAGGATGTTTTAATGCAGGGTCCGAAGATAACTTGGCCCCAATTACTCCACATTGCACCCAGAATGAGGAGGCAATGGACAAAAATGGTAAGTACCAGGAAATCAAAACCACGGATAGCTGGGGCTATCTCTGGGAGGGATCTCGATGACATCTTGCCAACCATGGACGCTCACATCAAAGGGCAGCGGATTTCAAACGTCTACATAGATGGTGGCGCGCAAATATGCATCATGAGTGAGAAGATGATGCACCACCTAGGTCTAGAGGTAAGTAGGCCGGCACCCTGCCGAGCCAAGATGGCAAACAATGTAAGAGTGAAATGCGTAGGCATTGTAAATGCGGTCAAAGTAAAAGCATTCAATATGGAAGTGGAAGTAGACATCTTCGTCATGCCACACAAAGGGGAGGGCTACCCCATCATTCTTGGAAGGCCTTGGCTTATGGCCATGGAAGCCAAACAAGACTGGAGCACCGGGATGATCCAGATGAAGGATGCTAAAGGGAAGTCCATATTCTACGACATGAGGACTGGAAAGCAGCGCAATATGATCTTGGAGGCTTCAGAAGACGAGTCCACCAGTGACTCCTCGTCTACCTCAGGAGAAGACACAACCACCACCGATGAGAGTGACAGTAGCATCGAAGTAATGGGAGTCATTCTTAAAGACCCAAACAGATTAACACAATCTGAAGCAACCTTAGCAAACCAAGAGGGACCATCAGGTAAGCAGTCATTGGAGGATGCAGGTAAGCTACAAAAAATGCTCTCAAATGAGTTAACTAATGAAGAAAGGAAGGAGTATGTCTCCATGTTAGGCAACTTCACTACTTTGTTCATTGATGGCTATGATAAGTGTTAACCCTCACGGCTCACGGACACCCCATCACCTACGATGGACGCGTATTATGTATTTGGTAGAGTCAGGTACCGGGCTTGTCGGTCCAATAAGGAAAGGTAGAGTGATCGCCGATGAGAGGCGCACTTTAACTTGGACATTCAAGGGATTAGTTGGCTAAGCATGGGCGCCCAAGTGTGAATGGGGTGAGCTCCTATAAAAGCCAACTAAACCTAATTTTTACTCATTCTCTCATTTGTGCAATTGAAGAGTGCTCTTGCTCCATCTCCATCTTCTTCTTCTTCACCTCCTTGTGTGTGTGTGTGTGTGTGAGAGAGAGAGAGAGAGAGGGAGAGTGTGTGTGCGATCGAGCATTACGAAGGCACGGCGGCGGCGAAGCGGTTGAGCGCGGCATGACTGCAGCTTCTTCTTCATCGCGGCGAGGAATCCACCACGAAGGCGAGCGTAGAGCGGTGAGTGACACACCCTTTGTTCTCTTGAGCTTGCTAGTTTAGGCTTGTTGTGTGCTTGGAGCCGTTTGTGGCTCGCACACGGTGTATTGGCAAGTCCCTTGCTTCGACAGTGCGGCAAGGAGCGCACAATAATATCACAGGAATTACAGTAGTGCAACACCACATAAAGCTCAAGGAAGGCAGTAAACCCGTAGTACAGAAGCTCAGAAGACTTGGAGTAATCCAACAAGAGGCATTGCCTAAAGAAGTAAGGAGTTTACTACAAGAAGGTTTCATCTACCCTGTCGAAGACTCAGAATGGGTCTCCCCAGTAGTAGTCACACCAAAAAAAAATGGTAAATGGAGAGTCTGTGTGGATTATAAACCTCTCAATGCAGCCACGAAGAGGGACCATTTTCCCCTCCCATTCCAGGATGAAATACTCAATGAAGTGGCATGTCAAGAACGCTACACAGTATGCGATGGCTACTCAGGATACTTCTAGATTAGCATTGCGGAGGAGGATCAAAAGAAGACAACCTTAATCACACCTTGGGGATGTTTTGCTTACAGAGTGATGCCATTTGGCCTCACCAACGCCCCAGCCACATTTCAACTCTATGTGACATTTGTTTTCCAACCCTACTTTGGAACATCAATACGGGTTTTCATAGATGATTTTTGCATCTATAGCTCACGAGCCCTTCATCTAAGCAAAGTCTATGACGGCTTAACCAAGCTACAAACCCTGGGTGGCCAACTCAACGTGGACAAGTGTCACATTGGTGAGAGCAAGGTCACTCTCCTTGGTCATGTAATTTGAGCAAAAGGAATCGAGGCTGACCCCAGCAAAATTCAGGCTCTGGTATCTTTATCATCTCCCACCACCGCCAAGCAGTTGGTTTCTTTCCTTCAGAAGGTAAGATATTTAAGCAGGTTCATTCACCTGCTATCTCAAGTGGTCCTTCCCCTACAACAACTCACCCAAAGGGATGTTTTCTCATGGAGTGAAGAGAATGAGCAGCAGTTTACTGAGGTAAAGCAAGTCCTATCAAAGCTTCCCACTATTTCACCTCCTAAGTGGGACGAGCCATTCTATGTGAACCCTAGTGTGGGAAATGATACTCTGGGAGCAGTGCTAATGCAAAAGGATCCCAAAACTTCTTTCATGCGCCCTATTTACTTCTCTAGTCGAGTCATGACCCCATCAGAAAAGGGATTCACCGAAGTAGAACACATGGTTCCGGCACTAATGTTTGCTACCACGAAATTCCGCTCCTATCTCTTGCCTAGACCATTTGTAATCCTGACAATGGAAGAGGTTTTCCCATATGTAATGCGACACATGGATGTCTCATCTAGGATCTCAAAGTGGTTAATTAGACTACAAGAGTTTGGTTACACCATGCAAGTAGAAAACTCCACCAGGGCTAGTCTAGCAAGAATTCTCACTCATCGCCACTACGAGAAGAAGCTGAAGGTCAACACGGAAGCAAAGGAAGGAATACCAGATAAAGAGAGCCCTAAGCTAGGGAGTGCTCACTCTCTTTTCTTTGACGGAGCATACAAGAGAACAATGGATCAGTCTGCAGCAGGCATGGTCATTTTCAATGAACAGCAGGAAAGAGTATTCTTCATGGGGCAGTTATTACACTCCCACTCTAACAATGAGGCAGAGTATGCAGCCCTAATCCTTGGGCTGGAACAATGTATTTCACAAAAAAATCAGCGCTTGAATGTGTTCGGCGACGCTTTGCTTTTGATTAGGCAGATAAATGGCACCTAGGAGTGCAAAAATCAGGTTTTACTTGGTCAACTTCGCCAAGTTAAGGACCTTCTCAAGAAGTTTGAAGCAGTAAAACTCTTCCATATTCCCAGAGCAGAAAATCAGGAGGCAGATGCACTAGCTAAAGAAAGAATACAAGATGTTACCATAGGAGCAATCAAGTTAAAACTACCCCTCTTCCAAGGCAGTGACGCTATGCCTGATATCATCAGCTTTTTGAATACAGGGGAATGTCCAACAAGACACACTAAAGGCCAAAAACAATGGCGTGTAAGGAAGGATACTAGGTACCGCCTTATAGACGACTACTTGTATTGTAAGGGCAAGGATCAAATTCTCAGGCGGGTGCCAACCTCCAGTGAAATCACAGAGGTAATTTCAAGCTGCCATGACGGCGTCTGCGGTGGTCATTTTGCTCTAGATATCACTAGTAGGAAGATTCTACAAGCAGGATATTTTGGCCTAGTTTGAACAGAGATGTACACCATTGTTGTAAAACATGTAGGGCTTGTCAAGTGGCCAGTGATCATACGCTAACCTACGAGCCACAATCCCCTATCATTTCATATGGTCCGTTTGAGAAATGGGGAATAGATGCAATTGGTCCCTTACCAAGGGCCCAATCAGGTAAACTATACATCATAGTGGGTGTAGACTACATGACGCGATGGGCAGAAGCAACAGCCACCACCCGCATTACAGCCCAAGAGGTGGCAAAGTTCATTTTTGAGCATATCGTTTGCCGTTTTGGCACTCCTCTTGAGATAATATCAGATAGAGGACCAGGATTTAGAGGTGATGTGGTAGGAGAATTAATGAAGAAGTTAGGCATCACACGTCGGCATTCCACACCATACTATCCACAATGCAATGGTCTGGTAGAGAAGTTAAATGGAATGATTTGCAAGATCATCACAAAACAGGTGAACAACCATACAGGAGATTGGGATAAACATCTCATGGAAGCTCTTTGGGCCTACAGAACAACGTTCCGAACATCACTAAGTTTCACCCCTTTCCATCTAGTTTATGGGAAGGAGGCAATTCTACCCATTGAGGTACAAATAGCCAGCTTACGAGTCTTGGCCAGCCAGACCCACTGTCCAATCGTAAACCTTCGAAACCACATCTTGGATCTAGAGAGACTCCAACTGGATAGGGAAGAAGCAATCAATCACTATGCAGCACAGGCAAAACGACACCGACTCACTTTCAATCAAGGGCTTAAAGAGAAAGGACTGGAAAAAGGCATGCTAGTGCTGCGATACGACAACAGATTTGATACCAGGAAGGATAAGAAATTTCAACCCAGATGGGAAGGGCCATTCATCATCAAGAAGCGCTACGACAATGGTAGCTATAAGCTAATGGAAGCAGATGGGAGAATTCACAAGACTAGAGTCAATGGATGGAAACTAAAGAGGTATTTCCTTAGGTTTGACCCAGAATTCATGCTAGACATTCCAGAAGAGGGAGAACCCTCTAACTCTACAACTGAAGAAATTGAAGAAGGGCTAGAAGCATGAATGCCTCTAGCCAAAAGAGAGAGGGCTAATGATAGCTGACTTTCGGAAATCAAGTGGAACCAAGCATTGGGTAGAGTGTAGTAGGAGGGATTGACACCATCACCATCACGGGGAGGGGGTCTTGTGTGTTGGGTTTTCCTTGGAAATTGCACCATGCGAACGGAACCACATCCACCTCTCGACTCCAATGGTCGATGCACACACGTATGCACGCTCTTGGCAATGAGTATTCACCGTCATTGAGTCGCCCTAGAGAACACACCAAGTAGGTTGCACAATCTCCTCTCCCTACCTCTCTACCATCACGGCATGCCACCTTGTAAATATTGCAGAAATAACTCACCCTCACACCCCCGAGGTTGTTTTCATCAATTGCAAGTATTCTCTCTCTCTCTCTCTCTCTCTCTCTCTCTCTCTCTCTCTCTCTCTCTCTCTCTCTCTCTCTCTCTCTCTCTCTCTCTCTCTCTCTCTCTCTCTCTCTCCTTTTCTCTCTCTCGGTGTGTAGGCTTGCGGTGTTCATATCACCGTGGGCTTTGCGTCCTAGCCGCTCAAAGCTAGGTGGTGCCCCCTGTTCGCTTTACCGTGGCAGGCTCGAGGCGATCCATTCGACCCCCAACGTTTTAGAGGCCGTCCGGGTTCGGGGTCCGCTTTGCGTTCGTCACCACCAACCTTCCCTCCCTTGCTCGTGTGCATGCAAAGGGCCGCCGCACCTCCGTTTGGCACCACCCCCTCTCTCCCCTCCATTATTTCCACCCACTCCCTCCACCACTCTCTTTCTCTCCCCCTCTCGTCTATTATTTAGCACTCTCTCACTGACATTCCCTCTTCTATCTCTCACTCTCGTTCTCTGTGTAGGCTAAGTCTGTAGTGCACGTGGAAGAAAACAAAAAAGAAATACAATATGTCTCTCTCTCCTTTGTTGTCAACTAAAGCGGGCCGCCATGCAAAGTAGTTTTCTCTCTCTCCACTCACACCCACACACATTCCCGCCACCGCAGCCTCTCCTTTACCCACTCCCCCTCTCCCTGGCCTTCTACAGCCCTATCTCCCCTCGTCCATACTCTCCCTCTCTCTCTCCCTCGTTCAGCCCCTCTGCTGCTGCAACTCACTCACACTCCCACCGTTGACTCTCTCCCTCTCACGTTCTGTGTCAGCAGCCCATAGGGCGCAGGAGAATCAAACTCTCTCTCTCTCTCTCTCTCTCTCTCTCTCTCTCTCTCTCTCTCTCTCTCTCTCTCTCTCTCTCTCTCTCTCTCTCTCTCTCTCTCTCTCTCTCTCTCTCTCTCTCTCTCTCTCTCTCTCTCTCTCTCTCTCTCTCTCAACCCCCACCACACACACCTGCACTCACACCCACTCTCAACTCCCTCACCCTCTCCCTCACTCTCTCTTCCCCCCACGCTATCCCGCTCTCGGACTCGCCCTCCCTCTCTCCTGTACTATCAACACAACCAGCCCGTGCAGGGCACGCAACAGTCTCTCTCTCTCTCTCTCTCTCTCTCTCTCTCTCTCTCTCTCTCTCTCTCTCTCTCTCTCTCTCTCTCTCTCTCTCTCTCTCTCTCTACATACACACACCAACACACACACACACACATACCCTCCCTCTCTCGCCCCACTTCCTCTCCCTCTCACTCTCGCTTCACTCACGCCATCTCTCTCTCCCTCGATTCTCTATAATCAACACCTGCAGCACGTAAAAAACTTAAAAAGAATAATAAATTCCACTCTCTCTCGTTCCCTCACACACACACTCACCGACATACCCACAACACACACACACACAACCCCATATACATACCCACACACACTCACAAGCACCTACACCCTCATACCATTACATTTACACACATACGCACTTACGGGAACATGCACATACAAACACAAGTGCACACACGTCATACGCACACACAAAAAGTTTTTAAAAAAAACAAAGGAAACGAGCACCATGCCATCGACAAAACAAGAAGACGACCAAAATCACGCGGTGTACTATAGCTCCGCTTCCATGTAGAGAAAAAGAGCAGTGAAATGCAAGCTAAGCTTCTTTGAAGCCTACACATTTACTGAGCAGTGATCAGGGCTTGATAACAGGCCAGGTTTAATGATTAATGTATGCCAGATGAGGCTTAAAAAAGCCAACAGATGCCTCAATGATGCCAAAAATGAGTATTCTTGCAGTGACCATAGATGAGAGATTATGATCTAGAACTGTAGTTCTTGAAGTGCTCTATCGGCCTGTCTTTACGGCTCGTCGATTGGAGTCACGGTAAAGAAGTTATGGTAGTTTGAAGTTTAAGTCGATTGCAAATCCGTACCGGATTGGGCAACTGCAGCTGAGGTGAAAGAAATGAAATGAATGCACGGACCTAAAGTGCTCACTTTGTAAAGAGCGTCGGTCTTTTCAGATCAGTGATCGGAGTTTCGGTTGCCAAGATATTAGCCTTTAAAGATTCGTCGGGGGACGGCTCCGTACCAGTTTGATCCGCTCAGTCGGTGTGCCATCTGGGAATTTTTTACTTTGACCGAGTTTTGGAACGTCATGTAGCAACACTTTGGTTGATATGTTGTGCCTCATAAGAATATTATTTATTGGAGGTTGCTGATAGCAAGAAATGCCCAACACGACTATGGCTTAAGCAGATACAAATCGAGGGTCATTGTTCAAATGCAATCACTTATACTTGCATCTAGCTAGCACGCTTGTGGCACTATTCAAGACCTTTTTAAGGGCATCAAAATTCACGATGATATTGTTAATCGAGGGCTACTGGAGAAAGTTGTTGTGCTTGGCGATGCTTTAATCGATATGTATGCCAAATGGGATTCCCTTTAAGGGCCGCCCGCCCAAAAGAAACAAAGGGCCAATGCCCGCCCAATGTGGCCGCCCAATGCTTGGCAATACCTCGGTCAGCATGTATGCTAAATGTGGTGCCCAACAAGGGCCAAGGGCCACCCAAATTAAAGTGGCCGCCCAAGAAGGCAAGCCGTCCACCCGCCTAAGGTGATTCACTATGGCCACCCTAAAGCCTAATGGTGTGAAGAAAAAGGAAAAGAGAGGCATGGCAGGCAACACAGCTGTGCAGATAGCGAGAGAAGAGCTCGTGCAGAGCGGAGAAAACGTCGACGGCGGCTGAGGACGACAAAGAAACGAAAAGTACCCAGCATGCCATGGCGCAGCATTTCGGCGTCAGTCCCGGCGGTTTTCATGTTGGTCGAACCCCGGCCCGTCATTGGGCCAACTCCCGCGCCACGTCAATGACGCCCGGCGCCACTGCCAAGGGAGGGCACATGCTATTATTAGGGGCCGGACGCCTTTTTGCATGAGGGTAGGGAAGAAAAACGTGAAGGCAGAGGGAGCTCAAGGAGAGATTAACGAAGGAGAAGAAGAGGAGGCAAAGCTCTTCCTCTCGAGCTTGAACGAAGCAAGGGCCGAAGCCGAAGCAAGCGAATTCGGGAGTAAGCAAGCAAATCTTTCTCTCTCGGCTTGCACAAGGAGAGTTCTATCTCTCTCTCTCTCCCTCTCTCGATCTCCAATCCAAACAGGACAAGCTCTTTCTCTCTCTCGGCTTAAGTAAGAACAAAGTCTCTCCCTCTCCATCATATACTCGAGAAGGGAAGTTATTATACTCTCTCGCTCTCGACCTCGGCAAGCAAGAAGCATCGAAGGGCAATTAACAAAGAGTTGAATGAGGGTAATAGGGTAACGTTAGCGAAGGCAAGGAAGTGGAACAAAGGATTCTTGGCAAGAGCAAATAAGCAGATTTCGGCAAGATAAGGTACTCAAGAAAAAGAGAGTCGGAGCACCAAAAGCAATCAGAGCAAATGGATTAGAGGAGACGTAAAAATACATAAATGGCAGATAAGTACGTGCAAGCGCACAAAGCAGGATAATTAATAACTACTGAAGCTTGATGATTGAGGTAGTGAGCAGAATCGAAGACTGCAGAATCCACGGGGCATTTGAAGCAGATGAAGCAACATGAGGAAAATTTCCATAACCGTCATCACCTAGAAATTGATTTAACATTCTGATAAGTCCGGTGTCGTTAACGGCCCGGTTAATCCTGTAAATGGGAGCTTAAACTCCTAGTTAGCAGATGATCCAAGTGACGGTGCTGTTAACAACCTGCCTTGGCTACGGATTAAGTTGTACTTAGAGCATTAATCAATTAATTGATTATTGTGGGGATTGCCAGTGTTATCAGTTGTTCTTGTTCTCTCTCTTTCACACCTCCCACAACCAAAGGCCCGGTGCCTACCCGACTCACGTAGCGAACAC
Organism: Adiantum capillus-veneris; assembly: GCF_014529385.1. Classification (NCBI taxonomy): domain Eukaryota; kingdom Viridiplantae; phylum Streptophyta; class Polypodiopsida; order Polypodiales; family Pteridaceae; genus Adiantum; species Adiantum capillus-veneris. The sequence continues at coordinate 112,608,744 of NC_140932.1, read as the reverse complement.
ATATCCCCCGACATCTTTGGTGAACCCGACGCGAAACAAGCCGGGGTGGGAGGTAAAGATGGAGAATTTAGAGTAGATGATGAAGATGATTGCAGAGTTAAGTGCGAATGGTTTTGATGATAAGTCAATAGTGCCAGATTTTTCAAAGATGCTTCAATTGGTTCAAGGATCTCTGCTTGAAATAGAGACCGTGAAGAAGAAAAATCAAATCAATGAAGCTTTGGATCCAACTTTAGATGCAGTATACGACGAAAGACGACTCTTTGATGGATACGATCCAAAGGGCTACCTAGAGTGCTATGAGTTGGAGACCAAGGTAAGAGGGATACCAGAAGAATTGATGATCAAATATTTTGAGCAGTTAGTGAGTTCAGATGTGAAGGAGAAGATTCAAGAGGTTACCAGAGCTTGCAACAACGACTGGGAGTATTTCAAAGAAGCTATTGTGCAAGCACGTTATGAGGAGTATGAAATCTATCAAGAGCAGAGTTCAAGTCTACCAGACTACGCAGATATCCGAGGACAAGTACGATCAAAGTTAGAAGCTGTGATTGATGAGTTTATTGTGCAGGATGCCACTTTTTTACAGGCTAATGATGAAGACATAGTCAAAGCTGTGTATGAGAAGTTGGGGTTTGAAAATGCCTTGTATGAAGTAGAAGTCCATGAGGGTGAGTCTCTACAGCCTCAAACTACGCAAGGTGAATTTTTCAAAGAACATGTACCTGTAGTACAGGAAAAAAAGAAATCATGGGATCAAGACAATGAAGTGGCTAAAGCTCAGGAAGAAATTGTGCAGGTGAATGAGTGCATTCATATTCAAGTGGACATGCAGGAAGATTCAGTTACAGCTGATACTTTTGCTATTAAACCAGAATTAGAGCAAAACGTTTCTGGTACAGATTCTACCATAGAGGTAATTGATGATACTGGTACATGTTTTGTCAAAGAGTTGATTAATGATACAGATGTCATAGGTCAAAGCAGGGCTGCTGTTGAGAGCAGCAGGACCATGGTTTTTGATTTACCAGATTTATCAAATTTGGATGTACCAGATTTTGAGGGCTTGGTTAAGCAAGAGTATGTGCTTGATTCAGAGGGGGTGCAGGCTCCTTCATTGACAAGTTTTAGTGAAGCACAATTATCAAATTGGAAAATTGGTCTTGAACGTGATTATGATGATTCAGATGGGGTGCAGACTCTTTTGACACGCTTTTGTGACCTAGAGCTACCGATCTGGTAGACTGTGATCTTGATTTTGATGATGGTGATTTAGAGAGGGAGAAAAGTTCTTCTCTATCAAGAATTTGTGACACAGGACTCACACGATGGCAGAATGGTCATGAACTTGATGATGCTGATTCAGAGGGGGTGCATAGTGAAGTACAATCTCTTGTGGATGAATATGATTGGTTTCATTGTGTCGATTATACAGACAGGGCAGCAGCTAAAATTTTCAATGTGCATGCTGAACTTTGTGCTATAGAAGTGCAAAGATATTTGGATGAGGGTGCAAGACTTGAAGAGCAGTTTACTGCAGATGTGTTTAGTATGCATGTCATATGTGAAAATCCACGTTTATTGCAGCAACCTGAGATGTACAGGATTGAGGAACCTTCTCAAGCGGTGGACCTAGATCTTATGTTCTTATTGGATGAAGCTTTGGAAGGGTTCTCGCAGTCAATCTAGATTCATGCATGAGAAAGTTTGTCTAGATGCAGTAGATGAAGACCTTATGCAGTTGTTAGATGATGCTCTACTTGATTTTGAGCCTCTGCAAGATAGAGAATTGTTTTCAGATGCATCTTTTGAGCCTAATGAAGAGGATTTTACCAGAGACTTGATGTATTCAGATATGCATGATTGGGATTCCAATACTAGTGAGAGTGAAGGTGAACTGCCAATGCTTTTACATGTGATTGATTATCGACAATTGGATGAGCCAGGTGCACAGGGGATATGGCAGTATCTAGTGCTACCTGATGCTATATGGAATCTAATGTTACCCTATGATGTAGGGGATTTTGATCTAGCTTTTGATCCAAGAGGTGATAGATATATGCATGGTCCTGGGCAATTGCCCTATATGCCATATGATCCAGGCGGTTTGTATGCTGATTTGTGGGTTAATGTATATTTATGCTGTAATGATTGGAAATTCTTGTATATTCCCTATGATCCTGGAGTATGGTATAATTTTTTTAAAGGGAATGCTCACACTGGGACAGATGATTAGTTTCCCGTTTGATCCCGAGGGACTACTAAAGTGCAAAGTTGCAGATTGGAAGAGTACCAGCTATCTGTTGTAGCACGTTGCATGGTACAAGAATTTGTTTTCTAGATCTATGCTAAGTCAGAAGAGTGTTAGGTTATGCATTTAATAAGATTACATGGTTGGCTTCCAGTTGACTTCTTTGGATAATTGATGAAGTATCTTCACATCTATTGAGTTGGTTCTGCTAACAGAACTTGAGGTAAAGGACTTGACGGCCATTTTGTGTGCAGACAAAGTAAGGCATACTTGATCTTGACAAGGTTCCTTAAAGAGAGCTTAATGGTCAAGCCGTGTGCATCATTAACTGGAGCACTTGAGTCTGGCGGGGTTCACTAAACAGGTTATCCATGATTGAATGCTTTGAAGATATGGCAAATACAGTTCAAAAAATTTTGATGGACAGCTACCTAATGATTAAGCTAGATCATTGATGATAGGGTATAAGACTTATTTCATTTTTTTGTACAGTTATGTGAGTCTGATGATAAGTAAGCAGCTTAAGGTACCTGTAGCAGATGCATATTAAAGTGTTGTTGGCACAGACCGGAGGTTGTGCAAGTTCAGAGGGGGTGAATGTCGTGCAGCTCCGCTGCCATGTAGAGAAAAAGACCAGTGAAATGCAAGCTAAGCTTCTTTGAAGCCTACACATTTACTGAGCAGTGATCAGGGCTTGATAACAGGCCAGGTTTAATGATTAATGTATGCCAGATGCGGCTTAAAAAAGCCAACAGATGCCTCAATGATGCCAAAAATGAGTATGCTTGCAGTGACCATAGATGAGAGATTATGATCTAGAACTGTAGTTCTTGAAGTGCTCTATCGGCCTGTCTTTACGGCTCGTCGATTGGAGTCACGGTAAAGAAGTTATGGTAGTTTGAAGTTTAAGTCGATTGCAGATCCGTACCGGATTCGGCAACTGCAACTGAGGTGACAGAAATGAAATGAATGCACGGACCTGAAGTGCTCACTTTGTAAAGAGCGTCAGTCTTTTCAAATCAGTGATCGGAGTTTCGGTTGCCAAGATATTAGCCTTTAAAGATTCGTCGGGGGACGGCTCCGTACCAGTTTGATCCGCTCAGTCGGTGTGCCATCTGGGAATTTTTTACTTTGACCGAGTTTTGGAACGTCATGTAGCAACACTTTGGTTGATATGTTGTGCCTCATAAGAATATTATTTATTGGAGGTTGCTGATAGCAAGAAATGCCCAACACGACTATGGCTTAAGCAGATACAAATCGAGGGTCATTGTTCAAATGCAATCACTTATACTTGCATCTAGCTAGCACGCTTGTGGCACTATTCAAGACCTTTTTAAGGGCATCAAAATTCACGATGATATTGTTAATCGAGGGCTACTGGAGAAAGTTGTTGTGCTTGGCGATGCTTTAATCGATATGTATGCCAAATGGGATGCCCTTTAAGGGCCGCCCGCCCAAAAGAAACAAAGGGCCAATGCCCGCCCAATGCTTGGCAATACCTCGGTCAGCATGTATGCTAAATGAGGTGCCCAACAAGGGCCAAGGGCCACCCAAATTTAACCCAAGTGGCCGCCCAAGAATGCAAGCCGTCCACCCGCCTAAGGTGATTCACTATGGCCACCCTAAAGCCTAATGGTGTGAAGAAAAAGGAAAAGAGAGGCATGGCGGGCAACACAGCTGTGCAGATAGCGAGAGAAGAGCTCGTGAAGAGCGGAGAAAACATCGGCGGCGGCTGAGGACGACAAAGAAACGAAAAGTGCCCAGCATGCCATGGCGCAGCATTTCGGCGTCAGTCCCGGTGGTTTTCATGTTGGTCGAACCCCGGCCCGTCATTGGGCCAGCTCCCGCGCCACATCAATGACGCCCGGCGCCACTGCCAAGGGAGGGCACATGCTATTATTAGGGGGACGCCTTTTTGCATGAGGGTAGGGAAGAAAAACGTGAAGGCAGGGGGAGCTCAAGGAGAGTTTAAGGAAGGAGAAGAAGAGGAGGTAAAGCTCTTCCTCTCGAGCTTGAACGAAGCAAGGGCCAAAGCCGAAGCAAGCGAATTTGGGAGTAAGCAAGCAAATATTTCTCTCTCGGCTTGCACAAGGAGAGTTCTATCTCTCTCTCTCTCTCTCTCTCTCTCTCTCTCTCTCTCTCTCTCTCTCTCTCTCTCTCTCTCTCTCTCTCTCTCGATCTCCAATCCAAACAAGACAAGCTCTTTCTCTCTCTCGGCTTAAGTAAGAACGACGTCTCTCCCTCTCCATCATATACTCGAGAAGCGAATTTATTACTCTCTCTCGCTCTCGACCTCGGCAAGCAAGAAGCATCGAAGGGCAATAAACAAAGAGTTGAACGAGGGTAATAGGGTAACGTTAGCGAAGGCAAGGAAGTGGAACAAAGGATGCTTGGCAAGAGCAGATAAGCAAATTCCAACAAGATAAGGTACTCAAGAAAAAGAGAGTTAGAGCACCAAAAGCAATCAGAGCAAATGGATTAGAGGAGACGTAAAAATACATAAACGGCAGATAAGTAAGTGCAAGCGCACAAAGCAAGATAGTTAATAACTACTGAAGCTTGATGATTGAGGTAGTGAGCAGAATTGAAGACTGCAGAATCCACGAGGAATTTGAAGCAGATGAAGCAACATGAGGAAAATTTCCATAACCGTCATCACCTAGAAATTGATTTAACATTCTTATAAGTCTAGTGTCGTTAACGGCCCAGTTAATCCTGTAAACGGGAGCTTAAACTCCTAGTTAGCAGATGATCTAAGTGACGGTGCTGTTAATAGCCCGCCTTGGCTACCGATTAAGTTGTACTTAGAGCATTAATCAATTAATTGATTATTGTGGTGATTGCCAGTGTTATCAGTTGTTCTTATTCTCTCGCTTTCACACCTCCCACACCTAGAGGCCCGGCGCCTGCCCGGCTCACGTAGCAAACACATATCCCTCGACAGCGGAAGTGATACCGAATTAAGAAGTGTGCCGAAGGCATGCCCCAGCCGAGGCCCCAAAACGGACGAATCCGTAGCATCTGGGCATCACGCAACAAAACACCATTTCTGGTAGCATTAACCTCACATCGGCCACCCAAACCATCAACAAAACCCCTTGTAAATGCCCCGACCTCCACTCTTCTCTAATAACCTAACCAACGGCTAGTGGATTGTAAAAAACTCTCCATCCCACTCCTCCACCACCATTGGCTCCTGGGGTAAGAAATGACTAACAAGATATTTTAGCCCACATCACTGACCAACTGTAGAATTTTTCTGTTCACTTAATACATCAAGGAAGGTATCGAGGGAGAGATCAAGGCCCGGGGAGAGCACGATGAAAAAACAGGGAGTATCACTGCTACAACTGTGGAGAGGATGGTCACGGTATGTACTACTGTCCCAAACCACGACAAAACTATAATAGAGGAGGTAGGAGAAACCTTCACCCCCTAGAGAAAGAACAACTTCACCCCGAGCATCAGCCCCACCAACACAAATTCTACATCCACCCCAATCACCACCACAAGCACCCATTCCACCTGTTCCACCGTCACCACCACCTGATTGCACCGTACACATCATAAGGTTAGAGGAGAAAGGAAAGGTTGTAGTAGTGGATCCACCCAGAGTAAAGGAGAAAGATAAGGGTAAGGAGAAGGAAACCTTTGGAGAACCATTTGAAGCCATGACTATAAAGAGATCTAGGAGGGAGAGGAATACACAATCTCATGATGAGACAAGCATGAAAGGAGAGACTAGCAAGAGGCCGTCAAGGCCACAATTAGAAATAGGAATCACCGACTTTCAGTTAGGGGAGAGTTCTAGGCCCTATGATCTAACATTGGATGTGGCAGAGTAAGGACCAAAGATTACATGGCCACAGCTGCTACATCTCGCACCAAAGGTAAGGCGGCAATGGTCCAAAATGGTAACTACAAGGTGCTCCAAAGCAAAGGTAGCCGGAGCAATTTCGGGTTGCAACATGAATGACATCCTTCAATCGTCGACGCAAACATAAAGGGTAAGAGGGCTAGAAATACTTACATTGATGGTGGTGCACAAATTTGTGTGATGAGCAAAGATATGATTCTTTGACTAGGGCTCAAGGTTGACAGGCCTTCTCCATGCAAGGCAAAGATGGCAAACAACCCAAAACTAAAATGTGCGGGTGTGGTAAGTACTGTGAAGGTAAAGCCTTCAACACTGAGGTAGAATTAGATATTTTTGTAATGCCAACTAAGGGGGAGGGCTTTTAATTAATCTTGGAAAGGCCATGGTTGATGGCCATGAAGGCAAAGTAGGACTGGGGCACTAGTCTCCTATGGATGACTGGTAAGAAAGGGAAAACAATCCACTACCACATGAGGACCAGCAAACAGAAACAAATGGACCTAGAGACATCATCAGATGAGACCACTAGTGAGTCTTCCACTTCTAAGGAGGAGACCACTTCCACCAATGAAAGCTACAGTTCCATCGATGTGAAGGGTATCATCATGAAGGATCTACAAAGGGTAATCACAATTGGTGACCCACTACCAAAAGGGAAAAACAACGAAGAGAAAAGTAAATCACTTGGCCTAGGAGAAAGTAGGTTGAAGAGCATGTTGTCCATGGAGTTAACAATCAAAGAGAAGGATAAATTTTTGCAAATGTTGATGGGATTTTCTGACCTTTTCATTGACAATTATGAAAGAATCACAGGTATTACAGTAGTGGAAGATCATATTAATTTGAAGGAAGGGGTAAAACCAGTTGTGGAAAAGTTACGACGGCTGGGGGCTATACAAGAAAAGGCACTCCTTGCCAAGGTAAGGAAGCTACTGGAAGCAGGGTTCATCTATCATGTGGAAAACTCAGAGTGGGTGTCACCCGTAGTAGTGACGCCTAAGAAGAATGGTAAGTGGAGTGTCTGCGTCGACTACAAACCACTAAATGTAGCCACAAAGAGAGACCACTTCCCTCTCCCTTTCTTGGATGAAATTCTGAATGAAGTAGCTGGTTTTGAATGCTACACCGTGTGTGATGGTTATTCCGGGTATTTTCAAATATACATAGCCTTGGAAGATTAGCTAAAAATCACTTTCATTACACCATGGGGTTGTTTTGCGTACAAAGTTATGCCATTTGGTCTCACAAATGCACGTGCCACATTCCAGAGATATGTCACATATGTCTTTCAACCATTCTTTGGAACATCCATAAGAGTGTTCATTGATGATTTTTGTATATATAGCCCTCGCATCTCACACTTAGAAATGGTAACTGAGGGTTTGGCAAGGCTGCAAAGCCTGGGTGGGCAGTTAAATGTAGACAAGTGTCACATTGGGGAAAGTAGAGTCATTCTTTTAGGCCATGAAATTTCAGCTAAAGGTATCAATGCCGATCCAAGTAAGGTGTCAGCACTCATTGCACTACCTTCACCAACAACCGCAGGTCAAGTGGTCTCTTTTCTACAAAAGGTGAGGTACTTGAGTAGATTCATACGTCTACTATCACAACTCGTTCTACCACTGCACAACAGCTCACACAACAATCAACTTTCACATGGGACGAGGAGAGCAAACATCACTACAACAAGGTAAAGGAGGTCTTAGCCACCCTACCAACTATCTCACCACCTAAGTGGGACGAAAAGTTCTATGTCAACTAAAGTGTGGGTGATGACTCCTTGGGGGCTGTGCTACTCCAAAAGGATGCAATGACATCTTTCATGAGGCCAATCTACTTCTCCAGTCGAATGATGACAGCAACAGAGAAAGGTTTCACCCATGTGGAACACCTAGTCCTAGCTCTTAGATTTGCAACTACAAAGTTTCGATCATATTTATTGCTTAGGCAATTTGTAATATTAACCATGGATGAAATTTTTCCCTATGTGGTACAACACATGGATGTTTTTGCTAGGATTACCAAGTGGCTAGTTCGACTGCAAGATTTTGACTACAGGGTACAGGTGGAAATCACAACAAGAGCAAGCTTGGGGGGACTCATGACCTACCAGTACTTTGAGAAGAAGGTAAAGCAATCTAAAGGGGAAGGAATTCAACCACTTCCAGAGCCACCAGTGATAGAAAGAGCACACTCTCTCTACTTTGATGGAGCCTACAAGAGAGCATCTGACAAAGCAGCCGCAGACATAGTGGTCTTTGATGACAAAGGTATCAAGGTGTTTTCGCTTGGCCATTTGTTAGAATCACATTCTAACAATGAAGCTCAGTATGCAGCACTAACCAAGGGGTTACAATGGTGCGTCTCACAAGGGGTAAAGCGTCTTAATGTATTTGGGGATGCTCTACTTTTGGTAATGCAAGTAAATGGAGTATGGACATGTAAGAATCCTAACTTGAGGACTCACTTAAGCTGTGTAAAAACTTTGTTGGGTAAGTTGAAAGTAGTTCAACTCCACCACATCCCAAGGGCTCAAAACCATGAAGCCGATGCCTTAGCAAGTGAAACATTGCAGGATCAAGTGGTGGTTGGGGCTATAAAGCTAAAGCTCCCTCTATTTCAAGGTAGTGACACCTTACCCGACATCAAGCATTTCTTGGAAACAGGGGGATGTCCACAAGATCTAACGAAAGGACAAAAGCAATGGCTTACTAGGAAGGCCACAAGGTATTATCTTATCAATGATGGTTTGTACTATAAGGGTAAGGACCAAGTACTCAGGAAGGTCCCTCTATTTCATGAAATTATGGGGGTAATTTCCAGTTTTCATGATGGTGTTTGTGGCGGTCACTTTGCCCTAGATATAACAAGTAGGAAAATCTTGCAGGCTGGTTTTGTATGGCCTAGCCTCAATCGTGATGTACACGACTAATGTAAGACATGTAAGTTGTGTCAACGGGCCGGCACCAGGCCACTCATGCCTGAAACACATACGCCTATCCTTTCATATGGGCCATTTGAAAAATGGGGTATAGATGCCATAGGACCATTGCCTAGGGCCAACTCAGGGAAGTTCTATATCATCATGGGAGTCGACTATATGACTAGGTGGGTGAAAGTTTACTGCTATAGCCTCTACCCATCTAGAGAGATAGTCCACTGCAATCAAAATATAGCTTTTTCCCATGCTTGTGATAGGTAATGGTCCAATTGCATCAATTTCCCACTTTTCAAACACATCAAACGCCAAAATGGTTTTTCGTAGCTCTGGCTTCAACACTCTCTTCCCAAATGCTTGACACCTATTGCAAGACCTGCACCAATGGTGAACATCTTTGTGCAAACTAGGCCATACATACCCCTCTTGCAAGATCTTATGCAAGGTGATCTTTAGAGCAAAATGTCCGCCACATGCACCTTCATGATTCTCTTCCAGCACTCTGTAAAGCTCCTCACGCCAAGGTACACGTCTCAACACGAGATCAGCCCCTTTCATGTACAAGACATCACCAATCAATTTGTACCTGTATGCTCTACGCACAAAACCATACTTCTTAGACTTCTGAATCTCCTTTGGAATGATTCCTGTTATCAAAAACTCCTCTTCTTGAGCCAAAATTTCCCGGCCATAATAAAGACGTAAATTGTTCCTCAACACAAATAGCTCCCTAATCATGCTTTGAGCTGCTTCATGTGCCTCTCCATTTAGAGAACATTCAATATGTCTAATGCTCCATGCTTCGAACTTTTTTAATAGGCCTTTGATTCTAAAACACATATCCTTCAATGAGGTGTTCTTGCTCTTCCACACACCCAACACTTGCTTCACAACTAACAAGGCATCACCTTTTATGCTCAACCTTCTAATCCCATGCTTCAAACAAATGTGTAATCCGGCTTCCAAAGTAGCATATTCAGCCTCATTGTTACTATGAGCATCCAATTTGAACCCTCTCTTGCATACTAGCTTCCCCTCTGGATTGTAAAGTGCTATACCCCTTGAAGCTACATCATGGCTCTTTTTGTATGAGCCATCAAAGAACAAAACATGTGCATTGCTGATCTGTGGCACTTCTTCGACTACCTTTTTCACCACCTCTTCCTTAACAATAAGGGGATTCTCCTTGTAGGTCAACAAATCGGCTAGGTAAGCCCTTGTACTGTCTTCCACTAGAAAAGAGAACTCAAACTCTTGCAGCTCAATTACCCATTTCTTCACCACATTTGACATGTTAGTGCCATTAATTACCTGTGGCAAAAAGACGTAACTCGTCAAGAAAACAAAAGGTCATGGTAGCAAGTAATGATGAAATCGTTGACAATCAAATATTACACTGGCCCATCACTAGCTCTTTTTCCGAGAGCTTTTGCTATGCTACCAACTTCACTCGGCTTGCACAATACACTGGCCTCATATAATGGCTGCCCTTCCCCTTTTGCAATAGCATGGGTCCAATGGCATCATCCCCTACGGATGGATTTACATAAAACACTTGCTCCCAATCAGGAGCCTGCATGGCTGACAGACCCCCTAACACCTCTTTCACCTCTTGAAACACTTCTTCACACTTGTCATCCCATTGCAATGGATCATGCTTTGCCACTTGTTGTAATGGATAAAGGAGTTGCGAAGACAATGGAATAAACCGTGCCATGTACTTCACTTTGTGTATAAAGGTTGCCAATTGCTTTGTACTCGTAGGTGATGGAAGAAGAATAATAGACTTAACCTTGTCTGGATCAGCCTCAATGCCATTTTCTGACACCATATGGCCCAATTACTTCACCCTTGGTTGTGCTAAATGACATTTCTTTCGATTTAGTTGTCCTCCATTCATCATATCTCATCCCATTGCAATGGATAATGCTTTGCCACTTGCTATAATGGATAAAGGAGCTGTGAAGACAATGGAATAAACCGTGCCATGTACTTCACTTTGTGTATAAAGGTTGCCAATTGCTTTGTACTCGTAGGTGATGGAAGAAGAATAATAGACTTAACCTTGTCTGGATCAGCCTCAATGCCATTTTCTGACAACATATGGCCCAATAACTTCACCCTTGGCTGTGCTAAATGACATTTCTTTCGATTTAGTTGTCCTCCACATTCATCATATCGAGCCAATACCATCTGCAACTTCTCATGGTGTTCAGCCCTACTGCTGTAGACACAGAAGTCATCCATAAAAGCTTTAACACAACTACCAATGAATGGTTCCAATACCCAATTTGCTCTCTCTTGATAGAAAGATGGTCCATTTGACAACCCAAATGGCAATACTGTGTAGCAATAGCAACCCCATGGCGTAATAAAAGTTGTCTTTGTGCGGTCTTTAAGAGCAAAACCATCACACACACTGTACCTCTCATAGCTAGCCACTGAATCCAAGATCTGATCAATCAATGGAACAGGATATGGGTTCTTCTTAGTGTCTACGTTAAAGGGTTTAAATTCTACACAAATCCTCCACTTTCCATCCTTCTTTGGACTGACTACTACTGGACTCACCCATTCTGTGGTCTCCACAGGGACTATGAACCTTGCCTTCAATAACTTGTCCACCTCTTCCCGCAAGGCTTTCATTTGCTCTTAACCCATCCTTCTTAGCCTTTGTCGCACAGGCTTAGCACCTTCTTTCAACTCTATATGCATCTCTTCTCCCTTGAACCCTCTAATCTCTTCATATGAAGTAATGAACAAATCAAGAAAACTAGCCAACATGTGCAAATATATCTCCTTCTCCGTAGCTGAGAGGTCTCCACTGATCATTTGTGTCATCAATTCCTGCTTCTTTGACATTTCAACCTTGGTTTGCATCAGCCCTTCAATCACTTCATAAGGCCCTTCACTTTCATCCTCAACTTCATTTGCAAATGCAACTAAACCAGACTCCTGGGTTTCTTTGTCCATCAAAAGAAATGCAACATCAGCATCCTCATCACTGCTAGTAGTACTATCATTTTCCTCATCAGTCACTCTGGAATAGTATTCATCACTAGACTCATCTTCATCTTCATAAAGCTCCTCCAATTGTTTCCTTGTGTCCATATTATATAGCTTCTTGGCACCTATCTTTCCATAGAGGCTAATTGTACCACGTCTCCAATCTTGAACCGCTCCCACTACACATAACCATGGTCTACCCAGTATAATAGGATATGCTCCCAACCCTGCTGGCATCACATGAAAATCAACCACTGCCTTCACATCATACGCCTCCACTTCTAAGCTCTTTACAACACCCAAAAATTTTACTTTTTGATGGTTTGCCAATCTGAAACGGAAGCCTGACACCCCAGTCTCACTGTAAGACCCATCTTCTCAACGCATGAGTGTGTTATGACACATATTTGGGCTCTGCCATCAACATAATCTTGTCCCAAAAAAAAAATTTAATGCCACACATCTACTATTGGACAAATGTATGGTAGCTCATCCATTGCCAACACCTTTATTGAACCTCTCTCTGGTTCTTTCTCCATTGGGTTAACCATCCTCTTCCACTGTCGCTTTAGCTTCGACTGACTCATTTTCCTCAGCTTCCACTCTTTGTTCCTTGCTACCTCTAGTGCATCTTCATATGTCCTAGGCTTCTTTAGCTCCACTCTCCAACGTATATTCTCCCAAAGACCAGCCAAGAACCTGTCCTTCTTCATCATGTCAGGCGGGGGTACTTGTGGTGCTAAGGCCTTGCACATCCTCTCCCATGCCAATGAGAACTTACGTATGTACGCATCTACTGGCTCACCTTCCTTCTGCACCAAACCTTGTACTTCTTGCCATACTTTGTCAGGATCTTCTATCTTCACAAACTCCACTTCCAACCCATGCCGTAGATTGTCCCAAATCAACCTTACGGGTGGATCAGCCCCACGCAACTTCTCTTCAAATGCTTTGGACCAAACTCATGCATCACTTTTCAAAAAGATTTGGAGAAGATATAACATCTGCACCGGGTCATGGATCTGGTTGCTAATACAGGCAACCTCCATCTTTTCCAAAAAGTCTTCCACGTCTTCATCACTTCTTCCATGAAACTCCGGATAAGAGAAAGCCATGGCTACCCAAGTTACGATGCTTTGAGAACCCCTTCAAAGACACGTGCAAGAACCCAAAACTTTTGACTGACTCAATTCCCAAAAACTTCAATGGAGCTCAACTTTAGATAAGGACAAACACATGCACATCAAATGAGTTTTCATAGTTAATCATCGGAATTACAACAGGCAAAGTACATTCCAGGATCTCTCGTAATCTTCTTGGCCCAAACATAAAGACTATGTGCTGCTGGAAAAAAATCTTCCTAAACACATGAACATTTATCTGGATTCTCTGAGTTAAATGAAAAGGAGTGAATTGAGGGCCATTTTGATCATCCATTAAAGTCAACCATGCAGCTCCCAAGAAAGCACACCTGTCTTATCCTCTGATTTTGCCAAAATTTCAGCAGCATAATAGCATAAATGGCTTAAAAGACCAAAAAACCAGCCATCATAACTTGGAAAAATTTTGGCAAAGTTTCCCCAGAAGTAGAGCAGTAAGAACCCAAAATATAGACTGTTTATGTATGCATAAACTTCCAACAATAGAATCCGAGCATCAATTAGGAATCACTAGTACATAGCCTATGGCAAGGTCATGAAAAGGGTGCTCCAACTACGTGTATCACCGAAAGGATCTCCACATTTGAGAATCCCCCAGCTCAATAAAACCTCACGCTATCGACCCTCTCACGAAGGCTTATGCAAATCTCGTATAGTCAAGTCTCAAAAATGATTATCTTCTAGCCTTGTGGAATTGTTTGAAAATAGATAAGGCCTCGAAGAAGGTAAAGGTCCACATATATCAGTATGAACAATATCCAATATGTCATGAGAATGAGTTGTATTTGAAAGAGGAAAGGGTTTACGATTATGTTTCCCAAGAGCACAAAACTCACAAATTCCCATATGAGCATGAGCTTTAAGATCCATAAACAAGATCACGATGCTGAAGATCTAGGAGTTTTGAGAAATCGGCATGAACAAAATGGTGATGCCATACTTTGCAATCATGATCACCTGGAGCAGTACAACATTTTCTACAGCATCATTGAGAGAGAGTTTAAAAAATTACCATTTCGAGGAGCAGTGGCTATAGTCTGTCCATCTTTCTCAATTTGGCATTTGGTATGATCAAATCCAACAAAGAGACCAAGATCAACAAGTCTAGCAATTGAAAGAAGATTACGTTGAAGATCTGGTACATGTAATACTCCTCGCAAAATTTGAGTGGAAAAAGATAAGGTACCAAGATATAAATCTCCAATACCCTTTACTTGACAAGTCGTATCATCACCAAGATAAACAACACATTGAACTAGTAGTGGATGATACTTATGGAGCCACTTAGACTGATATGTCATATTTCCTGTGGCACCAAAATCGACAATAAAAAGTGATCCATCACATACATGAAGTATTATGTCTAGAGCAACTGAACATAGGACGCAGCTTGTTTCTGGTACAATGTTGTTTCGATGTTCAATAGCATATGCTCTATTACGATCTGTGTCAAATCGACGCTTATAGCACATATGAGTGGGATGATCAGATCGTCCACAATATTCACAAGAAGAAGAAGAAGTCTCTAGATAAACGTGGTTGTTTCGTGGTAATATTGTGTTCTTCATCATATTGACGTGCCCAACAATCATCTTCAGTATGGCCATTTCTGTTGCAATAAGAACATTGCTTACTAGGAAATTTGAGACGAGAGAAAATATTACCACGACGGCCACCTCTACGCTTTCCTCGTTGAAACGGACGCCTTCGTGCATAAAAAGCACGTTCCATCTGTTGTGAATCAATCTCCTCTTGTGAAATCATAGATGTATCATGACCAGCATTACGTCATTCTTGACGTTGAGAGTATTCAATTAAAGACATGCAGGCTTGGTCGAAATCAAGACCATCTTTATTAGAGAGAATAGTAACAATGTTATCATAAGAGGAGTCCTTCACCATATCAAGGAGAAGTGTAATCAGTTGCTTTTGTGGAACAGGATCACCGACAGTAGCAAGTTGATTAATAATAGATTTGAAAGACTCAATATGTCCCGTCATGGCAGTACCAACTTCATATTGTAGCTTGTTAATCAACCCTCTCAAATAAGTATTTCTATAATAGATTTCTTCTGAAAGTTTGCAATAAGCTACTTCCATACGTCGTGGAAAGTAGGCAGTTCATACATATCAAGCAAAAGGGAATCAATAAGAGCAGAAAGCATATACCTATGAGCTGCTTTATCACGTCGTTGCCAATCCGTATACGCAACATTCCAATCTTCAAATATAGGTCCTTCAGTGATAAGCACGTTATCATGATCCGTATCAACAGGCTGAGGCGGACAAACACAATTTCCAAGGACAACATCAGAGAGTTCATCGCCTTCAAGAATTAACAACATCTTTGCTTTCCACCCTGGAAAACCTTGGCCTTGGAAAGGAGAAACACAACACTGGACAGAAGGAAAGCCGTTGATGAGAATAGTCAAAGCCATATCTGGTTGCGAGAAGACGTGTAAGATAAGATCATAGAATCTGCACACCATATATGGGGAAGGCTGCATGCCAAAATTATAAAGACGATCGCGGACGCTTCACGAAGACGCACAACGAAGAAAGCTGTGTTCAAGCTCTATTGCAATAAAAACAGTATAACTTTCTCTTGCAAACTCCGATTGACACAAATCTAGAACTCAAATCGAAGAGCTCGATGAGACGAACAAGTTTTGAATAAAAGAACCATTGCGCTGCGCTTCATCGCGCTTTTTTCGTTTCTCCAAATTTTGAGCAGAAGGCCCCCAAAAATTGAGACGAAGTTCAGGGTGTCAAAAAACAAATCAACAAGAAAACGTAATCAATGATTTATTATATTGATTAGCAATAAACAACACAAAAAATACTAATCATATTTTTCTTAACACAAAACAACCACAGTTAACAAGAATCAATCCTCAAAAAATAAAATTTGTAGCAATTTTGAAACTTACATGCGAATCGCATACACATACTGTTTTGTCACCATGAATTGAATCGGTGCGTGATCGTTACCGCTCTGATACCATGTTGAGATATATATATATATATATATATATATATAGAGAGAGAGAGAGAGAGAGAGAGAGAGAGAGACGAGACAAGAGACACACCATGTACGCTCCCAAAGATTGACTCATATTGAGGACAAGATACAAACATATAGGTGAGACCAAGTTGAGTAGAGTGAGCCATATATAGCTCCAACATCAAGCAAATTTCACCAACCAATGTTACTCGAAATCGTGAATACAATATTCTTTTTCAAACAGCATGCATGAATATGTGCATGATTCATGACTAGCTTGACTAGTATTAGGCTTCAGGTTGGGCCCCATGACCTTAGGCTCTCATACTAGGTGAGAGGTATCAACACCAACCATATCAATTTAGGTGTCACCCCTCTTCGATGTTGAGCATCGGGTGTTTAGGCAAAGGCAAGGTAAGATCTCTGACGCGTTAGCCATGTAGTTCATTCAACCCCCGACACACTAACCGTATAGTGGATCCTAACAAAAAAGAAGACCTAGGCAACACCCCCAATCTAATAAATCCCACTACAAGAGGCTATTCATATTAGCGACGCTCACACAGCGACGCTCAAAAAAAAAATTCCCGGCGTCGCTATAAGCGTCGCTATGAGCGTCGCAAATTTACAAGTAAATTTGCGATGCTCATAGCGACGCTTATAGCGACGCTCATAGCAACGCCTTGTAAATTTGCGACGCTCATAGCGACGCCGGCTGGGCTAAAAAAAATAACAGAGAGCGCCCAAAAACTCAGATCTCAGATCTGAGTTTTTCGGCGCCCTCAAGCAAGGAGCAGGTAACGCTCTCTCTCTCTCTCTCTCTCTCTCTCTCTCTCTCTCTCTCTCTCTTTCTTCTACACACACACACACACACACACACACACGAGGAGAGGAAGGAGAGCCAGGTATGCTCCTTCCCTCTCCTCACTCTCATGTTCCCTTCCCCTCTTTCTCTCTCCCTCTCTCGCTCTCTCTCTCTCTCACACACACACACACACACACACATAGTGTTTTTGAGAGAGAGAGAGAGAGAGAGAGAGAGAGAGAGAGAGAGAAAGAGTACAAACATAAACAAAAATGCACACACACATACATAAACAAAGAATGCACACACACATTGAGAGAGGAAAAGAGAGAGAGAGCATGCATAAACAAAAAACGCACACATTGAGAGAGGAAAAGAGAGAGAGAGCATGCATAAACAAAAAACGCACACATTGAGAGAGGAAAAGAGAGAGAGAACATGCATAAACAAAAAACCAAACATTGAGAGAGGAAAAGAGAGAGAAAACATGCATAAACAAAAAAATGCACACACATTGAGAGAGAAAGAGAGAGAAACTAATTTAACGTCGTAGGAAACTAATTAAAATTAAAAGACCTAAAGATCTAGCCGACGAGGAGTTGAACTCAAGACCTATTATTCAAGAGGGAAATGGCATAACCAATCTATCATACTTGGCATGGGTGATAGAAAGGTTATACCATTTATCTCTTTTTATTGGCACACACATCCACACACGCGCACACACACAAGAAGAAGAGAGTTATAACGTCGTAGGAAACTATCCTAAAAGACATTAAATATTAGGTTAGATGTAGACTTACGTTAAATTAGATTTAGGTTTATTTAAGTTAAATTAGATTAGATTTAGGTTTATTTTTAGTTAGATTTATGTTTATTTACGCTAGATTTAGATGTTTGTTATATTAGCTTAGATTTAGGTCTCCATAGACTGCGATGCCTGCATGAAGCGGGTGAAGAAAGCCCTCAATGGAATATAGGATATTGCTGCCTTCACTCATGGTGGGTCCGTCGATCCAAAAGTACTGGTGAAATGTCTTCAGAAGATAGGGAAGAAGGTGGATCTTCAGGGCGGCAAGAGTCACTACATCCCCGACAATGACCATTTAGACAACCTCTAGTCATTCAACAGCAACTTCAAAGTTAGTAACAAGAGCAAGAACGGTCCAAAGGGCCAACTCTTGCCGAGTTATGTGAAAAATTATGTGTTAAATCAGTTTTAAGGTTCTTATAATCCCTGTTAGTTTAGTTCTTTGTTTTTAATATAACATAATTTACGTTAGATTTAGATTTATGTTATATTAGATTAGACTTAGGTTTATTTAGGTTTACCCACACACACACACACACACACACACACACACAAGAAGAAGAGAGTTTTAACGTCGTAGGAAACTATCCCAAAAGACGTTAAAGATTAGGTTAGATGTAGACTTACGTTAAATTAGATTTAGGTTTATTTTTAGTTAGATTTACGTTTATTTAGATTTACGCTTATTTACGTTAGATCGAGTCCACGCAAGAATTACTTACGGTTTAGGGTTTAGAGTTAGACGAACAGTGAAAAGATCTACTGTGAAAAGATGTTAAGATGCTGTGAAGTGCTACAGCTAGAGAAGAGGCAAAGGGGTTTTGTCCACTACATGCAGTATCATGTAGACGTGGGTCTGTAGATTTCTTGTACCCACAAATATAGGTATTGACCAATAAAGACGAGATTATAACCCGGTGGTTCTGATCTCCGTGCACCTCTAGACCGAGGTGTGCGGGGATTGGACATGACTAGAGAATGTGAGGTAGAGAGAGAGAGAGAGAGAGAGAGAGATAAGACGAAGAATGCCAATAGAATATTAAATTTGTTGTCCAGGTTATAAGATTTTTATCCTCATTATGAGTAGTGACAAGGATGTGGGACCGTCCAACCGAAACACCTATCTCTCAACGAGGGTCTTATGTCCTTGTAATCAATGCAAGCATGCTGTGCGACGGACAAGACATGTTTCTTTGTAGCACGTTCGCGAATTTGGCGAGTTCGATCCATCTATTATAGATCGAGTTGTTGCTAATTATAACTCGTCGGACTCTGACGCTGGCCAACAAGCTGCAATCTTGCAACCCAATAGACGTGTTCGCAGGCGCTTTGGTCAAGCAGCATATGTGAGGCCACAAGATGTAGCCTCTGACAGCTCGGGGAATGATCATGCAGAGCACATTCCCAACGAGGCAATGTTTAAGCCCGAGATTGATGAAATGATCGAGACGATCATGGATTCAGAAAGGCTTATCTATGATGATATGAAAAGTGAAGCCGATACGCCATTGTATAATGGAGCACGTATGTCTAGATTGAAAGCACTCCTGGTTCTTCTCAACATGCAGGCAAAGTTTGGATGGAGTGACACTAGCGTCACAGCGCTTTTCAGGTGATCTATTAAAATTAGTTTACTTTAATAAAACTCTAAATGTATAATGATCTGATAGATTTTTACACGACTGTATCGTATTTTTATGTTGTGTAGATTGCTTAAAGAGCACATACTACCAGCTGACAATGTGATGCCAGATTCCCGAGATGAAGCAAGAAAGATTTTGTGAAAGTTGGGAATGGATTACAATTCTATCCACGCTTGTCCTAATGACTGCATTCTTTTCAGAGGGGAATACATAGACATGGAGAAGTGTACTTTCCATGGTGTATAACGCTCTTTTCTACTCGCGCTCACATCTTTTGATTGAAAATTCTGAGTTTTCGACTTGCCTCTTCTATCACTCAATTCATTGCGTCATTGTATTTATATGCGTCATTATGTCATTGTATTTAATGGTCTTTGCGTCATTGTCTACTCTATTCATTCAATATTAAGTTTAAATATTCGTGTGTTTAATGCAGGTATGGATGATGAGGAGTTTCTTTCTTCTTTGTCACCGCAACAGAGACAGTGGTACGTGGAGCGTCATCGCTTTGGCGCATGATCGCGCGTTCCTACTCCATCCGCATCTCCCTCTCTTTCGGAGCATTCGGCGCGCTCCGAAGCTTCGGCGTCGACGAGACGATCTTCACACTCAGCTAGACACCGGCGCTCTAGTGGTGGCGGTGGCGGTTGTTATTGGGATTCCGCCGCCGATGCCTCCACACCGCCTCATGTTCGACCAGGCTCTTTACCCTCCCCTTCTTTGCCCGCCCCCACACCATCCACAGCATCGCCATCTACGCCAGGTTTTGCACGGCTGACTGTTCCTAGTAGCTACACACCTCTACCTACTCCGCCAGGAGACACCCCACTCGACACTCCTCGCTTCGGGGCCCAAACGCCGGTGGAGACACCTGACGTCCGTACCCCCATGGACACGCCGCTAGAGACCCCTGCCGGGACACCCAGGTTCACACGTCACCGGCCAGAGGGCTTGCCTTACTCCGTCGACTTCAGCGGCGGCATCATCATGGATGATGACGGCAAGAAGGTGATCTCGCATGTGTGGTCTTTGCTCTCAGCTGTTTAGAAACTACATACTAAACAAATGGAGTGAAGTACCAAGTGATTTAAAAAACAGAGTCATCAGCATACTTCATGATGAGTTTCCCATTCCAACACGGGATCAGCGCTTCAATTAAGACCTGATGAAGATTCGAATGCGTGAATACTGCAAACACAAGCGTTCCGAAGTGCAAAAAGCAATCAAGCATGGGTGGAAAAGGCCAGATTGGCTGGCCAAAGAAGATTGGAAGAATGCAAAGAAAGCAGCGCGCGAGAATCCCGACAAGTGGAAGCAACAAAAGGATGCAGCCAGAGTGCGAGTAGAGGCAGGGAGCTCGCACCACTTGGGGAGCGGTGGATGGGCATCATTTGAGGCCGATTTTGTAAGTGTTTTCTCATTGCTCTTTATGTTCGATAGTTTAGGGTTTATGAGTTTTTTAATTCTAACATAATGAAATCTTTGTATGTTTTGACAGTGGTCGATGACAGGACGTGATCCCACACCGTACGAGCGCGAGTACGCAGGCAGGAAGGGCTTAAACGCCCTGATGGACATTCTCAGTTCTCGCGGCGGCATGGTTAGTATTAGGGTTTACTCTTTTCTATTTTTTGTATTGTTTTATAAATGTCGTTATATGTTTATACTTACTGAAAGCTGTCTTATTGTCTTTTTTTGCAGAATCCGACAGATACGCCGCTTGGACGCGATGAGACGTCTGACTAGACGATGTCAGTTTAGCCGTAGCTAGATAGCATTAGTTTAGGGTTTCTCATAGCTTATGTATCATGAGACGGATTTTATACGTCTTTTTGAACCATGTATATTATTACATTTGTCACCGCAGTTCATTTTGCCAATCAATTCTTTATGCCTATGATGTTGTACAATTGTCATTATTACATTTTCCAATCAATTCATTTTTCCTATGATGTGTACAATTGTCAATTTTACGCTTGTCAATTTTGCAAACAATGCGTCTTGTGGGTGACTATTTTGGGTCTATTATCTACCCTTGCACTTTTTTTAAAAAGTGAATCAAGTACAATATGGTTGATGGGTGGCAGGGCATTCAATGCCCTGTCACCAAAAAAAAAATCTCTCGGGCGTCGCTATAATCGTCGCTATTTATGGCTCTGTAGCGTCGCTATGACCGTCGCTATAGACTTCTGTGTAAACGTCGCTATGAGCGTCTCTATATAGCGACGCTCTCGTAGCGACGCTATTAGCGACGATTTTAGCGACGCCGGGGGTTATAAAAACCCAGTGTATTTCCGTCGCTAACAGTGTCACAAGAGCACACAACCTCTTGTAGTGTCCCCAGATCAATGACCCTTTCGTTTAAGTCTAAGCGATATAGGTGATCCTAGTCTTGTAGTGACACTATCATGAGAAACATAACACATGAGTTCAATCACAAGAGCATTTTCCATATGCACAAATGATTTTTTGAAGCAGTCAAACTATAAATGGTCTTTTACATATCCATCATAAACCATAAAAAACACTTCATGATCCCATACAAAACCATGAACCATAATCCAATCTCCTTACATGGGTGAGCACTCCACCCAACTCACGGTGATGTAGATCCAATCCTACAAAACCATGTTACGCATAACATGGATGCAAAATTTCTGAGAGCACAACCATATCCCCCTAAAAAAGATCCAAGAGCCACACTGACTTCCACGATCAAAATCACAACCATAATCCATGAGGGGTCTCAACCCTTAACCATAAACCATACTCCACACTGAACGAATTCTGACACTTGGAGTTTGACATATTCACTGCAATCAAATTAAGCCTACATATGGTTCTTAAGACTTGAATTTTTTATTCATAATAGAAGTCCGAACAACGACCAAGCATGACTTCATCATCCAATTTTGACAATGTCAAACCATGCATAAGTGATACACTATGACCGCAGTACCTGAGCCCCAAACACATAGAGCTAGTTTTGACCTTGAAGGATGGAAAGCAATATACACATGCAGGTACCCACATCCATCCATGAAGTTCCATACAGCACACTACATCATTCCATCAACATAATCATGATGCAAAACAGCCCCGTCACTCTGATCAACCATATACTATAACTTCATGTATATATAAAAAATAACTTTTTGCCTGTTTTGGATGGATGCATAACATATAAATGAAGAGGTAAAGTGACTTTTTGCTAACAATGTCAAATACTATGGTGAGGGTGAAGAAGGAAATACCACATTGTCTTTGAAATTTGCCTGATGTAAAAATCATGGCTATTTTGTGGATTTTAGGGAAAAAACCAACTATGATTCTGTATTAGGAAGACCATTCATGAGGCATTAATTGCACTGATCCAAGACTTGGAATACAATTATCTAAGAGTCACTCGTGTAGATTTGGATCAAAAACTCATATTCAACCAACCAAATTTGGTATATGGGATTGAAAGACACTAAAAGACAATAAGATTTGTAAGCTATCCAACAATCAACACACTATCCGAACACCATGTCTTTGTGGCGACTACACACACACATGATGACACTCTCTATCCATGATGGAATTGTTGAAGAGGAAATAGGTGTATTGAGGAACATTTATGTAGAGTTGATTGATGCAATTCTTGCTCGTCATTGTTGCATATTATATAGACATTTTAAATATCAAGAAAGAATCCATGTAGGTACAATGAGAAGGAAGAGGGGAGAGAGAGAGAGAGAGAGAGAGAGAGAGAGAGAGAGAAGAAGAGAAGTTTTATTGCCGCACAGGAAGAATCACAAGAGACCTCAATTATCTAACCTTGAACTCAAGACCAGAAGAAGAAACAGGGCCTTCAACGAAAACGGGACGAATCCTGCATCACTTCACTTGCAGGGCTGGCTGAAGTCGGCGGCCACGAGGCTAAGGGGGATGGTGTCGCCGGGACACAAATAGGTACGGCCGAAGAGCTTACTGCTGGTGGCTGGTGCGATGGAGGAGCTGGGGAAGAAGGTGAAACGTTCGAAGGTGGGCTTGTCCACGGACATGGCGAAGGGGCTGATGAGGCTCTGCTTCCAGCGCCGATCCTCGCAGTTGGCCACGATGTTGGAGGCCTCGCAGGGGCAGTTGTTCACCAAACCCCACTGGAAGAGCCCCTCCCCTAGGTACTCGTTGCTCAGACTCACGTCACCCAGCCCGCACATGTGCCCCTCCACCACGGCCGTACTCCTCATCATGATCAGTAATATCGTCTCAACTAAAAGACGACAATAGGTATATATGCGGACAGATTAGCCATCAGCTCGCTCATTATAATAAAGGAACGCAAACGCAAGCGTACAAGAAATCACTTGCGATAACATGCATGCACACTATGCACACATATTGACACAGACGAATCACGAGAGTGGCTACCCGTTGTAGCCCAATTCTTGTAGGGCGTACCTGCGCACACAAGCACCACGGAAGAGAGTCACATGCGCTTCGCCATCGTTGAAAATACTTAATAATTAGTTGAATTAGCAACATAGTGGATCAGATTGATCTTAATGCAGATGTTTATAAGGTTGCACTTTACCATTGCGCCACCCTTCCTCGTCGGGCGGGAGGCCGCCACTGCGAATATGTAACTATCCTCATGACATGAAAATGTCCATTATAGTTCCCCCTCAGTACTAGGAATCAGTCACTTATATCTAGAATGAGAGCAAGTTATTCAATGTCTTCGGAGGCCAATCAACGTATGTTTGTCACTGAAGTGCATCCCCAATTGAGTAGAGAGAGAGAGAGAGAGAGAGAGAGAGAGGCAGCTGGGTACATCCATGCTTTGCTCCTCTGCCATTTCCAGAGATGGACAGGTGTGACCTATTCTACAAGAGAGGGTAATTGCGTGTGCATTGTCTACCTTTTTTTTCTCAAGAAAATCTTGGCTAGATTGTAAGCTTGCCCTCAAGAAAACCACCAAAATTTTACAAGTTTTAGTGTTAGTATCGGCAAATGCTTCAAATTTGGACCAAAAGACTGAAAGAGTTTCAACCATTTCCTTATTTTATTCAAATAGGCAAAATGTTTTTGGCAAGCATTGTGAGTACTCAATGTAGCAACAACATCAAGAAAAAGCAGCAGGTAGTCAACAGTGATAAGTATAGAAGAGGTGCCTTTAACATGTTGGATTAAGTCTTCAAGGAAGTCAATCGCTAGCATCACCACAAGTGTGCACTCCACTCATCTTTAATGCCATGAGAGCTCCTCGAGAGATTGTACCTTTCAGCTACAAATCAATTTGTTTCTATTATTTCTATAGACTCATATCGATTTCAGCTATTTTGTAATGGTTTTTCTTGATTTTTGAAGGTACTTACATACTCCCCACCTCTCCTCTCTCCCATCACAACACTAGCTCCCATTTTGGAAACTTGGACAACGTCTCCTCTAGCACACCAAAGAGCTTGGATATGCTATTGAGAGACCCTTATTCACATGCATGCCTAGAATTTCATTTATCCAATTAGGATGTGTTATGGAATTGATACTTTACTATTTATTGCAGCTGACAGGTGGAAAAGGCTTGGCCGATTTAGGCCTATGCCAATGGATATGTATATTATTCAAGTGCTCTTTTATGAGCTTTGGCCATTTATGACCGGCCGACCAATTTGTACTCACTTTGACCATTCAAGAAATCTATAAATCAAATACATGCAACGCAAAACTGGTCACTCTTGCAGGGGGAAAGATTCCACCCAATGCTTGTGTATTTCTTCTCTCTTCTCTCCTCTCTACTCTCTCGCCCTGCTG
Organism: Adiantum capillus-veneris; assembly: GCF_014529385.1. Classification (NCBI taxonomy): domain Eukaryota; kingdom Viridiplantae; phylum Streptophyta; class Polypodiopsida; order Polypodiales; family Pteridaceae; genus Adiantum; species Adiantum capillus-veneris. Next base: position 112,583,450 of record NC_140932.1, on the reverse strand, counting down.
GTATAGCACTCCGCTCTAAGAGGTGTGCATGCACGTGCTCTCATGCTCTATCCCCCTCCTTGTCTCTCTCTATTTGTGTATAGCATGGATTATGTGCTTCTGCGAGTCCTCATGTATGCAAATTCATTTGTTTATGGATTGTAGCATGTTATTTTGGTATTTTGCAGAGGGACACCGCGCTCACGTTTGTAGATTTTTTATCAAAGCATATGTTAGGAAATAAGACGTAGCTAAATAGATAATTGAGTAGATTACTTAATGGAGAGAGACAGATTTATATACACGAGATTATAGAGTAGAGAGAGAGAGAGAGTACACACGATATACATCACCCAATGTGGGCTACATCCATGGGAAAGCAGCCACTCAATGGCTTTAGTACTTCAAAACAAGAAGTAGTTTACAAAGGGATTATACCCTTAATGGAGCTCCCGCCTTGCTTCACTCTCACCACCTCACACTCACCTTGTTGCATCAACTTCACACTATGAAATGTGTGTAGAAATGGCCTCCTTTTATAGGCCAAAAGGGCTGCCCTCTCTTATGAGAGACAGTTATGTGTAGCCGCGCTTGTGCGAATAAGTCCAAATCGGACCCTCCAATCCGCCCATGTGTGGCCGCCCTTGAGAAGATAAGTCCGCTTTTGAATTCGGCCACCAGCCATTGACTTCCGACCACCGGCCAACCGACCGGTTGTTTTCCGGCCGCCGTCCGGCCATAATATTCCGGCGAAAAAAAATTCTCGGGGGCCTCCGCCTCCGAGGCCTTTAAAGTTACCCCTGATTCTTGTCCGTGAAAATTTTGGTTTCCGGTGAGTGATTTTCCTTCACGCACGATGGCTTCTCCTCATAATGGGGGCCTTACAAATGTGCGCTTTTACCACAGAAATTACAAGGGTAAATCAGGCTCCATACTTAACAGCATAGGCTATGCTCTTGGTTAGAACGATGATCTGTGCAATTCTGTGTTGAGCTTATATGTGAAGCTACTCAATATATGGCTTCTCTATATATGGCACCCAAGTCCCCTCTATATATACATCATCTCATGTGTGTATTCTACACACTTTGGGGTTCTATTTCTGTGCTCTCTCTTTCTCTCTCAACATGATATCAGAGCAGGATGTTTTTGTTTTCAATTTTTCTCCTAATTGATAACGATTTTGCAGAAACTAACCACGAAGGCACCGGAATTGATGTGTTCTACAACTATGCAGAAGAAATTTTTTCCAAATTCTGCACCGATTTTGAGTTATCGTTGGCGGACTCAGTGCATGTCTAAAAAGCAACTTTCTTTTTTTGTTTTTGATTTTTCTCCTAATTGAAAACAATTTTACAGAAATAGCACGTAAAAGCACTGAAATCGATGTGGTCTATATAACTTTGCAGAAGAAAGTTTTTTCAAATTCTGCACTGATTTTGAGTTATCGTTTGCGGACTGCGTATATGCCTGAAAAGCTACTTTTGGTTTTTATTTTTTGATGTTTCTCCTAATTGAAAATGATTTTGTAGAAACTATTCTTTGAAGCCATCAGAATCGATGTGGTGTACAACTTTGCAGAAGAAACTTTCTCTAAATGTTGCACCGATTTTGGGTTATCGTTCTCGAACTGCGAATATGTTTGAAAAGAAAATTATACTTTTTGCTTTTTATTTTCCTCATAATTGAAAACTTCTCAATTATATTCTCTCTTCATCAATCATATATTTGTTACTGACGTGACTTTACTGCACAAGCCATTTACATATTGTTCTGATTCAGTCGAGTCGTTGATGATCGTCCAAATTCTATCGAGCTACTGTTGGTACATGATCTTTTGTTATATGATATACTCGTTCTTCTAGAGATATAGTTTACATCGTTTTATTGATAATCTCTCGTTGATACCATAGTGATTTTGATGGTACCATGATGATGTTTTGTTAGTACTTTGGTCATGGTGATATTTCGTTGATACCATGGTTATTTTCGGTGATGCCATGTTGATATTTCGTTGATGCCATGGTTATTCTCGGTGATACCATGATGTTGTTTCGTTGATACCATGGTTATTCTCGACGATACCATGATGTTGTTTTGTTGATATAATGATTATTCTCGGTGATATCATGATGTTGTTTCGTTGATACCATGGTTATTCTCGGTGATACCATGATGTTGTTTCATTGATACCATGGTTATTCTCGGTGATACCATGATATTGTTTCGTTGATACAATGATTATTCTCGATGATATCATGATGTTGTTTCGTTGGTACCATGGTTATTCTTGGTGATACCATGATGTTGTTTCGTTGATACAATGATTATTCTTGGTGATACCATGATGTTGTTTCGTTGGTACAATGGTTATTCTCAGTGATACCATGATGATTTTCATTGACAACATGATGATTTATTCATTTTTATTGAGATGTTTTGTTAATACTTGATGATATTCATTGATATCACTACATTGATAAATGTTGTTTTATATAGTATATACACATGTCATTTGCATCACGTAATCATGCATCTTGTACTTTTACATTCATACTTTATGTACACATATGTTGTCGTGCATATATATGTTGTCAAAAGAGTGGCGTCGTGAACCATCTCTTATGGCATTGTGAACGTAATTATTTCACTAACGATGCTAAAAAATTTCATGACTATGTTTTTTTTTTGAGTCTATGATCTATGTAGGATTGATCAAAGAATTGATTACATGAAGACAAACTTGGTGACTATAAAAGATTTATGAAGACATGTTTGGTGATGCCATATTGATGACAACATGAAGAAATGTTTGGTGATGCCATATTGATGACAAGCTACACAGCAGATTCACAGAGACACTTCTGATTACGAGCTAATCGATAGCTTTTACACCTTTTTATTGAACCTTTGTATTCATTGTTTGATAGGATAAGAGTAATGTAACTCCTCATAAAACATTCATTGTAAAAGGAGTGATGTAGCTCCTCATAAAATATTCATTGTAAAAGGAGTGATGTAGCTCCTCATGAACATTTTTACATTCAATGATTTTTATAATATAACGGTGGGTGTATATAGAGCTGTGGGTTTTTCCCTTGATCCCCCAAGGATTTTTCCATCCATAGTTAGGGACCCTTATTTGAGCGGGAGTGTTGAGATTATATGTGAAGCTACTCAATATATGGCTTCTCTATATATGGCACCCAGGTCCCCTCTATATATACATCATCTCATGTGTGTATTCTACACACTTTGGGGTTCTATTTCTGTGCTCTCTCTTTCTCTCTCAACATTTTGTATCAGAGATAAGTGCACTAACTGAATTCTTTTCTATTTTGTTTAACCTCATTGTTTTACTCTCGCTTGATATAATTAGTTATTCCCTGCAAATTTTAGAGTATTTTAGTGCTAACATTTCAATAATTTGTAATCCATAAAAGAGATTTGACTGACTGGATACCAGAAATGCCAATTTTCACATCATTAGCAAAGCTTAAATAGTGTTAATATATATACATAAGTATCGATATGACTCGTTAACAGAGTGGTAGGGTGTAAATCCAATTGTATATGATAAAGAGGAATACCTAATTATGTAGAAGACAATGAAGGAGAAGAGGAAAAGAGAGTTTTTTTTTCAAATTGTCATCTATACACACCATTCTACGACAAAATGCGATCTATCGACCTCGAGCTCACATCATTAAGTAGGCACACATGCCCAAATTTAAACCAAAATTATATGCAAAAAATCCATCAATTCCCCATTGCAATGCTCAAACTGCAAGCTCAATCAAGCATAACCAAATGCTTACATGCTCAATTTCTCAAAATCAATTTTAATTTTTCCTAATCAAGCAATCCACACACTCCAAAATTAGGCACAAAAATTCAAATTTATCTCAATATGGCAATGCAGTTAGGCCTATCCCTAATGCTTCCACACACATTTCATGAAAATTTTACAGTCAACAACCATTTGGGTGCCTCAATTGACCCTCAATCATTCAATCAAGTGGTCTTCAATTGAGCACACACACTCAATATTTGCCCAATTTTTTGGCAAATAGACATATCTAATGATTGAATTTTCTCAATAAACACATTATTCATATGATTGCATACTCATATATGATCAATTCCATCAATTTCTATGCATGCACACACTCAAGATTAGGTACACACACACTTGAATTTTTATGGCATTTTTCCCCTCTTTGGTGGTTTACACGCACAATGATCTTTATGCACACACATGAATTCTTGTTGTTGGCAAATCAAGCTAAATATTGATAGACACATCATTCATTAGTCAAAATTTACCATCAATTTCACTCCAACTCACTCAAATTAAGCACAAAATGAAGGTGACTTGATTTACACACCTAATTTTAGAAAGTGATTAGCACACATTGGAGTAACATTAAGAAATTAAGAATTTGATTGAGCAAGTTAATGCGCTACATTATCAATGCATTCCAAGCTATTCCTTGCTTCATCATGCGATGATTCCACCTTGCACAAATATGTGTGGCTCTTCCAATTTTCACCCAAAAATTGACCATTGTAGGCCAAAACTCAACCACTCAAATCAATAGATTAGGCAAAATTTATCTTAGACGCCCAAAGATAAACTCCCATGTTTGAAGCACTTTTTGCACATCTTTTCATACAAGTATGATCTTTATAGCTGACACATAAAACTACACTACCCTGATACAGTCTTATCATTCATGCACTTCCCTATGTTACACTTTACCATCGAAAAGACACTAAATGATGGACACAAAAGGCTTTAGGCTTACCAATTGAGCTCAAACTTCATCAAGAACCAAGTTGAAACCCCATAGAAGCACTCAAGGTGAAAGAATCCCAAAAGGACCCAATATCACACAAATCTATCTTTGGCATGCCAAAGATAGAGAGGTCCCTGACTCATCAAATTTAGTCACAGATGTGTTTGTATGACTCAAATGAAGCACCGTGTCAAATTTCATCAAGGATGCCATAGCAAAACTCCATCAAACACAACAACCTCTAATAGCAAAAAAAGCAGACATAGAATTGCCCATAACTCTCACCACAAGGGTAAAAAATCCATCAGACTTCATGCATATCACCTGCAACACATACACACCCTGTACATCCGCTCTGGACCAAGTTGCATGCACACACATACATTTGCATCTTAGGTGCACCAAAGATATATTTTGCCAAAAATTATATTTTTATTGCACCTTAACTGTTGTATTAGCTTTTCTACTTCTTGCGAACTGTTGGAATAAGTCTAACAACCATATTTGGTGGTTTTCTCTTAGGATCTCTCTCATCAACTTTGGGGTTTCCAAAAAAGAAAACTATGAAGGTTAGGTTGGCTGAGCTTCCCCTGTACCAGTTAGAAGAGGATTCTCTAAAGGAAGAAAATGTTACATGGTTGGCCAAGGAATAGCTATAGAGTCCGCATGTCACACTCTATGATGGCATGTTCAAAAGTCCACAAGGATCTAGGGCAAAATTGGAAATGCTACCCAAAGAAGCTCAAGACCTAGCAAGAGAAAATATAGTTAGACCATTGTGGGAGAAAATTGGCCTCACAAACTATATCCAGTTGGAACCATGTGGTGTCGACTACAGAAGAGCTTATGAGTTTCTACATAGTATTAATGAAGAGGGTCAGGCCACTATTTCAGATTTAAATGGCACTCCAATAGAGTTGAACATTACAGAAGAGTAGATAGTGAATTCTTTGAGACTGCAGCCCAAAGAGGGAAAGCCAATAAGAGACTTCCAGTTGCCTACCACATGCATATTCTTTGTTAAATCAATATCCTTCACAGATCTCAAAAAAACGAGATAGAGTAGGCACTCAGACTATCCCACTAGCACTTCCATTTCACCACAAAGAGGCCACCATGGTACACTTGCCCCAATCATGCCATGGTTTCTACTTTTACACAAGCATCAAAGAAAGAGGGAGTCATTGAGGTCAACCATGCCCACTATATTGTTAGGGTATAAAGCCCAATGTGGTCGCCCAGGTAAGTGGGCGGGCCGCTAGGTATGTACACATATTCTTTTGTAAAAACCTAATAAGAACTCACTATGCTCTACACATTACAGTAGAGCGAGTTCACCATATCATCGTGCTCTTCTTCTCGCACTCTCTCACGCGTCACACTTCCACTCATACTCCTTCAACTGGTATCAGAGCTCATATCGAGGCTCGGGGCAGCATTGCAAGAGGCTAGAGTCACCAGCTCAGATTGGAGTGTAATTCGACAGGCAAAGACACGGCCCCAAATCTCGTGGGCAAGTCCGAAGGGCTCGGTGTTGTCAGAAATTCATTCTGAGGTCATCTCGGCCACCATTCGGCTTCAACAAAGGTCTGCGTAGGCCATTTTCGACTATGTGGTCTCAGCGGGTGTAGATCCGACTTTGCAAATTTGGGGTTTTCTGCCTACGACTACAGGTGCTGAGGATATCGACACTCCCAGAGTGTTGATTTGTGGTTGTCTACACATCGAAGGACGGCTCACAGTCCTTGGAGGCGTGTCACATACGACACGGGCGCATCTACACACAGACTGTAGGCGACATCCACTAGTTCATCAGGTAGCTTGTGTTTGCTGCTTGATATTCCAGATTTCTTCCTGACATTGCAGGTACTTCCACATGGGATGTATTGTCAGAGATGATGTATGTCTGTTGAGGGTTTGCTGGCTGTGAGTCACGCAGCAAACAACCGCCGCAACGGTTACAGCATACAGTGGGAAATTTGTGGATGTATGACTTTGTGGGAAGTCTATGTACTGTCAGATTTAATGCAGCCTTTGTTGAGGGTCGAGTGAGGTTTTATTGAGCTGGGGGATTCTCGAATGTTGAGATCCTTTCGGTGATACAGGTCTTGGAGCGATCCCTCGAGCACCCTTAGATAGGCAGCTAGGATGTATTGACTGTGAGTTAGACAGTTGAGATTGCATCTTTGCTTTACTGCCGTTGAGGCATTGTCGCAGTCTATGCTTATAGGACAGTGAGAGACAGTACAGGTGCAGGACAAGTTTACCCGCAGCTTACAGTGTCAAAGAGACAGTGTTTTTTGAGCTGTTTTTTGGTCTGTTTTTAGTACACCATAGCCATTTTACAAAGGAGACTCTGCCAAAATTTCTGCAGAATCTAAAGCTTTCTTGGTTCATTTGATAGGTTGATATTGGTTCAGAGGTCAGTTTACAGGGGAAACTCTGCCGAATTTTTCCCAGGAAAGTAAACCACTGTGAAGCGTAGCTATGGCTGTATCACAGGACACTGCTCTTTACAATATCAAGAAGCTGGATGGAACCAATTTCCCATTGTGGAAGAAGCAAATTTGGCACGTGTTGGTACAAAAGAAGCAGATAAAACCTATAAAGCTCAAGGGGATAAAACCAGAAGATATGGACGAAGATGAATGGAGCGAATGGGATGAATTGGCACTTTCTACCATTATGCTGACTTTGGCAGAAAGCGTTTACTTCAATGTAGCAGATTAGATGTCGGCTTATCAAGCATGGTTAAAGCTGAGTGATCTTTATGAGAAGCAGAGTGCAGCTTCACAGGTATACTAGCTTAAGAAGCTTGTTGACTTGAAGATGAAAGAAGGGACACCTATGTCCAATCATCTGAATGAATTCAACACAATCTACAGTCAGTTGTCAGCTCAAGGTGTCAAGTTTGATGAACCTGTTAGAGCCATGTTCCTGTTGATCACATTGCCGGAAAGTTGGGACACTTTTCGCACAGCTTTGAGTAATTCTGCACCTCCAGATGGTTTGAACATAGCAGGTGTAGAAGGAATTCTGCTTACTGAAGAAACCAATAGAAAGACAATGGACAAAGGCAAAGGAACAGCCTTAGTTGTCAGGGGAAGGACCAAAGAAAAGTACAAGGGTGGAAAGAGGAATCAGTCTCGTAGCAAGTCCCGTAGTGCTAAAGGCAAGAGTGACATAGAATGCTACCATTGTGGCAAGAAGGGTCACATGAAAAGAGACTGCACAGAATGGAAAGCAGAAAAAGGCAAAGAGAAAGCTGAAGACCATGGTGAGAAGAACAAGTCCTCAGTGAAGATTCAAGAAATAAATGTGACAAACACTGTTGCAGAGGATGACAGTCTATTGTCAGGAGACATCTACTTCTTGAAGAATACAATGGACTCAGCTCTTCTTACAGCATCTGATGGAAATGCACTGCGTGACTGGATTATAGACTTAGGGGCATCACTTCATGTGTCTCCAAACAAGGAGTGGTTTACCTCTTATGTGACCACTAAAGATCATGTTCGGCTAGGCAATGGGCAGACATGTGAGATCTTAGGTGTTGGAGATGTTCAATTGAAGTTTCAGAATGGCTCTTCTTTCACGCTGAAGAATGTGAGACATGTTCCCGCAATTACAAAGAGCTTGATCAGCACAGGTTTACTTGATGATGCTGGCTACGTCACCACTTTTGGACAGAACATGTGGAAGATATCCAAGGGTTCTATGACAGTAGCACATGGAGTAAAGTCTGGAGGACTTTACATGATTTATGTATCAAATGTCTCTAAAAATGTAATCAATGTAACCGAACAGCCGAACGTTTCTTTGTGGCATAGCCGGTTAGGACATATGTCCAAGAAGGGAATGGAAATCTTGTCTCGTTCTGGTTATTTGCCTGGCTTTTCATTTAATGATTTTGAATTCTGTGAACATTGTCTGTATGGTAAGCAAACACAACAGCCACATAAACATAGAAGCAGTAGAAGAGATACACAGTTGGCACTTGTTCATAGTGATTTGTGTGGACCTATGCCTAACCTATCTCTAGGGGGAGATTCTTACTTTATGACATTTATAGATGATTACTCAAGGAAGGTATGGGTTTAATTTCTCAAGCACAAGGATGAAGAGTTTAGTGTTTTCAAAACGTTTGTGACACTTGTGGAGAATCAGAGTGGCAAGAAGCTTAAATGCTTACGCACTGACAATGGTGGAGAGTATGTTCCAAAGGCCTTTCAGGACTTTTGTGAGTCAAAAGGTATAAAACGTGAACTTACTGCTCCTTACAATCCTCCTCAAAATGGTGTTGCTGAGAGGATGAATAGGACCATACAAGAGAAGGTTAGAAGTATGTTGTCTAATGCACAGCTGCCAAATGGGTTTTGGGCTGAATCTGTATCAATAGCTGTTCGTCTTGTAAATAGATCTCCTAGCAAGGTTTTGCAGAAGGATTCAGTGCCAGAGATGGTATGGTCAGGCAAAATTCCCTCATACAAGCATCTCAGAGTCTTTGGTTGTGAGGCATATACTCACGTTCCAAAGGAATTTAGGAACAAACTTGAGCCAAAGAGTAGAAAGTGCATCTTTCTAGGCTATGGTAATTCTGGTGAGATGGGGTACAGACTTTGGGATCCCGAATCCAGAAAGGTTGTCCGCAGCAATGATGTTCACTTTAATGAATCCAAATATCATGCTAAACCAGAGAGGGCTGAGGAGATTAGAAGAGTTGTCTTCCAAGAAGATGGACCTGCACGTGCAAGACAAAATGTCAGGGCTCAAGAGGAGCAAGGACAGGATAGAGTGGAACCACAAGTTGTGGCTGAGCCTGAGCCACCTATTGTGCGTAGATCTGGACGTGTCACGTGACCTCTTGATAGGTTTGTTCCATCTATGAACTATGTCATGTTGTCTGATTGCAATGAGCCTTCATGTTACAAGGAAGCAGTGCAAATGAAGGACTCCGGGAATTGGCAATTGGCCATGCAGTCAGAGATGACAGCTCTACATAAAAACCAAACATGGAAGCTAGTTAAATTACCACGGGGCAAAAAGGCTCTACCCTGTAAATGGGTTTACAGGTATAAGATCACCGCTCATGATAGTCAGCCAAAGTACAAAGCAAGGCTTGTTGCCAAGGGCTTTAAGCAAGAACAAGGCATTGACTTTGATGAAGTGTTCTCTCCGGTGGTCAAGATGACTACATTGAGATGCTTTCTTGCATTGGTTGCCATATTAGATTTGGTGTTGCACCAAATGGATGTCAAGACAGCATTCTTGCATGGTGATTTAGATGTGGAAATTTACATGCAGCAGCCAGAAGGGTTTGTTGAGAAAGGCAAGGAAGATTGGGTATGCCAGTTGTTAAAGAGTCTTTATGGCTTAAAACAATCACCGAGGGCATGGTACCATAAATTCCACAAGTTTATGCTTTCTCAAGGCTACAAACGTAGTGAGTTCGATCACTGTCTATATACAAAGAAGGCTAAGGATGGCAGTTGGCTGATCCTTATTTTGTATGTGGATGACATGTTGATTGCTGGCAAGCACTTGGAAGAAATTTCAGCTTTGAAGTCAAAGATGGCAAAATTATTTGACATGAAAGACATGGGTGAGGCAAGTCATATACTTGGTATGCGCATTGAGAGAGACGGATCAAAGAAGTTGATTTGGTTATCTCAAACAAAGTATATTGACAAGGTTTTGCAACGTTTCAATATGGAGAAGGGAAAGGCACTGAGTGTTCCATTGCCACCATATGTGAAACTTAGCAAACAAGATTGTCCTGTGTCTGAGGAAGAACGGGCTGAAATGGATAAGATTCCATATGCGTCTGCAGTGGGTAGTTTGATGTATGCAATGATTGCTACTCGCCCAGACATTGCATTTGCAGTGGGAGTAGTAAGTTGATACATGTCAAACCCAGGCAAGAAACATTGGGAGGCAGTGAAAGGAATATTGAGATACCTGAAAGCTACAAAGAGTATACGTATATGCTATGGGAGTCAGGAGCTAAGTGTAAAGGGTTTGACAGACTCATATTATGCAGGTGACTTAGACAACCGAAGGTCTACGTCAGGGTATGTCTTTACATTGGCTGGTGGAGCAGTATCATGGCGTTCTAGATTAGAAGATTGTGTTACTCAGTCTACTACAGAGGTTGAATATGTTGCAGCATCAGAGGCATGCAAAGAATCAATTTGGCTTAATCCACTAGTAACAAATTTGGGAATCAAAGAAGAGATGCTTGTATGATATTGTGATAGTCAAAGTGCTATACAATTGGCTCGCAATCCAGTTTATCACTCAAAGACAAAGCATATGGATGTGAAGTATCATTTCATCAGGGAAATGCTCGAGGATAAGCAACTTCAGCTTGTCAAAGTTCACACCACAGAAAATCCTGCTGATCTACTTACAAAAGGACTTCCCTCAGAGAGCTTTGCGCATTTTCGCAAGCAGTTAGGTGTAGGGTAGTACATCACTTCTCTACATCTCTTGTATATTAGCTTGTATAGTAGCTTCTCTCACACTTAAAGTACCACATTGGACTTTAAGTGGGAGGTTGTTAGGGTATAAAGCCCAATGTGGTCGCCCAGGTAAGTGGGCGGGCCGCCAGGTATGTACACATATTCTTTTGTAAAAACCTAATAAGAACTCACTATGCTCTACACATTACAGTAGAGTGAGTTCACCATATCGTCGTGCTCTTCTTCTCGCACTCTCTCTCGCGTCGTACTTCCGCTCATACTCCTTCATATATTCATACCACCTTGACACATGTAAAGAAACCAAAGAATATATCCTTCTTAGGGGCTCAATAAGTGCTCACGAGGATAGCATATCATGCTATCGGCCAAGCACAACACCTATTGCCAACCCCGGAACAAAATTTATGGCTATCGAGTAAATTGGATAGAGAAGAAGAAGAAATACAAACCAGAGCACCACCAGTTGGTCACAAGATTAAGAAGAGGACTCCTCAATGTTGTGGAGTGCAAAAAACAAGAAACTGAATACCCCTATATCCTTGCACACACCACAGCATTAAAAAGGAACAATGCAAGGCAACGGAAAACACCTAAGTCGAACACCTGTAAAGATGGGTGAGAAACAGCTCCAACCCAAACCATGATTAAAAATTTTGAAAACCAAGACCATAAATACAAAGATTTTTTTGTGTAGACTTACGTAGAGTATCCAGATGCTTGATTCCAACTACAAATGAGAGAGTTACAAGCTTTTGAAGATGGGGTCTCTCTCAAAAGCTCCAAAAAACAAGTCTTTGTAAGCCAAAATGGTGTGCAAGGAATTGTAGCTATTAAAAAGGAGGCCTCTTATTTTAATACAAAGGGAATTTTGGTCAATTTGGGAGCCGTCACTTTCACTTTCCATAATTGGCTCACTTCTCTAGGTTTTTGGGAAAGGAAGGGGTTGATGTCGGTCATTTTTGTGCTCAAAAAGGCTTTTTTTTTAATGTTTTGACTTATCCAGAAGGGGGAGAGGGGAGGGGGGGGGGAAGCCAAAATTGAAGTAGTCTAGACCATTTGAGTTCCCAAATGCCTCATGAGGTGTGAACAAGAGTGGCCAATGTGAGAGAGAGCCCACAAGCCACCAAGCGAAGCCAAGAAGACCAAGTTCCCCACTTGATACAAAGGGAGAGTGTCCTCCCTTGGGCCTTATACTCTCCCCTTTGCACTTACTCCACTCCAAGTGGAATTATACCTTTTCCACATAGCACACCCTCCCCATTCTTTCCCAGCTTCCCATACATCCAAGTTAATTTCCAGCTTTACCACCTCACTGAGCAATCTTCTGGGGGGCATAGTGCATGACTCCGGCCATCAAATGTGACGTCGTAAGGCACGGCTCGGAGCCCATAACTTTGACTATTTTCATTAATCTTCATAATCATCATTTATAATTAAAATCATCATGTTGGCCCAATTTCCCTTCTTTGCATGCATCTGCAACCCCTTTCTAAGTAGAGACCGCCCACTTCCAATATATGTAACTCATGGCATATGAGTCCGATTCACAAACTATAAAGCACGGCTGAAAATACTCATTGAAAACCACCTTTTGAACACTTAACTAACTCAAAGCTCCAGTAATAAATCCCAAAGGAATCCAGCCTTGTACATGAGTTTGTACAAAGTCACTACTGAGCTTCGAAACACTATGTACACATATATACAAGAGGCTAGTGAGCAAGATTTTTGGCATGACTTAGTACCTTTAGACTCATCCAAAAAATGCCTGACATAGCTTTCCTCTATCAATTTAGACTTCTCCCATGCCTACACCTTTGTGCCATGCATCTACCACCACAGGACATACGTCAGGTAACTCTTCCAAAGCCAACACTCTAACATGTCCACGCTTTGGCTCTTTCTCAATAGGATTCGTTAACGACTTCCAATGCCTCTTCAATTTGGGTACCATATTCATAGATTGTCCAAAGGTAAAATTCACTTTCCTCCCAATCAGGTCTTCCTTCAAGCTATAAGTTGCTTGGCCTTCACCCGATGGCAAATTTGCTACTTCAAATTTCCTGCGAGGTCTTGTTTTCCTCTTTACCTTTGCATCTTCACCTTCTTTCTCCTTCCCTTTCTTCTTACTAGGGCCAGCACCATTCTGTGTTCTTTCTCTCTTTCCCAATGGCATCATATCAGCCACGTTGTCCTCTACACGAATTATTCCCACATGGCCATCACCATTTGGAGCTTGGGCTTCTTGATGAACTTCATGAGCACCTTGATCCCCTCTTATATCCAAAGCAAAGTCATTGGCCCTATTTGGTAAATTCTGGGGAAGAGGGGACATATCACCTCCAATCCTAGGTGGTCGATCGCAGTAAGTACTAATATGTCCAAGCTCTCCATAAGTGTAGCATGTACGATTAAATCTTCTGCCACGGTACCCACCACGTCCACATCCAAGATTTCCAACAAGTGGTGGAGCTTCATACTGCTGAGGGACCCCCCTTCCAGCTTGCGGTAGAGCACCTCTCGCATAACCACCTCTTCCACATCCCCTCCACCTCTAAGAACATTAAGCCATAGCTCCTGCATCATGGTCATCATATCTTTCATATTCCACTGTAATCAGTGTCTACCCCCTTTAAATCGTTTGGTAGACTCCAAAGTCCACTTGACTGTGGCCACTCTCCCATACTCATTGAGCCTTTGAGCTTTCCACTCTTTCTCCCTGGCAGTTGTGATTGCTTCTTCAAAAGTGAGAGGCCTCTTCAACTCAACTTTGACTCATTTCAAGCTTTGCTTTAAGTTTGACACAAAGTGGTCCTTCTTCAACATGGCAGGGGGAATCTCATTTCCTAAAGCTCGAGCCCCTTTATCCCATAAACGGATAAATTGCATGACAAAGTCATCAACATTCCTTAGCCTTTTGAGTATACCCTAGGATTTCGTGCCAGACTTCATCAGGTGCTTCAATTTTCCTCTATTGTGCCAAAAGAGTGAGCTTTATGCCATTATAATCCAAAATAACCCCCAGTACCTCTACTTGTGCCGCTTCCCCATATTGCTGCAACCAAGACTTTGCCTCATCCTGTAAACTGTATTGCAACAATCTCAGCAGTATGGCTGGATCTTGTATGCCCCGTAACAAGCAATTGACTTCCAATTTCTCAATGAAACCATGTGCATTCTCATTAGGCAATCCATGAAACTTACGAAACTCGTCTACCATGATTGATTACCACAGTTCACTTACATGTGATGTTGGTAGTGCCAGGGATGTCGATGGATCGCTCCACACCTAATCCACCTCACACTGGGTAACCCAACCAGTAGTGCTTAGCTTCAAAAAACCTCACGACCCTCACAAAGTCTGCAATCCAATTTAGAGACCACCTCTAGTACTGTCCACAAATAGCACATACAGAGGCGGTTGCCCATAAGGACCCACATCCCCTTTACATTCTCTGCTTGTCTGCAGTGTAGACCATTTTTATGAGAATTGGAGAATGGGAGCACTTGATCCTCAGTGGGGGCACCAAAATTATGTGAAGTGCAAATGACAGGGAAAATAAATGCCCCTATAGCCTTGCACACACCACACCGTTAAAAAGGAACACCGCAAGGTAGCAGAAAACACCTAAGTCGAACACCTGTACAGACGGTGAGAAATAGCTCCAACCCAAACCATAATTAAAATTTCTGAAAATCAAGACCATAAAGACAAATCTTGTGTTGTGTAGACCTCCGTAGAGTATCCATATGCTTGATTCCAACTACAAATGAGAGAGTTACAAGTTTTCGAAGATATGGTCTCTCTTAAAAGCTCCAAAAAAACAAGTCTTTGTAAGCCAAAAGGGTGTGCAGGGAATTGCAGCTATTAAAAACAGGGCCTCTTATTTTAATACAAAGGGAATTTTGGTCAGTTTGGGATTCGTCACTTTCACTTCCCATGATTGGCTCACTTCTCTAGGTTTTTGGGAAAGGAATGGGTTAATGTCGGTCTTTTTTGTGCTCAAAAAGGCATTTTCTTGAATGTTTTGACTTATCCACAAGGGGGGGGGGGGGGGTGGGGGGGTGGGAGGGGCCAAATATGAATGGGGATGGACAATCTGAGTGCCCAGGAACCTCATGAGGTGTGAACAAGAGTGGCCAATGTGAGAGAGAGCCCACAAGCCACCAAGCCAAGCCAAGGAGCCCAAAAATCCCAAGTTCCCCACTTGATACAAAGGGAGAGTGTCCTCCCTTGGGTCTTATACTCTCCCCTTTGCACTTACTCCACTGATTATACCTTTGCCACATGGCACACCTCCCCATTCTCTCCAAACTTCCCATACATCCAAGTTAATTTCCAGCTTTACCTCTTCACCGATGAGCAATCTTCTGGGGTCCATAGTGCATGACTCCGGCCATCAAATTTGACATCGTAAAGCACGGCTCGGAGCCCATAACTTTGAATATTTCCAAAAATCTTTATATTCATCATTTATAATTAAAATCATCATGTTGGTCCAATTTCCCTTCTTTGCATGCATCTGCAACCGCTTTCTAAGTAGAGACCGCCCACCTCCAATACACGTAACTCATGACGTATGAGTCCGATTCACAAATTTTAAAGCACGGCTGAAAACACTCATTGAAAAAAAACTTTTAAACACTTAACTAACTCAAAACTCTAGTAAGAAAGCCCAAAGGAATCAAGCCTTTGTACATGAGTTTTTACAAAGTCACTGCCGAGCTTCGAAACACTATGTACACATATATACAAGAGGCTAGTGGGCAAGCTTTTTGGCATGACTTAGTAGCTTTAGGCTCATCCAAAAAATGCCTGACAACGTCTCTCCACCCCTAGAAAGCAAAACAAGAAACAGAGGAAAGACTAAGTGGATGAGCTAGTTTGTTAGCAGCAAGCTAACTTGGATAACATTTTTCAGAGCTTTTATTGTAAAAGAACTTATTATTTTGATCAATTAGGAATTTTGTAACTCCTACTTTCCAAATAAATAGTGTAATTGATGAGTCGGGGCTACAAGCTTCCAGATTGTATCAACCTATCTTTAGTTAGAGCTCCCAGATTATTATTTTTGACCAAGAAACCATGGCTAGGGTATAAAAGCCAAATTTTATAAGTTTTTGGATAATGAAACACAGCGTGAGCAAACGGCCCCCACTTCTCTCCTTCTCGCACTTCCTACTCCCTTCTCGGTTGTCACATTGCAGTGTCGTCTGCTACGTTGCAACCGCAGGTAAGAGCTCTAGGCATTGACGTAAGCATTTCACGATAATCCATAGCTTTTGGCATCGTCGACTCATGGCCTAATTTCATCATAAGTAGGAATTTAAGCTTTAAAATCATAAAATAAGTATAGGCGGGATTGGGACATCATTGCTAAGCATTTAGATGCATTATGGGTCGAAAATGACTAGGTTAAAAACTCACTACTGTTGATAATCACAATTTTTGCACGACCTAAGTGAGATTTGAGACCATAAGCATGTGCTTAAGTCTTATAAACATGTCCTAGGAGTTTCGTAATGTTTGGATGTCGTTTGATGTTGTAACGGTTATGATTTGTTTACCGATTAGCGACTAGCTTTTGGTGATTTCTATCATTTGAGTGTAGCTTGAGTTAGATGTGATTTGTCTGTTGTTTTCTAAGAGATTGACAATTTCTTGTAGCCTCTATGCACTAGTCAAGTCAGCTTCGTCTCATGGATTCACAATTATATTCGTGGTTCTCGATATGTCTGCAATAAGATAGGAGGGAGGTTAGACACCCGTCCCACATTTGGCGCCGCTGCCGGGGATTGAAGAGACCTAAACTAAGAAAAAACATGACTGTCTTGTGTAGTTGTCCTTTAACTTCCTCTAGGATCACCTAGAGTCAAAAATTTCTTTTTAAAACCTCATAGCTTAAGATCGTCATCTTTTGCTGTGTAGAGGTAGCTTGGAAGTAGGTTGTACTTGCTAAGTACCTTTTAGAATTATAGGATTATAGGATTAGATTAGGATTTTGAGAATGATTAATGGACGATACAAGTCTTAAGATCAAGGCTCAAAAAAAACCATAAAAAACAAGAAAACGAGTGTTTGTGGACACTTTCCACAACCCCGTTGCAATAGAATCTAGGAGTAGGGTAAGTAGAATCTTAGGTGGGATCTCAGAAAATTGCTCTATCCAAAAGAATCAATTGTGAGTTGTTTATGTGAAGTTGCAGAACTTCAGGTCTACGGCTAGAAACAACACCAAAAGACTGTCAACCACTGAATCCGGCTGGAGATTATGCTTTAAAAGTTGTATGAACCAGTGGGTAAGTTTAAGGATGTATTTGAGGTAAATTTTCAAGAGTTTGCAAAAAACTCAGAGTATTTACTTTTTCTTGACATTTTAGGCTCAATTAAGTTTTGACTTGACTGAGAGGCTTAAAATAGATCATAAAAAGACAGTCCCCACTGAAAAAGTTGAAAAAAGTGCTCATTTTGGGCCAAAAGTAAATAATCGCGATTATTTATTTGGATCACTAAACTGACCAAAACCTTGATAAAAACTGAAATTTGTACTGATTCTTGAGAATATGAGTGTGAATTGAGAAAATATTGTTCAAACTTAGTGAAACTTGACTCAGAGGCTTATATTGAAGTGATAAACAAGTGTACATGCTCAAATGATAAAAAAAGGTGCAAAAATTTGTCAGAAGTAAATAATCACAATTATTTACTTTTGTCCCATCTTTCAAATACCTCTAGTTTTAGCATGTTATATCAAGCCCACAAATCCAATTTGGTAAGATTTGGATCATTGAAGTGAAAATTGTGGCCAAATTTGATAAGTCAATCTGTAGACACAAAACTGTTGAACATTTGAACAGGGATTATCCAAATTTGATGAAACTTGGCTAGGGAGCTCAAGTTGAGCTGCTTAACTATTATGTGTCAACGTTGTGGCAAAAAGTTGCATAAAAATACCAAGAGTAAATAATCACGATTATTTACATCTACTACAAAATTGGGTATTTTTGCATATTTGAGTATACCACAAGGTCAAGCATACCAAGTAGACCACACAAATCAAATTTGGTAAAATTTGGATCACAAAAGTGAAAATTAAGCCAGATTCTCAAAAACTGAGTCTTCAGATACGAAACAGATAACTTAGACAAATTTTGTTCAAACTCAGTGAAACTTGTCCAAGGACCATAACAAGTTGAATATTTGGTAAAAGAAGCCAAAAAGTGTAAAAATCTAAGAAAATTAAATAATCACGATTATTTACTTCTGATACACAGAGACAAAATTTTGGATTTTTGAGCTTGTACAGTGTTAATGGAACATAATATAACACCACCGGTCAATTTTTTGGGTTCAATCGGATCCAAATTAGTACATGTTCACTCAGTTTCCAGGTTACAGATTGGCTTTTTGCAAAAGTAGAATCTGGAAGTCTCAATTGCTGACTCACTTAGCTCAAATTGAAGTGATATACATAGTCCAGTCACAATAGCTAGCAAAAATTGTACAGTCTTTGTGAAAGGATAGCTAACTTGATTAAATTGTACAGTCTTTGTGAAAGGATAGCTAACTTGATTAAATTATACACTCTTTGTGAAAGGATAGCTAACTTGATTAAATTGTACAGTCTTTGTGAAAGGATAGGTAACTTGATTAAATTGATACAGGAATCAGGTTTCAAACAAGAAATTGAAAGCGTGATAGGAGTTGCAATCAAGTCAAGTGGAAGAAACTAATAACAAGTCAATCCAACGATAAGTACTCTATCGAGGGCTTCACAAGTCTGTATGAACCTTAGATCTGGTCATATACTAGCAAACCAAGGCATATTTTGTGAGACCGTTAGTAGAGTATCCACCGAAGAGAGTGTGAATCAAGGCGATCACTTGGACACTATCTTTGAAGAAGTCTCAGAAACTTTTTCAGAATCAATATCTGAAATGTCTTCCTATTCTACTCATTCAGGAACCGGAACGACAGTGCGGTATAAGCACATACTCACCTTTTATAAGAATAATGGCCATGGAGCTCAGGTTTACCTGGATCCTAATGAAGAGTATGCCATTTGCATTGATGACTATGACATAGAGTTTGAAGAGGAAATTGGGACAAACAAATAAGGAAAAATGTATATGGATAAAATTAGCACTCAGTATTTACAAGTTGAAAACCCTGACGTGATAGAAAAATGGGGGTTAGAAGTAAATGCCATAATTCCAGATATGGCAGCAAAGGAAGGACCACCGAGTTTAGAATTTGAGGGAGATGATCAAGTTGAAGCCTTTGAAACGGATTAGCATGGATAATCCTAGGATCGGAGTCTATTGTTGGGAGGATAGAAACGTCAAAGATCTTCTATGGACTTCTCATGCCAAATGAGGACAGTTAACACCCATGAAGATGATCTATATCTTCAAAATCAAACACAAGGGTTCAGCAGATCTACCAACCTACCTATTTAGGGATTGTTATAACAATAATTTTGTTATAATGAGTCCTGAGGAGGTGGAATAAACCAAATACCAAGGGTACTCCATAAGAGATTGGATATTGGGTCAAGGACTAGAGACTATTCCAAGAGAGGAACTCCGCAAGAGATCTTTTGGGAGTAATGCTAAAAAACCCAAAACTACCTCATCGTGAAGAAAATCGGGTGACACTAAAGCCAGTCTAGGGCTACATAAGTCACTATTTCCAAAAGACTGGTTTGAAGGACTCGGGACAAGACCAATTACCAAGAGACCGGGAGTTGAATCAAATAGACGGGTAAGACGAGCTGATTTTCAAAAATGGGTCAAAAAATATAGTGGATCTGGGGATCCATATGACCACTTAGCAAGCTTTAAGCAAGTGCTAAGAGCATAATGCATGTTTGATTTCCATACTCAATTTGAGGGATTTGGAATGACATTAGAAGGAAAAGCAATTACATGGTTCCAAAACATTCCACCAAGGTTGATCATGGACTTAAATACATTAGCTCAGGGATTTGTAGCTACTTGTTCCAAAATGGGGATCAAACATAATATTGTAGCTCAAATCTATAGCTTCAAACAGAAACAAGGTGAATCTGTTAGGGATTGTGCAACTAGAATAAAGCAATACATTGCAAGATGCCGAGAACTAGAAATACATGCAAAAAAAAGATTAGTATCATTGTTTCTAGAGGGACTGCTAAACAAAGAACTTCATGCTATATTGTATATCAAGAAACATATGCCCCTAGAAGAGTGTGTGTCAAATGCTATTGACTTAGGAGACAATTGTGATATTTTCAATGAAGAGGATGTCCCTAAGGATAATCAAAGTGAGAGAACAACATCCACCAAACCAAGACAAGTGGGAACGGCTGCTGCAACACCACTTACAGCCATAGAAGACATGCTCAAAAGGATGAGTGAGATGATGAATAATATGCAAAAAGCACCTATGAGGGAACCAGGACAAGGGATACCTCAACAGGGACAACCAATTAGACCACAGAAATGGTGTGCAATCGAGGGTAAATGGACCAACCATGAGACCAATGAGTGCTATTACCGACCAAAGTATGATGGAAATGTTCAATATGTGCCTATGAGGCCACATGACAACCCATGTATAGATATCAGACTAATATGGCCCCAACTCAAAGACCACCAATGGACATGGAAAGACCACAACCCGTGTTGGGTCAACAACCTCCATATCCTGGACATAATGCAGTGCATGTAAAGTCAATGCATTCAGAGGGAGTCATAGATGAACAAGCACTAGTTCCTATTACACCCTATGTTGAGCCTAGTCCATCTACAGTAATGGTAGAAGGAGATGGGTATAATTCACATCCACCACCAATGAAAGAACCTGCGACTTATACTACATTAGAGCTTGCACCGATGTACTATGTAGCTAATCAAGGTGTTAGACCTCCGATGGTAAGACCCATGATTAAGCCAAGGATTGGAAACTATCATAATTGTGGTGCAGATGATCATTGGAAAAATGAATGCCCAGAGCTTGACAAGAACATTAAGCCTGTTGAAGCTTTATGTATACAATGTTGCAAAAAGGGAGGACACTTCCCTGAAGATTGTCCAAAAAATCCTTTAAACAAGGGTAAAGCACTACTGAACATAGTCCAAGTGATACCTAATAGCTCATCAGATTGTGAACCTATTGTTCCAATCAAGGTAATCACGAGAGCCCAGGCTATGAGAAAGAAACATAACTCCTCTGATGATTCGGAGAATACTAAAATTTCCTCTCAAAAGAACAAGAGAATCAGAAGCCAAAGGTACGAGATGAGAAAACAGAAATAAAGGACTGAAATCAAGGAGAAAGCCAAGAAAGTATTCCAAGAAAAAGTGAAAGAAACTGGAAGTGAAATCAAGGAAACCACGGTGAAATATGGAGGATCAATTTTGGTAGACAAAATTTTTGAGCCAATCAATGCAACCTTGGAAGCTTACCAAGCGGGACTTAAAGCAGGCCAAAACATGAAAAACAAATGGAAAAACTATCCTTCTCCAGATATGGAAGCAGTTAAGCTTAAAGCTTATCAAAATCTGGTAAGTATTACTCAAGAGATGTTGGAAAAACAAAAACCCAAGCTCTAGAGTATAGCAAAACCTGAGGAGCTTGTGGTAGGAACCAGTGAAGAGAAATTCGGAGTGGTGGTAGAATCCCACCTTCAAACTAAAGAGCCAGAACTCATAGTGCCTGACAGTGAAGATGCCTTAGATGGAATTTCTTTCGTAGAAGAAGACTGTCAAAGGACATTTATGGGAAAAAGTTAGAGCGATTAATGATGGGAGCCTAACTTTGAAGTCAATTCCTATAGAGAAAGTTTGGTTAGACAATCTACCTCCTGATATGGACATGGATGTACAATCCTTGTATGGGGACTGCGGCTCTAAAGCTTCAGAAATGTCTAACCCAATGACTCTAAAAACACTACCTTCTTACTTGGGAGATAACGAAGACGAATCCATAGTGTGTAAAACCACTCAGATAAAAAGAGCGGAACAAACCCCTAGAGGTAGACAACATCCATTCAATCATGTCTACACCCATTCAATGCACTCTTACTTTAGGAGGACTGTTAAAAATCAAGTCATATTTATGGAATGATGTACAAAAAACTCTAGAGAAGGTGGGGATAACAGAGCTAATCTTGAAAATTTTGGAAAATTTGAAACAGAATTGGATAACAAAGAGATTAGTTTCATCCCAATGAACAAAGTCAGAGAATACTACGAAGGGGAAGAAGGAAACACAACCCTTCCAATGAGATATAATGATATAGAAACCATGGTGATACTGGATAGTGGGACAGGCATAGCCATAGCTATGAAAGCAGTATGGGAATCATGGGGAAACGGACCATTAGACAAACTCGAATGAAATTGCAATTGGTTGATGGACACATCGAAAAACCCTTAGGACTTTTCAATAGTGGACTTTGGAAAGAAACTCAATTATGAAATCATCTTGGAAAGACCTTTCATGCAGCAAGTACAACTCATCCAGGATTAGGAAAACAATTATTTGTGCTTGAAGCAAGTGAGATCAATAACAAGAGTTAATTTAAAAGATCACACTTATAGAGATGTCATGAAAACACCCATACAAGAATTTGACTCAGTCTCTTTGGCTGAAACTAAGCTTCTATCTTGGTTGAACAAAGACGTAACTATTTGGATGTGTGGAGCTTCAAAAAACGAGAGCTTAAACGAGAAGAATGTATCTTAGAAAGGGATTGCACAGATGAAGCCTATATACATTAACCCTTTCTAAAGCATTTGTTTGAGCCATTTGAGTAGACTCAAATTTTAGCAACAATGGATGTGCATGTAAATATGTTTATGCCTACTCAATTTTGCAATGAGGACGGTTATGACATAATTCCCATACAAATGATCTCAACCCTTCACATTGAAGACAAAATTCAAGAACCCAAGGACTTAATGAAAGCTCAACAAGTCTTTTCAGACCTCTACTATGATACAATAGACAAATGAGAAGAACATTCAGCTACCTCAGATGCAAATAGATGCACGTGATTGTGTCAAAGACAAAATCACTCATAGATATCCTTCAAACAAAAATCAAGAAATATCAAAAGCATCGAGTAAAACAAGAAAGAAAACTCAAGCAGAACCTAAATACCAGGACAAGGATTCAACCATGACACGAGTTGAACGAAAAAAGAAGTATCAAGAGTTGAAGAAAGCTTTAATGGAGATGTATGCCACTAAAATGGAAACCACCGAGCAGGAAGGTAAAGATGTAATGAGTGTTCCATTCCATTACAAGAAATATACTCTCCAAGACCGAAAGATCATAGTCGAACAACTTGTCAGGGAACTAAGAAAACAAGGCGAGTCCTACGAAGGACCTGAAAACGCAAAAAAGATAGATCTAGCCGAACCAACAGAAGAGCCTAGACCTACCTACATTGTCAAACGACATGACGGAAGAAAGTGAATGCAACCACCATTAGAGACAATTCTCTTCCAATCACTGAGTATGTTTTAGAACGAGTTGCAGAAAAAGAAGTTTATAGATTTTTAGATGGATTTTTTGGATACAATCAACTTTTGGTTGGCCCCAAAGATCAGCATAAAACTGCCTTTGCAACTGAATGGGGTATTTTTGCCTATCGGATGATTCCTTTTGGGTTAACTAATGCTCCTGGCACCTTTCAAAGATTGATGATCCATTTTTTAAGGAATATGTTTGGAATTTCTTGGAAGTATATATGGATAATCTATGTGTGCATTCATCAATCCGGACTGATCATTTTGAACACCTCAAAAAGGTATTCAAAAAATGTAGACTTTATAGGATTTGCTTAAATCTTGAAAAGTGCACATTTATGGGTAGACAAGGAAAATTCTTGGACATATAGTGTCTGAATATTTCATAGCTACTGATATGGCTAAAATTCGTGTTATTGTTGAATGCGGCCTAGACCAACAACCATCAAAGGGGTTCAAGATTTCATGGAACATTGTGGATATTACAAACGATTCATTTACATGTACGCTATAATTGCAAAACCCATGTACAGCTTGATTACACTCTTTGAATGGATTGATGAGTGTGAAGAATCCTTCATGAAGCTTAACCAAGCTCTCACTTCAGCCCCAATATTGAAAGCACCAGATTGGAATAATATATTCCACATACATGTAGATGCTGCCAATTTTGCTGTTGGGTGTATACTATATCAACCAAGAAACGAAAAAATTGATTTTCCTATTTCTTATGTTAGTAGACAGTTGAATATGACAGAGAAAAACTATACAACCATCAAAAGGGAAGGATTAGGAATGATCTATGCCGTAAAAAAGTATAGACATTACCTATTAGCCAGCAAATTTATGTTCTTTGTGGACCACTAAGCCTTATTGTACTTGGTCAACAAGCCATGCAACACAGAAAGAATAGTGAGATGGTTCATCATTCTTAATTGGAATTTGATTTCACTGTAGTTGTGGAAAAAGGCACCACTCATCAAAGAGCAGATCATTTATCAAGGATTATTTCAGGCGAACCACCAAGGGGGGTAGACGATGATAGTACCAGATGCAAAACGTGGAAATACCCCGATGGTCGGAAAATATGGTATCATTGATGACCATAGTGCAAGTGGATTCTCAAATACCACTTCCTATTACAACCAAATTAATGAGCAATCGGCTATATATCAATTACTAGCTGGAAGGCTATACAAAATAAATCGAGGTGGAATATTGCTTTTGTGTATTAATCCCGAGGAGAAAACCCAATCCCTAAGTCAAGCACATATTATCGTAGTGGGACTTCACTTTGCGAAAGATCAAACTATGCAACGGATCATCTTGAGACTTGCAGTATTTTGGCCAACCATGAGAAGTGACATTCACTCATTTGTAAAAAAATGTCCTCAATGCTAGAAACAAGCACCCATACCTCATGTGACATTGTTCCAAAATCACTCGTTCTGACAGGACGCAAAGCGAACCTCGAGCCCCGACGGCCTCTAAAACGCCGGGGACCGAATGGTGCGCCTCGAGCCTGCCCACGGTAAAGCAAACAGGGGGCACCACCTAGCTTTCAGCGGCGGCTAGGACGCAAACCACGATGATATGAACATCGCAAACTTACACACCGAGAGAGAGAGAGAGAGAGAGAGAGAGAGAGAGAGAGAGAGAGAGAGAGAGAGAGAGAGAGAGAGAGAGAGAGAGAGAGAGAGAAAGAGAGATTTGCAAATGATGAAAACCCTCAAGGGTGTGAGGGAGATTTATTTCTGCAGTATTTACAAATGGCACGCCGTGGTGGTAGAGAGGTAGGGAGAGGAGGTGGTGCAACCTACTTGGTGCGTTCTCTAAGACGACTCAATGATTGTGAAACCTGCTACCAAGAGCATATATACGTGTGTGCATCGACCATTGGAGTCGAGAGATGGATGTGGTTCCCTTCGCATGGTGCAATTCCCAAGGCAAACCCAACACACAAGCCCCCTCCCCGTGATGGTGATAGTGTCAATTCTTTCCACTACACTCTACCAAATGCTTGACTCCTCATGAACTGCCCCCCCTCTCCCTCCCAGTGACCTCTCAGTGCCAATTTATAGGTGTTGGCTGCTTGGATTATGGTAATCCCAGTGTGATTAGGGTAAGCTTGATCGGGAAGACAAAGCAAGTGGTGGGCCCGGTGTGGTTGACCCTTGCTTTGTTTTGGGAGGTTATTAAAAGATGAGAATCTCTAGGTGGGCCTTTGCAACCATCACCTAAAGAGAGAAAATTTACAAAGTGGGATTTTTTACAACGGCTTGGTGAAAACTGAAGAAATGATGAGACTACCCTATAATTTACGAAAGATGGCGTCGTGGTTGCGCGTTGTCGGCAACTGGTGTGTTGCCAGTGCATCGGTGTAGAGCGTACTTCTTTTCGGGGTGGGTCGGGGCATGCCTTTGGCGCATCTTCCTTTTTGTTGTTAGTGGTGCGTGATTTGAGATCCTTCCTTCTTTTGTTGATGACGTAGTCGTAGACCTTTGTTTTGTTTTTTTTTGTATTTGTGGTGCGGTGCGTATATGCATGTGTGTGTACGTGTTGGTGCATGAGGGCGGATGTGTTTGTATATGTGTATATGTGTGCATATTGGCGTGTGGTGGGAATGCCTTATATGCAATATATATATATATATATATATTTCTATTTCTTTCTTTTTTTTTCGGGCAGTGCAGACGACGCAGGAAATTGGGGGGGTGAGGATGGTGAAAAAAAAAGGTGTGTGTGTGTGGTATGCACGCATGAGCGTGTGGGTGTGTGTGTGTGTGTGTGTGTGTGTGTGTGTGTGTGTGTGTGTGTGTGTGTGTGTGCGTGAGGTTGCGGTAGTGGCTTATGCGTAGCTGGCAGTGCTGTGGAGCTGGACAGGGCGCGGACAAGACAGGGCGCGAGAGTGGGTGAGAGTGGGGGAGAGGGGAGGGGGGGGGGGGGGGGGGGGGGGGGGGGATGAGCATAGGGTTGGGGTGTTGCAAAACCATCAACAGCAAGAGGGGAGGATCGCAAGGCCCGGGGGGGCGGGGTAGCGGACAGCGGACACGACAAGGAGGGAAGAGGGGGGGGGGGGGTCTTAGTCAACGAAAGGAAGAGAGAGAGAGTAGATAGGGGGGGGGGGGGTCCCACCAAGGGAGGGAAGGGAGAGAGAGTGAGGGGGTTGGGAGGAGATAGGGTAGAGAGAGAGGATATGATGGGTTAGAGGGGAGAGAGAAGAGAGGGTGAGAGAGATTGAGGAAGGGTGAGGTGATGGTTGCCCTAAGGCCCACCGTGGTTATTTCCAAGAGAGAGGGGGGGGGAAAGAGGGGCTAGGTGTAGATAAGGGGGGGATGTTTTAGGCTAATGGTCCACCAAAAGGAGGGGGGGGGGGAGGGGGGGGGGGGGGGGGGGGGGGGGGGGGGGGGGGGGTGAGGACTAGCGGAGGTGGGGGTACAGCCCACCGTGGTTGGAGGGTGGACACAAAGAGAGAGAGAGAGAGAGAGAGAGAGAGAGAGAGAGAGAGAGAGAGAGAGAGAGATAGATAGATAGATAGATAGATTTTATTATCGTCCTCGGAGGTCAAATATGACCTATGGGACCAAAGTTACATGTAATGTAGTATGTGTATGGCTGATGAGTGACTCTCGATGCTCCAAAATTGTAGTGATGAGAGTCGCAATGGAGAGCCCACACTTTGGCTGGGAGAGGAAAGTGTGTAGGTCTAAGTTATGGCTGAAAATGTGAGAGAAGCAAGTTCGGATGTGATCAAAAGCTGAGCACTCTAGTAGTGTGTGGTACTCAGACTCTCGAACTTGCAGTGAGCATAATGTGCACAATCGATTTGACTCTTCTCCATTGCCCCAACGCCCTATCTCGCATCGAAGGAAATGGGAGCTAAGCCGAATTGCTGCGATAGTGCGTATCGCGGACAAGGGAATAGGCTCAAGCATGTAAGTGTGAGTACGGTTTCCTCTCTCAGCGAAGAACATGGTTTTGTAGTTGGGGGCAATATAGGTGGTGTAATGTATGAAGCGTGACCCACCGGATTTCTCCCAAGCCGTAATACATTGGCGTTGTAGAAAAGCTTCATTCACTTGAGAGTCAATTGAAGCATCATGTAGCAAGTGTAATGCATCCCATCTCCCAAACCACTTCTTTATGTCTTGCATCCATCTCGTGCTCAAGATCTTGCTTTTATGCGTCTTTTGAACTTTTTTGCTTGCTTCCCATGCAATTGTAGGAAGTCGATGTGAGGGGTTTTGACGCATCTTTATCATGTACTCCACAACCCTTTCCATGCCCATAACCTCAATTGGAAGAGATCCCGACTCAAGAAGTAAGAGCATATATGGTGTTTGTGTCTTAACTTGGAGAAAGTTTGTAAGAAAACGCTTTTGGACATTCTCAAACTCTTTCCAAGTAGACTTTGAGATGCTCCCGCCCCACACTTCAACTCCATAAAGAAGAACCGGTGTCACCAATGCATCAAAAAGATACTTCTTGAGAACCCAACACTTGATGTTTCCTGCATTACACATGTTCTCAAATGCATAATATGCTCTCTTTCCCGCTTCCAAACGACGGAAGAGAGAGAGAGAGAGAGAGAATTTTTGGGAGAGAGAGAGAGAGAGAGAGAATTTTTGGGAGAGAGAGGGAGGATACTATCGTTGGTGGCCCGTCGGGCTGAAGTGTGGTAGAGATACCAACGGTGCCTACCGGTCGGATGATGCAACACGTGTGTAGGAGAGGGATTATAGACCGAGCCGGGCAGTGAGAGAGGGATATCGTCTTGTGGTGATATTGGGGGGGTGTGGCCAACTTGGCGGCGCCCCACTGGTAGTTAACTTTGTGAAAGGGGTATGGTAAGTGGCAACGGCCACTTATTTGTTTTTTTTTTCCGGTAACAAAACCCCTCCCTTCCTTAGGGTGTGGTTCTCACGGGCATGGTTTCGAAAGCCAGCCATCATTAGCCCTCCCATCTGGCTAGAGGCATTCATGCTTCTAGCCCTTCCTCTGCATCTTTAGTTGTGGAGTTAGAGGGTTCTCCCTCTTCTAGAATGTCTAGCATAAATTCTGGATCAAACCTAAGAAAATACCTTTTCAGTCTCCATCCATTGACCCTAGTCTTGTGAATTCTTCCATCTGCTTCCATCAGTTTATAGCTTCCGTTGTCATAGCGTTTCTTGATGATGAATGGCCCTTCCCATCTGGGTTGAAATTTCTTGTCCTTCCTGGTGTCAAATATGTTGTCGAATCTCAGCACTAACGTACCCTTTTCCAGTCCCTTTTCTTTAAGCCCTTGATTGAAAGTGAGTCGACGTCGTTCTGCCTGCGCTGCATAGTGATTGATTGCTTCTTCCCTATCTAGTTGGGCTCTTTTCAGATCCAAGATGTGATTTCGGAGATTTACAATCGGACGATGTATCTGGCTAGCCAAAACTCGTAAGCTGGCTATCTGTACCTCAATGGGTAGAATTGCCTCCTTCCCATAAACTAGATGGAAAGGGGTGAAACCTAGTGATGTTCAGAACGTTGTTCTGTAGGCCCAAAGAGCTGCCATGAGATGTTTATCCCAGTCCCCTGTGTGATTGCTCACCTACTTTGTGATGATTTTGCAGACCATTCCGTTTATCTTCTCTACCAGACCATTGCACTGTGGATAGTATGGTGTGGAATGTAGGCGTGTGATGCCTAACTTCTTCATCAGTTCTCCCACCAAATCACCTCTGAATCCTTGTCCTCTATCTGATATTATCTCAAGAGGAGTGCCAAAACGGCAACAAAATATGCTCGAAAATGAACTTTGCCACCTCTTGGGCTGTAATGCGGGTGGTGGCAGTTGCTTCTGCCCACCGAGTCATGTAATCTACACCCACTATGATGTATAGTTTACCTGATTGGGCCCTTGGTAAAGGACCGATTGCACCTATTCCCCATTTCTCAAAAGGACCATATGAGATGAAAGGAGTTGGTAGCTCAGTGGCCACAAGCCTTGAATGTTTTACACCAATGGTGTACATCCCTGTTCAAACTAGGCCAAAAGTATCGTGCTTGTAGAATCTTCCTACTGGTGATGTCCATGGCAAAATGACCGCCGCAGATGCCATCATGGCAACTTGAAATTACCTCTGTGATCTCACTGGAGGTTGGCACCCACCTGAGAATTTGATCCTTGCCCTTACAATACAAGTGGTCGTTTACAAGGCGGTACCTAGTAGCCTTCCTTACCAGGCACTTTTTTTGGCCTTTGGTGTATCCTTCCGGACCTTCTCCTGTATCTAAAAAGCTGACGATATCAAGCATAGCATCACTACCTTGAAAGAGGGGTAGATTCAGTTTGATTGCTCGTACAGGGACTTCTTGTATTCTTTCTTTGGCTAGAGCATCTGCCTCCTGATTTTCTTCTCTGGGGACATGAAATAGTTTCAATGCTTCAAACTTTTTTAGAAGGTCCTTAACTTGGCATAGTTGACCAAGTAAAACCTGATTCTTACAATCCCAAGTGCCATTTATCTACCTTATCAAAAGAAAAGCATCGTCAAACACATTTAGGAGCTGAACTCCTTGTGAAATACATTGTTCCAACCCAAGTATTAGGGCTGCATATTCTGCTTCATTGTTGGAGTGGGAGTGTAATAACTGCCCGATGGAGAATACTCTCTCTTGCTGTTCATTGAAAATGACTATGCTTGCTACAGACTGATCCATCGTTCTCTTGTATGCTCCGTCAAAGAAAAGAGAGTGAGCTCTTTTTAGCCTAGGACTCTCTATCATTGGTGTTTCTTCCTTTTCTTCCGTGTTGACCTTCAGCCTCTTCTCATAATGGCGATGAGTGAGAATTCTCGCTAAACTAGCCCTGGTGGAGTTTTCTACCTGCATGGTGTAGTCAAACTCTTGTAATCTAATCAACCACTTTGAGATCCTAGATGAGACATCCATGTGTCGCATTACATATGGAAAAACCTCTTCCATTGTCAGGATTACAAAGGGTCTAGGCAGGAGATAGGAGCGGAACTTGGTGGTAGCAAACATTAGTGCCAGAACCATGTGTTCTACTTCGGTAAATCCCTTTTCTGACGGGATCATGATACAACTAGAGAAGTAAATACGATGCATGAAAGAAGTTTTGGGGTCCTTTTGCATTAGCACGGCTCCTAGTGTATTGCTTCCCACACTAGGGTTCACATAAAATGGCTCGTCCCACTTAGGAGGTGAAATAGTGGGAAGCATAGCTAGGATTTGCTTTACCTCAGTAAACTACTGCTCATTCTCTTCACTCCATGAGAAGACATCCCTCTGGGTGAGTTGTTGTAGGGGAAGGACCACTTGAGATAGCAGATGAATGAACCTGCTTAAGTATCTTAGCTTCTGAAGGAAAGAAATCAGTTGCTTAGCAGTGGTGGGTGACGATAAAGACACTAGGGCTTGAATTTTGCTAGGGTCAGCCTCGATCCCTTTTGCTAAAATTACATGACCAAGGAGAGTGACTTTAATTTCACCAATGTGACACTTATCCACGTTGAGTTGGCCACCCAAGGTTTGCAGCCTGGTTAATCCATCATAGACTTTTCTTAAATGAAGGGCTCGTGAACTATAGATGAAAAAATCATCTATGAAAACCCGTATTGATGTTCCAAAGTAGGGTTGGAAAACAAAAGTCACATAGCGCTGAAATGTGGGCGGGACGTTGATGAAGCCAAATGGCATCACTCTGTAGGCAAAACATCCACAAGGGGTGATGAAATTTGTCTTCTTCTGATCTTCCTCCGCAATGCTGATCTAGAAGTATCAATCTAGAAGTTTCAGATTGTGTCAATCTGTTTGGGTCTTTAAGAATGACCCCCATCACTTTGATGCTATTGTCACTTCCGTCGGTGGTGGTCGTCTCTTCTCCTGAGGTAGATGAGTAGTCACTGGTTGACTCATCCTCTGAAGCCTCCAAGATCATGTTGTGCTGCTTTCCAGTCTTCATGTCATAGAATATGGACTTCCCTTTAGCGTCCTTCATTTGAATCATCCCTGTGCTCCAGTCTTGTTTAGCTTCCATAGCCATAAGCCAGGGCCTCCCAAGAATGATGGGGTAGCCCTCCCCTTTGTGTGGCATGACGAAGATGTCTACCTCTACTTCTGTATTGAATGCTTTTACTTTGATTGCATTTACAATGCCCACGCATATAACTCTTACATTGTTTGCCATCTTGGCTCGGCAGGGTGCTGACCTACTTACCTCTAGACCTAGATGGTGCATCATCTTTTCACTCATGACGCATATTTGCGCGCCACCATCTATGTAGACGTTTGAGATTTGTTGCTCCTTGATGTGAGCATCCATGGTTGGTAGGATGTCGTCGAGATCTCTCCCAGAGATAGCCCCAGCTATCCTGGGCCTTGATTTCCTGGTACTTACCATTTTTGTCCATTTCCTCCTCATTCTGGGTGCTAGGTGGAGTAATTGGGGCCAAGTTATCTTCGGGCCCTGCATTAACACATCCTGAACTAAGTCATAGGGTTTTGCATACTCACCTAGTGAGAAGTCCACGATGTCTATCTCTCGCCGTGGTTTAGCTTCTTGCTTGCTAGACTCGGCCTTCCCTTTCATCTTCTCTTCTCTTTGAGATGCTTCTTCGTGCCTGGCACGCTTCACTCCCATAGCATCCACTTCTTCTACCTTCGCTTTCCCTTTGTGCTTCTCTTGAACTGATTCTTCTAACTTCACCTTTCCTTTAGCCTCCAAGATAATAACACTCATTGCTTGGTTCACAGCAGGTGGTAGGGGTAGTGGCAGAATGAGAGGTTGGGGTGGTGGTTGCTGTTGTATAGGTGGTCGAAGGATTTGGACCAGTGGTATCGGTCCTAGTTACCTCGGTGGTGGTGGTCTTGCTCTTGGAGGAAAGATCTGATTCTGTCTCCCCTCTCTATTGAAATTATGCCTCCTTGGGTGTGGGCAGTAGTACATTCCATGGCCATCTTCCCCGCAGTTGTAATAGTGATACTCTTGGTTCTGCCTTCGTTGTCCTCTCCCTTGCTCTGGATTCCTGCCAGGTGCATGTCCTTGCTGCACCAGATGCACAGATAAACTCTCTAGTGATGCGACTCAGCAGGTCTTGCTGCTCTTCTGATGCCTCCTGTGGTTGGACTCTATGATTGGTTGTTGCATTGGGGTTGGTCGGGCCGAGCTTGTTTCCTCTGACTCGTTTACTCTTGCTTGCATGCACAGCTTCTTTTCTTTAAGGTGGGCTACTTCGACTGCCAACTCATATGTTGCAGAAAACCTTCGCTTCACCTTCTCTCTAAGCGGCGACCATAGACCAGCAATGAAACGGTCCTTCTTTAGGAAATTAGGCGCTCCTTCGCCTTCGTCCAGTGAGGCAACCCATCTCTCCCATAAGTCCACAAATTTGGACTCGTAGGTGGCATACTCCAGCTGACCTCCCTGCTTTAATTCTGTCAGTAGTAGCTGCCATAGCTTCTCCGAGGTTGTGCCTCCACCAAACCTCTTTACAAAAGCAGCCCTTAACACATCCCATGCATTCTTGGTAGCCTGGGGCAATGCATTATACCAGGACTTGGCCTCTACTTTCATCAGTAGAGGAAAAATTCTAAGTCGTGAAGCGTCGTCATCTTTGTTGGAGACAACACAAGGAATGTCGAAATCATCCAAAAAGTCGGTGTGTGGTGAGATCCTCTCCTTTCTTTCCACTGAACATGGAGAAAGAAACACTTGCCATGGTGATGACTCAGGAAATTACAAACCCTTTTTTCCTTCTTTTTTTTTACATTAACAACAGTAGCGGCTCATAGCGGCTTTTTACAAGGGTGGGTGGATAGGTTAAAACAAGATAAAGATAGAAACATTAAATGAATGATGGTAATCCAATATGGGGAGAATGATAGGGTTCGGGGAATTGAGGATTTTTCCTAGTATCGCCGCACCGAATAGATATACGATCTTCTGTTGGTAGAAGACTTTCCTATCTACATAGATATTCACATGCATATGCTGCAGGAATCTGAACGGGAATGTCGTCGGCCCGTTTTCCATCATGCACAGAGGGTGGAATACTTACTTATACTCTTACCGTTTCAGTGTTGATGAGTCGGCACATCCACAAGAGGTCGTCGCCTTTCATGGGCTCCACCTTTCCTTCGTTGCTCAGCACGTACGGGGTGATGGCAACGCGTCTGACCACTCCCAGCCTCTTTGCTAATAGCAATTGCAGGTAATTTCCGTAGTCAGCGTGTTGCAGGAACTCTACTCCATTCAATTGCAACTCGTCCCCAGCCCACTGGGTTTCATCCGTGGTAGAAAGCTTCTTCAGGATAAGTTGTATAGGGAGAGGAGGAAGATCCTCCACTCGCTTTCCAAAACAGGGAGAGCAGTAACAGAACCACTCTTCTCTAGGACATGGGAATCTTCTTACCACTTCTTCTTCTGGATTGTCGAAGTGGATTGGTAGCACTTACATGCGTCGTGCAAATCGGTAGGCGATCTTCGGTCGCTTAGCTTTGGATGACTTCCTCTTTGGCAAGCTGGGTACAACTCGGCTTTCTGAGCTTGAAGCACTTGCTTGGCCAGATGCCTCTCCCTTCGGGGTCATGTGTTTCCAGATGGCTTATCTTCTCCTTACCTTTGGCTCGAGCAGCCCCTTTATGCCACTTTGGAGTTATAACTTTGACTGTAGTTTCTTTAGGGAAAAGAGGCCTCACCGTTTTCTTCCCTTCTCTGATGTGAATGACTTCTTTGTGATGAATGTCGATATAGACGATTTCAGCCCTTTCGCTACTTTCATTTGCTGGCACTCATTGACAGTGTGTCTTGGTTGACAACAGTGATGGCACTTCACCGACCTTCCACCTGGTGCTCTCAATTTATGGTTAGAACGATCGAGCGACATGAGATGGAGAATTTACCTCTTGAATGCTGACGACACTGCAGCTTGGCAGTAGCACCTCAATGAAGGCGGCTAGTACCTCCTTCTTCTCCTCTTCTTCTGTCCTCCAGTTAGAAAATTCCTTCAGCCATTCGTCCATGATTGATAGTGGGCGTTGATAGCCGACTTTTGAAAATCAAAGAAAAAGAAGAAAAAAAAAACTTATTCTTATTTTCCTCTGTTGAAGCCTTGGCAACACTGTTGGAAGGCTCGGCACCGCCTCGTCAGTCCTCCCAACACCCCTACGGGCATGACACACAAACACCCCCCCCCCCCCCCCCCCCCCCTTTCGATTTTTCGGCCTTATCACCCTCAGCCCGTTGGTCCATACCCCAGCCTAGCCAGCCGCCCTTGGTTTCAGATACCCTTTCTCACACACACACCACCCCCCCCCCCCCCCCGCCCGACGGGCATTGGATGAAATAACACCCCCTCTCTCTCTCTCATTTTCCCTACATACCTCTCTCTAATATCCTCTCTCCCAAGTTTACCACCCTCTTCCTCTTCACAAAAAAGGGAAAAGAAAAAGAGGTTTGTAAATTCATGAGTCGCTACCATGGCAAGTGTTTCCTTCCCCACGTTCAATGGAAAGAAGGGAGAGGATCTCACCACCAACTTTTTGGATGATTTCGACATTGCTTGTGTCGTTTCCAACAAAGATGACGGTGTTTCACGACTTAGATTTTTTCCTCTACTGATGAAAGTAGAGGCCAAGTCCTGGTATAATGCATTGCCCCAGGCTACCAAGAATGTATGGGATGTGTTAAGGGCTGCTTTGGTAAAGAGGTTTGGTGGAGGCACAACCTCGGAGAAGCTATGGCAGCTACTAACAGAATTAAAGCAGGGAGGCCTACTGGAGTATGCCACCTACGAGTCGAAATTTGTAGACTTATGGTAGAGGTGGGTTGCCTCACTGGAGGAAGGTGAAGGAGCGCTTAATTTCCTAAAGAAGGACCGTTTCATTGCTAGTCTATGGTCACCGCTTAGAGAGAAGGTGAAGGGAAGGTTTCCTGCAACATATGAGTTGGCAGTCGAAGTAGCCCGCCTTAAAGACAAGAAGATGTGAATGCAAGCAAGAGTAAATCAGTCAGAGAAAACAAGCTCGGCCCGACCAACTCCAGTGGCCACAACAGCCAATCATAGAGTCCAACCGCAGGAGGCATCAAAAGAGCAGCAAGACCTGTTGAGTCGCATCACCAGCCAACTAGAGAGTTTATATGTGCATCTGGTGCATCAAGGGCATGCATCTAGTAGGAACCCAAAACAAGGAAGAGGACAACGTAGGCAGAACCCAGAGTACCACTGTTACAACTGCGAGAAAGATGGCCATGGAATGTACTACTGTCCACATCCGAGGAGGCATAATTTCAATACAGGGGGGGGACAGAATCAGATCTCTCCGCCAAGAGCAAGACCACCACCACCTAGGCAACCAAGACCAATCCCACCGGTCCAAATCCTTCAACCACCTATACAATAGCAACCACCACCCCAACCTCTCATTCCGCCACTACCCCCACCACCTGCTAAAAACCAAGCGATGAGTGTTATTAGCTTGGAGGCTAAAGGGAAGGCGAAGGTAGAAGAATCAGCTCGAGAGAAGCACAAAGGAAAAGCGAAGGTAGAAGAAGTGGATGTTATGGGAGTGAAGCGTGCGAGGCACGAGGAGGCATCTCAAAGAGAAGAGAAGATGAAAGGAAAGGTCAAGTCTAGCAAGCACACAGCTAAACCACGGCGAAAGATAGACATCGTGGACTTCTCACTAGGTAAGTATGCAAAACCCTATGACTTAGTTCAGGATGTGTTAATGCAGGGCCCGAAGATAACTTGGCCCCAATTACTCCACCTTGCACCCAGAATGAGGAGGCAATGGACAAAATAGTAAGTACCAGGAAATCAAGGCCCAGGATAGCTGGGGCTATCTCTAGGAGGGATCTCGATGACATCTTGCCAACCATGGACGCTCACATCAAGGGGCAACAAATTTCAAACGTCTACATAGATGGTGGCGTGCAAATATGTGTCATGAGTGAAAAGATGATGCACCATCTAGGTCTAGAGGTAAGTAGACCGGCACCCTGCCGAGCCAAGATGGCAAACAATGTAAGAGTGAAATGCGTAGGCATTGTAAATGCGGTTAAACTAAAATCATTCAATACAGAAGTGGAGGTAGACATCTTCGTCATGCCACACAAAGGGGAGGGCTACCCCATCATTCTTGGGAGGCCTTGGCTTATGGCTATGGAAGCTAAACAAGACTGGAGCACCGGGATGATCCAGATGAAGGATGATAAAGGGGAGTCCATATTCTACGACATGAGGACTAGAAAGCAGTGCAACATGATCTTGGAGGCTTCAGAAGATGAGTCCACCAGCGACTACTCGTCTACCTCAGGAGAAGAGATGACTACCACCGACGGAAGTGATAGTAGCATCGAAGTAATGGGGGTCATCCTTAAAGACCCGAATAGATTAACACAATCTGAAACAACCTCGACAAACCAAGAGGGATCATCAGGTATGCAGTCCTTGGAGGATGCAGGTAAGCTATAAAAAATTCTCTCAAATGAGTTAACCAATGAAGAAAGGAAGGACTACGTCTCCATGCTAGATAACTTCGCTACTTTGTTCATTGATGGCTATGATAAGATCAAAGGAATTACAGTAGTACAACACCACATAAAGCTCAAGGAAGGCAGTAAACCCGTAGTACAAAATTTCAAAAGACTTGGAGTAATCCAACAAGAGGCTTTGCTTAAAGAAGTGAGAATTTTGCTACAAGCAGGTTTCATCTACCCTGTCGAAGACTCAGAATGGGTCTTCCCAGTAGTAGTCACACCAAAAAAAAATGGTAAGTGGAGAGTCTGTGTGGATTATAAGCCTCTCAATGCAGCCACGAAGAGGGACCACTTTCCCCTCCCATTCCAGGATGAAATACTCAATGAAGTGGCAGGTCACGAGCGATACACAGTATGCGATGGCTACTCAGGATACTTCCAGATTAGCATTGCGGAGGAGGATCAAAAGAAGACAACCTTCATCACACCTTGGGGATGTTTTGCCTACAGAGTGATGCCGTTTGGCCTCACTAACGCCCTGGCCACGTTTCAACGCTATGTGACTTTTGTTATCCAACCCTACTTTGGAACATCAATACGGGTTTTCATAGATGGTTTTTGCATTTATAGCTCACGAGCACTTTATTTAAGCAAAGTCTATGATGGCTTAAGCAGGCTACAAACCTTGGGTGGCCAACTCAACGTGGACAAGTGTCACATTGGTGAAAGCAAAGTCACTCTCCTTGGTCATGTAATTTCAGCAAAAGGAATCGAGGTTGACCCTAGCAAGATTCAGGCCCTGGTATCTTTATCGTCACCGACCACCGCCAAGCAGCTGGTTTCTTTCCTTCAGAAGGTAAGATACTTAAGCAGGTTCATTCACCTGCTATCTCAAGTGGTCCTTCCCCTACAACAACTCACCCAGAGGGATGTCTTCTCATGGAGTGAAGAGAATGAGCAGAAGTTTATTGAGGTAAAGCAAATCCTAGCTAAGCTTCCCACTATTTCACCTCCTAAGTGGGACGAGCCATTTTATGTGAACCCTAATGTGGGAAGTGATACACTCGGAGCAGTGCTAATGCAAAAGGACCCCAAAACTTCTTTCATGCACCCTATTTACTTCTCTAGTCGTGTCATGACCCCGTCAAAAAAAGGATTTACCGAAGTAGAGGACATGGTTCTGGCACTAATGTTTGCTACCACAAAGTTCCGCTCCTATCTCCTGCCTAGACCCTTTGTAATCTTGACAATGGAGGAGGTTTTCCCATATGTAATGTGACACATGGATGTCTCATCTAGGATTTCAAAGTGGTTAATTAGACTACAAGAGTTTGACTACACCATGCAAGTAGAAAACTCCACCACGGCTAGTTTAGCGGGAATTCTCACTCATCGCCATTATGAGAAGAAGCTGAAGGTCAACACAAAAGCAAAGGAAGAAACACCAATGGTAGAAAGTCCTAGGCTAGAAAGAGCTCACTCTCTTTTCTTTGACGGGGCATACAAGAGAACAATGGATCAGTCTGTAGAGCAGGCATGGTCATTTTCAATGAACAGCAAGAAAGAGTATTCTCCATTGGGCAGTTATTACACTCCCACTCCAACAATGAAGCAAAATATGCAGCCCTAATTCTTGGGTTGGAACAATGTATTTCACAAAGAATTCAACGCCTAAATGTGTCCGACGACGCTTTGCTTTTGATAAGGCAGATAAATGGCACCTGGGATTGTAAAAATCAAGTTTTACTTGGTCAACTTCGCCAAGTTAAGGACCTTCTAAAAAAGTTTGAAGCAGTGAAACTATTCCATATCCCCAGAGCAGAAAATCAAGAGGCATATGCTCTAGCTAAAGAAAAAATACAAGACGTTCCCGTGGGGGCGATCAAAGTAAAGCTACCCCTCTTCCAAGGTAGTGATGCTATGCCTGATGTCATCGGTTTTCTAGATACAGGAGAATGTCCAGCAGGACACACCAAAGGGCAAAAACAGTGGCTA
This sequence comes from Adiantum capillus-veneris, assembly GCF_014529385.1. Taxonomy (NCBI): domain Eukaryota; kingdom Viridiplantae; phylum Streptophyta; class Polypodiopsida; order Polypodiales; family Pteridaceae; genus Adiantum; species Adiantum capillus-veneris. The sequence goes on along the minus strand of NC_140932.1, from coordinate 112,544,202 downwards.
GCAAGGAAGGCTACTAGGTACCACCTTATAGACGACCACTTGTATTGTAAGGGCAAAGATCAAATTCTCAGGCGGGTGCCAACCTCCAGTGAAATCACAGAGGTAATTTCAAGTTGCCATGATGGCGTCTGCGGTGGTCATTTTGCTCTAGATATCACCAGCAGGAAGATTTTACAAGCAGGATACTTTTGGCCTAGTTTGAACAGGGATGTACACCATTGGTGTAAAACATGCAAGGCTTGTCAAGTGGCCAGTAATCGCACGTTAACCTACGAGCCACAAACCCCTATCATTTCATATGGTCCTTTTCAGAAATGGGGAATAGAAGCAATCGATCCTTTACCAAGGGCCCAATCAGGTAAACTGTACATCATAGTGGGTGTAGACTACATAACTCGGTGGGCAGAAGCAACGGCCACCACCCGCATTACAGCCCAAGAAGTGGCAAAGTTCATTTTTGAGCATATCTTTTGCCATTTTGGCACTCCTCTTGAGATAATATCAGATAGAGTACCAGGATTCAAAGATGATTTGGTGGGAGAACTGATGAAGAAGTTAGGCATCACACGACGGCATTCCACACCATACTATCCACAATGCAATGGTTTCGTAGAGAAGGTAAATGGAATGATTTGCAAAATCATCACAAAACAGGTGAACAATCACATAGGGGACTGGGATAAACATCTCATGGCAACTCTTTGGGCCTACAGAACAACATTCCGAACATCTGGAGTGATGCGGTGAATGAGAGTTGGCACATGAGTAAAGGGAAGTGCCATGCCCTAAGGACATGATCAGTCCACAAAGGGGAGTAAACCCAAAGCTTTGCGGAAAGCTTCAAGCTTCTCATGAGACAATGCCTTTGTGAAAAGATCTGCAAGGTTGTCATGTGTTGGCACATAAGCCAAGCTGATCTCTTCTGTTGAGAGCCTCTCCCTGACATAGTGGTAATGCACCTCAATGTGCTTTGTGCAAGCATGAAAAATTGGGTTCCTCGCAACTGCCAATGCGCTCTGAATGTCAGTGTAGATAGTGTTGGCAGCATCTTGTCCAACACCAAAATCAGCCATAAGGCATCCGAGCCATACACACTCAACCGTAGCTATGAATACTGCCCTGTACTCAGCCTCACAACTCGATGTGGCCACAGTAGGTTGCTTCTTGCTCAACCATGATATACATGAACTGCCAAGCATGAAACAAAAACCCTTTACGGACACTCGCGTGTCAAAACAACCAGCCCAATCTGAGTCCGAAAAAGCATGTAAGTCTGGCGGCAATGATCCCCCCTTGGGATAAAACAAGCCAAGATGTAAAGTGCCACTAAGGTAGCAAAAAATCCTCTTCACAGCCCGCCAATGCTTAGACCCTGGGGTACACATAAATCTGCTAACCTGTGAGACTGCAAATTGAATATCCGACCTCGTGTTGCATACATAAATGAGGCAGCCAACAGCAGTTTGATAAAGAGTGACATCAGCAGGATCGCCAGCATCATGTAGACTCAACTTCAAACCTGTTTCCATGGGAGTGGCAATAGGTTTGCAATCCTCAAGTCCAAACTTACATAGCAATGTCTCTATGTAACTTTTCTGACACAAGGCAATACCACCATCACACTGCTTAAACTGTATACGCAAGTAATGATGCAACAACCCCAAATCTTTCATCTTGAAAGTGGCATTCAAATCAGCCTTAAATTCAGCAATATGTCTCTCATTTGGTCCAGTGATCAGCAAATCATCGACATCAAGAACCACAATGAGAAGTACATCACCCTCATGCTTTACATACAATGTGCTTTCTGTTGGACTGTTACGAAAGCCTCATTTAACCAAATGAGTGTCAGCTTTCTCATACCAAGCATGAGGAGATTGCTTCAACCCATACAAAGCCTTCTTATATCTGCACACTTTGTCCTCTTGTCCTTTTATGACAAAACCGCGAGGTTGCGTTACATAAACTTCCTCAAATATGTCACCATTCAAGAAAGCAGTACCAATGTCTGATTGATGTACATTCCAACCAAAATGAGCTGCCAATGCACATAGAAAATTCATAGTAGTCATACGACAAGTGGGAGCAAAAGTCTCTTCATAATCTATGCCTTTTTGCTGTGCATAACCCTTTGCAACAAGTCAAGCCTTATGGCGATCAATCTCACCATCCGGCTTGCGTTTCAACTTGTAAACCCACTTCATACCAATGGCCTTTTTGCCAGGAGGCAAATCACATAAAGTCCATGTGTCATTTTCTATAAGTGCATCATATTCTGATTGCACGGCAGCCATCCAATTTTCTGAATTCTATGCTTCATCAGAAGATAGAGGCTCCTCAACATCATGTAAGCTAGACACAGCCAAAGCATAACAATCTGATGCATAAGATGCATGGCGAGAGCCTGAACGAGTACGACTAGACAAAGGTGCATCCAATTTACTGTCACGCAAAGTGTGCACCAGCCATTTTGGCATACCTCTAGCCTGCTACTCATTTTCAGCCCTTTCCTCATCAAGTACATCATGTACATCTGCATCAATAATAGGCTGATCTGTAACATTTTCAAAAACCCCCATAGGCTGTACATTTGCCTCATTGGAAATTACATTTGTCATAATAATCAATATCTAATTCTCCTAAATGATTTTCTCATGTTAAACTGATCATTTAATATGGGGAAGTGCCAGGGGAGAAAAAGCTAGAATATTGGTTAAGCTAGCAGACCGGCCACAGTAGGGATCCAAAGGAGGGAAAATAGGGATCCAAAGGGGGGGGCCAGCTGCAAAAGAGCCATGTGCAACAATGGGCTAAAAAGACCCTAAGGTTCAGCCCAATGCTAAAGTTCCAAAATTCAAAGGTTGTGTCCAAAGGGTTAAAGCTTAGGATGAATTGGGTGGTTTGTGTGCTCTCCAAAGTCAACACACATCCCTACACATGAGGGGGCGAGCCCTAAAGGTAGGGGATGAGAGAGAAAGCCACACACACACACACAAGCCCCCTTTACACAAAGGGAATGAAGGACACATGTCAGATGCCTAAGCTAGTTGCTCCCAAAATGTGCTCAATTCCTATTGGATGACCCTTGAAGTGGACCAATGAGAATTAGGCTAGAGTAAATTTAGCCTAATTAATTTTAAAACACTTAATAAAAAGAACCAATGAAAATTAAGTCTCCTGGATGATTATTGGGACAGCCTGAGAAGGGGTCCAATAGGAATTGAGCAGCCCAAAGGGCTACTTAATTTCTATTGGTCAGAATGGGGAAAGGTCCAATGGGGATTTAATTCACTTAAATCAATTAAGTTTAATTGATTAAGCTCTCACAAAAGGGGAAAGGGGAACACATGTCAGAAGGCTATCACTTATGCTGCTTAATAGCCATTGGCTGAGCTTGGCATTGTCCAATAGGGAGCCTGCAAGAGCAAATAGCAAGGGGGCTCGCCCAAGAGAGAGGGGGCTGATTTTTGCAAGGCATTAACACACACACACTCACACAATCCCATGTGTGAAGAAAGAGAAGACTATCTCTTCCCAAGCTTTAATGGAGAGCTCATCACCTACTCCAAGCTTGTGAGATAGAAGCCTACATCGATACACTCTTGGCTTGTGGATGCAAATCCAACCAAGATCCAAGCTTCAATGCATGCTCATCTCCTCTACCAAGATAATTACTAAGCTAAATCTATGCTAATATGAGTGATTATGTGAGGAGATGTACATCTTTCTCGTAAGATCCTCGTTCTTCCTCTCAATCTACTCTCATACCCTGCTAGCTCTCACCATCTTCGAAGGTGTGTGAGGTCTTGGGTCTGAGAACGGGGATAATTAAAGTTGTTTTTACTAAGTGTTTTACTTAGTGCATGCATGAAGCTTTCATCTTCATTGCACTAACTAGTCTTGAAGGAACACAAAGAATTGTATTGTACAATGTCTCTCTTGATGGAAGAAACCATAATACAAAGCCTTTTGGAGGGGGGACCGGCTCCATGAAAATCCAGTCCTCAACTGTTGTCAATAGCTTAATTTCTCTCTCTTTTGAAAGTATTGTTGATGCTATCTAACTAGGTGTTATGCTTTTTGTTGCTCTCTCCACCAAAGCACTCTTGTAATTCTCATTAGGAATCTATTCTAATGAAATGCCCACTATTCCTCTCCCTTTCTTGGATAAAATTCTAAGTAAAGTAGCTGGTTTTGAATGCTACACCGTGTGTGATGGTTATTCCGGGTATTTTCAAATACACATAGCCTTGGAAGATTAGCTAAAAACCACTTTCATTACACCATGGGGTTGTTTTGCGTACAAAGTTATGCCATTTGGTCTCACAAATGCACCTGCCACATTCTAGAGATATGTCACATATGTCTTTCAACCGTTCTTTGGAACATCCATAAGAGTGTCCGTTGATGATTTTTGTATATATAGCCCTCGCATCTCATACTTAGAAAAGGTAACTGAGGGTTTGGCAAGGCTGCAAAGCCTAGGTGGGCACTTAAATGTAGACAAGTGTCACATTGGGGAAAGTAGAGTCATTCTATTAGGCCATGAAATTTCAGCTAAAGGTATCAATGCCGATCCAAGTAAGGTGTCAGCACTCATTGCACTACCTTCACCAACAACCGCGTGTCAACTGGTCTCTTTTCTACAAAAGGTGAGGTACTTGAGTAGATTCATACGTCTACTATCACAACTCGTTCTACCACTGCAACAGCTCACACAACGATCAACTTTCACATGGGACGAGGAGAGCAAACATCACTACAACAAGGTAAAGGAGGTCTTAGCCACCCTACCAACTATCTCACCACCTAAGTGGGACAAAAGTTCTATGTCACCTCAAGTGTGGGTGATGACTCCTTGGGGGTTGTGCTACTCCAAAAGGATGCAATGACATCTTTCATGAGGCCAATCTACTTCTCCAGTCGAATGATGATAGCACAGTAGAGAAAGGTTTCACCCATGTGGACCACCTAGTCCTAGCTCTTAGATTTGCAACTACAAAGTTTCGATCATATTTGCTGCCTAGGCAATTTGTAATCTTAACCATGGATGAAATTTTTCCCTATGTGGTACAACACATGGATGTTTCTGCTTGGAATACCAAGTGGCTAGTTCATCTGCAAGAGTTTGACTACACGGTATAGGTGGAAAGCACGACAAGAGCAAGCTTGGGGGGACTCATGACCTACCAGTTCTTTGAGAAGAAGGTAAAGCAGTCTAAAGGGGAAGGAATTAAACCACTTCTAGAGCCACCACTGGTAGAAAGAGCACACTCTCTCTACTTTGATGGAGCCTACAAGAGAGCATCTGACAAAGCAGCTGCATGCATAGTGGTCTTTGATGACAAAGGTATCAAGGTGTTTTCGCTTGGCCATTTGTTAGAATCACATTCTAACAATGAAGCTCAGTATGCAGCACTAACCAAGGGGTTACAATGGTGCATCTCACAAGGGGTAAAGCGTCTTAATGTATTTGGGGATGCTCTACTTTTGGTAATGCAAGTAAATGGAGTATGGACATGTAAGAATCCTAACTTGAGGACTCACTTAAGCTGTGTAAAAACTTTGTTGGGTAAGTTGAAAGCAGTTCAACTCCACCACATCCCAAGGGCTCAAAACCATGAAGCCGATGCCTTAGCAAGTGAAAGACTGTAAGATCAAGTGGTGGTTGGGGCTATAAAGCTAAAGCTGCCTCTATTTCAAGGTAGTGACGCCTTACCCAACATCATGCATTTCTTGGAAACAGGGGGATGTCCACAAGATCTAACGAAAGGACAAAAGCAATGGCTTACCAGGAAGGCCACAAGGTATCGGCTTATCAATGATGGTTTGTATTGTAAGGGTAAGGACCAAGTACTCAGGAAGGTCCCTCTATTTCATGAAATTATGGGGGTAATTGCCAGTTTTCATGATGGTGTTTGTGGCGGTCACTTTGCCCTAGATATAACAAGTAGGAAAATCTTGCAGGCTGGTTTTGTATGGCCTAGCCTCAATCGTGATGTACACGACTGGTGTAAGACATGTAAGTTGTGTCAACGGGCCGGCACCAGGCCACTCATGCCTGAACCACAAATGCCTATCCTTTGATATGGGCCATTTGAAAAATGGGGTATAGATACCATAGGACCATTGCCTAGGGCCAACTCAGGGAAGTTCTATATCATCATGGGAGTCAACTAGGTGGGTGGAAGCTACAACCACAACTAGGATCACAGACGTGGAGGTAGCTAAGTTTGTCTATGAGCACATATGTTGCAAGTTTGGTAAACCATTAGAAATCATCTCTGATAGAGGGCCAAGTTTTAGAGCAAACTTAGTAGGAGAGTTAATGCAAAAACTAGGCATTACAAGGAGGCACTCTTCACCATACTACACTCAATGTAATGGCCTAGTTGAAAAAGTGAATGGAATGGTTTGTAAAATCATCACCAACAAGCAGGTTAACAACCATCCTGGGGATTGGGATAAGTATCTACTCCCAGCTTTATGGGCCTACCAAACCTCATTCCGCACATCTTTGGGGTTCATCCCATATCATTTGGTTTTTGGCAAGGAGGCAATCTTACCTATTGAGGTGCAACTAGCAAGTCTCAGAGTGATGGCGAGTCAGTTTAGTTTCAACGACCCAACATGCATTTGAGAGATCACATTCTTGACTTGGAACGACTACACTTGGATAGAGAAGAAGCGATCAATTATTATGCGTCACAGGTAGAACACAAACAGCTTAGTTTCAATCAACATCTTCGGCGCAAAGATTTAAAGAAGGGCATGTTGGTGCTCCGCTATGACAAGAGCTTCGACACACGCAAGGATAAGAAGCTCCTACTTTGATGGCAAGGACCTTTCATCATCAGAAAGAAATATGCCAATGGGAGTTACTAGCTCATGGAAGTTGATGCTAAGCTTCATAAAACCAGAGTCAATGGCTGGCGGCTTAAACCTTATTTTCTTCAATTTGATCCAACTCCACCTATCGACATTCTTGATGATGATACACCATCATCCTCCACCTCCGATGACAATGATCAAAGAAATGCATTAAGAGGCATAAATGCCCTAACCTAGGGGGAGGGCTAATGATACCGGGTTAGCCGCACCACCCTCTAGCCCGCGGTCGGAGAAATTGAAGTTGGCCGGTTTTTGAAACCAAGGCCGCAAGAATCAACCCCATTCGAGGGAGCAGGAGGTAAAAACAATAAAAAAACATGTTTTTTTTATTATTGCTACCACCAACCTTCCCTCCCTTGCTCGCACCGTGCAAAGAGCCACCACGCCTCCCTTTGGCAGCACCCCCTCTCTCCCCTCCATTATCTCCACCCCACTCCCTCACCCACTCCCTCCGCCACCCTCTTTCTCTCTCCCTCGCATCTATTATTTAGCTCTCTCTCACTCACACTCCCTCTCTATCTCTCTCACTCTCGTTCTCTGTGTAGGCTAAGCCCATAGGGCACGTGGAAGAAAACAAAGAAATATATATACAATATGTCTCTCTCTCCTTTGTTATCAATTAAAGCGGGCTGCCATGCAAAGTAGTTTTCTCTCTCTCCACTCACACCCACACACACTCCTGCCACCTCAGCCTCTCCTTTACCCACTCCCCCTCTCTCCCTGGCCCACTACAGCCCTATCTCCCCTCTCGTCCATACTCTCCCTCTCTCTCTCCCTCGTTCAGCCCCCCTGTTGTAGCTCACTCGCACTCCCACCGTTGACTCTCTCTCCCTCTTACGTTCTGTGTCAGCAGCCCATAGGGTGCAGGACAATCAAACTCTCTCTCTCTCTCTCTCTCTCTCTCTCTCTCTCTCTCTCTCTCTCTCTCTCTCTCTCTCTCTCAACCCCCACCACACACACCTACACTCACACCCACTCTCAACTCCCTCGCCCTCTCCCTCACTCTCTCTTCCCCCCATGCTATCCCGCTCTCGAGCTCGCCCTCCCTCTCTCCTGTACTATCGGCACAGCCAACCCGTGTAGGGCGCGTAGCAGGTTGTCTCTCTCTCTCTATACACACACACACACACACATACCCTCCCTCTCTCACCCCACCTCCTCTCCCTCTCACCCCCACTTCACTCACGCCATCTCTCTCTCCCTCGTTTCCCTATAATCGACACCTGCAAGACGTAAAAAAGTTATAAAAAATAATAAATGTCACTCTCTCTCTCTCTCTCTTGTTCCGATGCAGACACACTTACCAACATACCCACAACACACACACACAACCCCATATACATACGCACACACACTCACAAGCACCTACACCCTCACACCATTACATACACCCACACATGCACATATGCACTTACGAGCACATGCACATATGTATGTGCATATGCACTTACGAGCACATGCATATGTATGTGCATATGCACTTACGAGCACATGCACATACATACACAAGTGCACGCATGTCATACGCACACACAAAAGTTTTTTAAAAAAGCAAAGGAAACGAGCGCCATGCCATTGACAAAAGAAGAAGACGACCAAAATCACGTGAAAGCGACACTGGATTAAGAAGTGACAACAAAGGCATGCCTCGGTCGGCCTCGAAACGGACGAACGTGTAGCATCTCGACATCATGCAACAAAACACCAATTCTGGCAGCATTAACCCCACACCGGCCACCCGAACCATCAACAAAACCCCTTGTAAACGGCCCAGCCTCCACTCTTCTCTAATAACCTAGCCAACGGCTAGTGGATTGTAAAAAACTCCCCATCCCACTCTTACCTCCCTTCTCTCTATCTCTACCTTCTCTCCCTCTCTATCTCTCTCACTAGAGAGGCATCTAGACTCTCTACAGTGACCAATGGATATTTGCAAGGACCATTAGGTAAGGACCACCTCTGAGGCCTATATAAAGATGCTTGCACTAAGCACAAAGGGGGGGAGACATAAGGGAGAACACACTAGAGGCACCACCGAGGCTCCATGCACTCTACATTCCATGCACCACTAAGCACATAATGCACCTCCCAAGCTAGGGAGCTCATGGTATCATGTTTTTTTGTAAGCATGGGCATTTTAGCATTGGCCACATCACCACCACCACCAATCTCCACTCACACCATGGTTGATTTACTAGTCATGACCACCCCATGCACCTAAGGCACTCACTATCACCCCCCAAGGCAACATAACCATGCTAGGATCATTAGGAAAGAAATGAACTCGTTTTTGGGCCTTTAGCTCTAGTGAGAGAATGCTCCTTAGCCAATAGGAAGAAGGCTAATGTTACGTTGAAAAACCCTTTTTCTCATTTTGAAAATGTCCATGAAAACCATTTTGGTGAAATTGTCACTATCATCAGAAAAGTAAGGCGCTTGATAATGACATCTTCCACAAGCGCCGAACGCCTTTTTATGACCCGTTGTTGCTATCCTATAAAGTGAAGTACTTGTACTTGTGCATCTCACACAAGTATCAATCACATTTTTATGAAGTACTCGCAATTTAAATTCGAACAGATCGTACTTGATAGTGATTGATATGTACTATTTAAGACTATGAAGGAGTCAGAACCAAGCGAATAGAGGTCCTTGAGGGGTCTTTGGGACCTCTATTCGCTTGGTTCTGACCTCATGAGGCCTTAGGATTAAGATATAGCATTTTTAAGCCCATAGATGCATTCGGAACATCCAAAACTTGCCCTAGGCTTAAAAATGCTATATCTTGAGCTAGAGACATCATATTTCAGCGTTTTAAAGAGCTATCTTAAGGTTTTTGGACGTTCCGGATGCATCCGTGGTATTATTTTTTTAATTTGAAAACAAATCTTATGTGTTTTCTCTCCTTGCACATCACATCACTCATTAAGATTCACAGACGTGGATTTTTTTGTACACTTAAGGTGGGCTCTTAAAAAGCATTTTGTACGAGCATGCAATTAAGTGATTGAGTGAACTTTTACGTATGTACTATGAGAAATAGAATTCCAAAAAAAAGCTTTTGCATTTTTCATAATTACCTCTCTCTATGCTGAGTTGACGTTTCTTACAAGGCCCAAAATTGAGTCCAAGTTTCTCCTAATGTGAATGCATCAACGCCATGCTACCCCGGGCCACTCTCGATGCTAGTAATTGACGTCACTGGTGGCTGCATCGTCTTGACGTTTCCTTCAACTAACCTCCCGCTAACGTGCTAACCCCGCTAACTCCAAAATTTTCCATGCACCATATGGCGCTCGCATTCCATCATGCATCCCAGTGCCAAGAACAAGGTTGGTACGGCCAAGACCACCGTTTGTAAGTATCATCATCATCAATAAATGTGAGCAATGGTATCATTATCTTTGAGTACATTCTCTCTCCTCCTTAGCTTTGTTTTCCCCACATCCGTGGGATGTTTCATCTCTTGTATATCACCCTTCTTGTGCTTCATCACGTGCGCCATCACTAGTCAGTCATACTCCATTCCGATCTTGTCACGTACCTCTCGCGTACACACACTCTTGACCGTTGACTAGGCATTTTCTATATCCAGACGTTTGCTGCATCATCATTTCATGTTGGCTACTAGATGGAAACTCACTTTTGCTACCCTAGGTCATCTATGTCTGCGTCCTAGCCGCACTTATGCTAGGTGGTGCCCCTCTCTAGTATAGGATAACTCTTACCTCAAGATGATGCTTGGGGATGTTCAGGCTATGTGTGGTATAGAGGCCACCCCATATGGCATGTCATTTCCAACTATCAATGCCATCTAGTCACAAAAATCGGTGATTTTAGAGTCTACAAGAGCACAAAATAATGCTGACACGACCAAACTTTATCAAATTTATTGTAGGACTTGTTTTAGATGTATTAAATATGTTTAGGTCAAGAAATTATTAGTTCTCGCAAAAAAAAAGTGATTACTGTAAATAATCGCGATTATTTACTTTTGTGCTTGTTTGGCTCGAAATTGATCTCTTCACTTCACCTATCACTTGTACACATCTATTACATGCCACATGTCAAGTATGAGCCAAAATGATCAAGAAAAACTCTGAATTTGTCAAAAAACGCACCAAAGTCTTTTCAATCCAATTTGTGAGCTAACTGTCACATTTTTTGAGCCAAATCACCCCATATCTCACACACAGACTCTACATCATACCTAGAACCAAGTTGCAACAAAAAGTGTACAAATTGATGAAAAGTTAATAATCACGATTATTTACTTTTTTACCAAAAAGGGTGCAATTTATAACTTTGACCTTATGGGACCAAAGAACATGATGTCCCAAGCCCACTAATCAAGTTTGAGCAAGTTTGGATCTTAAAAACTCAAAATCTCTTTATATCTAGTGTTTCAGAGTGTAAAAGACTAAATCTGACACCATTTCCACCCAGTGCACTCAAATGAGCCCACACTTCACTCAGAGTATCTAAATGCCATATGTTTCAAGCCTATGATGTCAAAAATACAACAAGTTGGAAAAAATCCCCAGCTATAAATAATTATTTACTTTTGTTGCAATTTTTGCCTGAACTGCATGATTTTGATCTCTACATGTTTTTATGCATCTATGCATGCTCCAAAGTTGATTTGAAGCAAAATGGACATCATTTGCCAATAATTCAGAATCAGGGCATTCCATAGCGGAATTTACAGAATTCTCTAACTTTGACACTGTATTCACTTAACAGGAGCAATGCAAGCGGCAAAGAAAAGGGTGTCCCAGAAAGAAAAGCTGCAAGAGTTGCCACCATACCAATAAGATCCAAGCTCTGTGAAGATAAAAAAGGCAACTTACTTTTCTAAAGAACAACTTGAATAAAACAACACAACGGTTTTCATTGGCAGATTCAAGAGCGAAGAAGGATACCAGGTTGAATTGCGAATGCTACCGAAGGAGGTATATGATGTAGTGGCAAAGCCAGACACCAAGAAAGCCAACAGAAGGCTAGGCTTAAGAGATTTCTATGACTAGGAACCATGCGGCATGGACTTCCAAAAAGCATATGAATTACTATCCTCAATCAAGGAAGATGGGTCGGCCCAAATCACGGATCAACAAGGGCAAAAGATTGAAGTGGTGATCACTAAGAAAATAGTGGCCGAGGCACTAAAGCTGCCAACAGAAGGTATGACCATGCAGGCAAGAGATAGAAAGACAGCAGGTACTTTTACCAAAGATACTACTACTGCCACGTTTTTTGATCTCATCCAAAAGCAAGTGGAGGAACCAGCTCGCCTCTACCATCAACATTTCCACTTCCTATCAAAGAGGCCGCCATGATACACAACTCCAAACCATGCGGTTGTGACTACTTTCACTCAAGTATTGAGGTCGACAACCAAGCAAGAAATAGATCATGCACAGTATGTGCTTACAACACTAAAGGGAACAAAGAAAGAGGGAAAGATCACATATCTCGGCACTCCAGAAGTGCTAACAAGAATAGCATATCATGCTATTGGAATGGCCGACAATTTTCCGCCAGCCCCAGATTAGAACACCTGGATCGTGTCAGCTCAACCTTCTCCAAGGACCACTCGATCAATAGAGAGAGTGTACAAGTCAGATGAGGAATCTGCAATAAATTTCTCATGAAGCCCATAGCAGCGAAATCTCAGATAATGAATCTTCTCTTTTTTGGATTTCCTCTTTCTGTTGAGATAGGTTTCATGAACCTTCTCAAGATCTTGTCTTTAAGGCAATCAATTCCTTCAACCAACTTTATATACTGCGTTTTGTTTTTTAAGAAAGGTATGCGTTTTTCTTTTCTTCAATTTCGTTTGTTCACACGTCTTTCCTAGTATTTCTGTTGTCTTTGTGGTTTTTGGTTGGGAAAATCGTAAAAAATAGCTTATTGATCCTTGAGTTCAATGTCCTTATCAAATCTACTAGAGCGCTCGTCCTCCACATCGTCCTCTAATGGTCTATCTTGGGAGTCTTGGAATACTTCCTCATTGTTTTCACTAAGGTCTCTTATGGAGATCTCCTCCACTATGCATCTGCAATCTGTAACTCCCTCCACGTCGGGCTCTTTTGATCTTGATTTCAAATCCAAGATAATGCTCATCACCTAGAATGGAATTATATCATATCCTTCCTCATCACAGAATTTGGTTAGTGTCACCTCATTCACACACACATCAAGGGTGGCTAGTATTTTCTTTAATCTGAATGGTTCGCACTCTGGTAGATACCCCTCATCCTTTATTGGTCAGTCAAAAATGCAATCTTCTTTTCTTAGACTTCCACACTCCAAAGCTCCGCACATCCAAATATGCGTTTTGCTTTGTAGCCATGCATGTATCTCCCCTTCCTGTTTAGTTGTGGAGTTTAACTCTTCCCCAGGGGTTCGCTCAACATCTCTATAACTATGATCTTTGACACTGATTTTTGTAGTGACCTCTTTGTAACAACAAGTAGATATAGTCATAGCCCCAATCTTGTACCATTTTGAGTTGATGCATGAATGGTCTGCCCAATATGATATCAAAGTTTCTGCTCTTGTCAAAATTTGTTATAGCAAAGGTGTGCTCATATGAAATTCCACACGAGGATACAATGATTTGTTCTAACATTCCTATCGGTCTCTCCATGTATCCATCCTCTAATTGCAATTTCATTCGAGTTTTCCTAAGAGCAGGCTTTTCCCATTTTTTTCACATCCCCTTGGTTGCAATGGAAATTCTTGCCCCACTATCTAATATTGCAACCGTCTTTACTCCTTTATACTCCACATATAAGGTCGTTTTCCTTCCTCGCCTTCACAGTAGTCTCAAACCTTATTTACCAGTACATGTTCTGCTTTAGTTTGTTCTAGTGTTTGATTGTTTGATGTTTTTAAGGAATGATTTTTTGTGGAACCATCAGCCCTACTTTTTCCAAAAAAATCCACTTCTTTTCAAAGATGAGGTCTAATCTGCAGTAACTTGGATAGAGTTAGCGTACAATGGTTAGGAGACGACATCAACTCATGAAAATTCTTAGTGTCCATCATCTTAGGATCATATTTCCATTGAGATGGTACTTCCCTATTTATTTTTTTCATTTCATGGTCGCCTATGAATGAAGGTAAAGTCTTAAAAGTCTGAGGTTTGCTGTCTTCCAACATCTCTGTCCCTGCATCATCATATAGTGATAGATTGATCTCAATGATAGGGACTGACTCAATCGCACTTCCACCTTTTTTGTTTTTGATATCCTCCCACAAATCCTGTGGTCATGGTTCTTCTACTTTCGGAATTGGCATCACTGGCTGTGAGCCCAACCCATCTGTGGTATTGGCTACTTCCCTCGTATCTAATGGTGCCTCAATTTTTGGCTCTTCCTAGTCTCTGTTTTCAAGGCCTTGGTTTCCCATTTCATGGATTCTTTTGCGGATTAGTACCTCCATTTTTGGAGCATCTGGAATATGTGGTTCCATAAGAGCTTGAGCCGCCTTGATGAGCTCCTTGCACAATTGCAACCTCTCTTTTTCATACCCTGGATGAGGATACATCAACCATCTATGCTATTGGTACTGATTGCGTTTTAGCTTAGCTTCATAAGCCTTCAAAATTTCATCTAAAGGCTCAAAGAATTTGTCCACCAAGATCAAACCTCTCGATGGTAATTCTGATGGTTTTGCTTAAACAATTTTTTCCTTATGGTATTGTTCCAATCTCAATTGTTCTTTGGTTTGCTGCAATTTGGTTTCTAAGGCCGATTTTTCTTGTATCCTTTTGGCTTTCATTTTGTCCCTTTTTGCTTTCCAAGATTTTATGGGGGTCCTAACCAACAAACTTTCTATTTTAATTTGACTAAGTGGGGTGTTTTTGTCTCTCATAGGAATATTTCTTGCGGCTTCCTGGGCTTGTGCTCTCATTATAGCATTCATTGGAATCGTTGGTTCCATTTCTAATCCACTTGAGCTTGATACAACTTCGTGGTGGCAAATGTTGCGCTCCAAGAGGCCCATATGGTATTTTCCTAACATACTTTCTGTTGTAGACCCATTTGTGGGTCTCATGGTTTGTCCATTTTTGCTCGATAGCACACACCACTTCAATACACGATGTATGTTTCCTCATGGTCTTGGCTGCATGTTGCATCATTGAGTCGGATGGTCTCCTCCACAAGTGTCACATTTTTGTGTGGGCTATTGTCGAGTGTTCAAGTCTGGCCTGTTACCTTGGTTCATCCTTATGATGATCACTTTCTCAATCATTTGATCAACATCCAGCACAGTTGGCTTTTGCCCACCCAGTTTTAATGTGGATTCACTAGTGGTGGAAGAGGCGCTACTTGTCCCTTGGTTAGTATCCTCAATCACCTCCCCACATGCTTTGCAGTTGTCTACTAGATACAATGCCTCTCTAGTGACTTGCTCAAAGGTAACACATGCCTTCAAGTGCAGATCCTTTTTGAGAGTCTCATTCCACAATCCCTCTATGAAAAGAATTGATAGTCTCTCATCCTGAGGTAGCTCTTTGGTGGGACATCTTTCAATCTACTGCTTAAATTGAAGCGAGGCTTCCTTCCCCTTTTCTTTCTCCTTTTGTCTAGATGCATAGATTTGGGAGACTGTATTATGCTTAATCCCTCTCTTTGAGAATTCCTCTGCAAATTCTCATAGAAGTTGTTCTATGTTGGAAAAATCCCGGTTGTTTAATGGTTGGAACCAGTTCAAGGTTGTTCCTTCTAGGGTCAATCAAATCCCTCATACTGAGTATAGAAATCAAATGGTTGGAACCAGTTCAAGGTTGTTCCTTCTAGGGTCAATCAAATCCCTCATACTGAGTATAGAAATCAGTTACCTACTCAGCCCTCAACACTTGTTTGAAGATTGAAACATGTGCATATGGATCCCTTGACCCGCTATACTTTTTGGGTACACACTTGGCCACTTGATATGGTCGCATGCATCTAGTTTCGGCAACCATTCTTGTCAGGACAAGGGCAAGGCCGGGCTAGGCAGTATGGAAAGGGAGTCCAACTAGGGCAAAGGGCTAGGAGCCATGCTATATAGTGGGAGGTTGGGAGGTGGACTCCAAGGCACTAGTTCCCCTTGTCTCACATTGGTATCAAGAGCCAGCTAATTTGGGAAAGGCGTGGATCACTTTTTGCATGTGCATGAGGGCAAGGCCGTGGAGCTCTCTCCTTGAGGATTCTTGATGAGACAGCATTGGTGGGCAACCCCGCTTGCGAGGAGAAAGGCCGAGACCGGACCTGTGCCAAACCCCCCCTCTCGGGCTTGACAAAATCGTGCGGGTCTTTTGGGCATTTCCCGTGCTTGTGGCAGATGGTTTCAATCAACACTCAAGGTGTCCTAAGCATTTCTTGCACCTCGCGCTGCCTGTGAAGACGACATCGACTGTGCAGCATTTTTTTTTCATACACAGTGGGCGCCCAACCCTTTGGGTTAGTGGCCAACCCAAGTTTTTTGCAAGCAAGGGTCGCTACCCACAGCAGGGTCCGTGGCTCGCAGGCAAGGCCGGGAAATAACAAGCAAAACCTAAAAATTCTGCTGCGTATATTACACATGGTCTTTTCGTAAATTAATTCAACTCATCTTCAATTTATCCAAGATACAAAGACCAATGTAGTACTGGTGCTCAAGGCAACCACACCTACACTAACGAATTGTTTTCTTGGAATCCAGAGCAAGATTACATCCTCAGCAACAATTGGAGCACGAACAAAATTAGCAAGGCTAGTTACCAGTGTCAACGGGATTCTTTATCGATATTTACCAGTTGCGGTGCATCCTACATCTAGGAAACATCTTATCGACCTTAGGTATTTTTCTTGCTATTCCTTCCACTGCACTGTGTCCCCTTGGATTCAGATATCAATATGACTTTTGATTTCGAGCAAAGTATGCATGATCCTGCCCATGATGGCTCGCGGCGTGATGCTCTCAAGGAGAGTGCCTGCGATGCTACGGTAGGTAACGACACTTATGAACTGCTTAATATTCAAGAAATCCGTGCACTTCAGACACGTATATCAGTCATGGAAGAAAATTTTGCATCTTTAAATGAAAACATCACTAAATTATCCATGTTAGTGATACAATTATTACAACAGCAGTCCAAGGGTCCTGCTGACATGCACATGCATGAGCACGTTGCTACACAGGGGCAAGGCCCTTCTACTCGGGGACAAGATCCATCTGTCGATGCTTTGCACACTCTCACTGCAAAAGAGATGGATGAGTTGTTGAAAAACACCAAACCACCTACTTTTAAAGGAGAGGACCGAGATCGCAATAAGGATGCATTGAATATCTTTCTCAGCAAGTGGGATGGAATTCATGCCTTACGTCGTACCCTAGATGCAGTCAGAGTACTGCAAACAAGTTTAACTCTGAAAGGCAAGGCCTACAAATGGTGGATGTCTCTCAAGGAGAAGAATATCATACCACAGAGTTGGGCAGCTTTTGAAACTATCTGTCGCAAAGAATTCTTGCCTACAAATGCGGCAGATTGGAATTGGACGGCTTGGGACACGTGTTCCATGCGCCAATACCCATCATTACTTGAATATATGTCTCACTATCGGGATGTTATCCTCAAGTTGGAAGGCCTAGATATCTTTCAGCAATTATGTGGGTTTATCCGTGGGCTGACGCCAGAGCTTAAGAAGCACGTCAAGACTCAAGACCCTGAGACACTTGAGGAAGCCATAGTGAAAGCACATATTCATGATGATCCAGATGAAAAGAAATCACATCATAATCACGTGCCTACTAATACACATGGTAATACACGCACACAGTATGGGCACAATAAAAGGAAATTTATAGTAGCCAATTCAGAAGCATCTAAAAACCCAAGGGCTCCAGAGGTCCTCTCTCTCTCCTGAGGACTTTGATAAAGCTAAGAAGGAGAAATTATGTTTTCAATGTTTAGGAAGCGGTCATGGCAAAAAGGATTTTCCCAAGGGGAAATCTGCTACTCATGGCAAGGAGAAAGTAGTGCACATGGTACAACTGTTGCCTCTTGAGTCTTCCTCACGATTCTCTACAGTGGAAGTAACACACACCGAGGTGGTGCATGAATGCTGTCTCACAGCTTCCATGTGGCAAGAGACCTTCAGACCACATGAGTTAGTACGTATGCACGGATCTCTGCAAGGGCACAAGGTGTGCATCTTGGTAGATGACGGTGCTACTCACAATTTTATCAATTATGGATTGGTGAAAAAACTTAAATTGCCTCAAACTCCGAGTACCCACCGCTACAAGGTAGCAATGGTGAATGGACATGATACCGAATTTGGGATACTCAAGTCCGAGCTATTTCGTTGGAAGTACAAGGCTAATCCATATCCTTGGATTTTCAGGTTATAAACATGGAGAGGGCATACGTGGTCCGAGCTATTCCGTTGGAAGTACAAGGCTAATCCATATCCTTGGATTTTCAGGTTATAAACATGGAGAGGGCATACGTGGTCCTTGGTAGGGAATGGTTGCATAGCCTAGGACCATCACTGAAGCGTAGCTATGAGCACAACAGCTTGATGTTCAAATCCCATGGTGCACATGTGTTGTTGTTAGGAGAGAAGGATGTACCTTCTTCAGCTGAGCATATGCAGCTCGTTTCTGATAATGAAATAGATCAAGCTTTATTGTGTTACTCATTGTCTCATTTTCTCTCTAGCATTGAATCTGTTGAACATTCCTCAACGCCGCATGCTTCTCTCTCATCTCTTCCACCAATGGCTACTTCCCAACAAGCAAAAGTTTCTAGTGGTATTGAAGGAATTTCACGATGTTTTCTCTAATGATTTGCCACCAGGATTACCGTCGACATGATTGGTGCAACATAGCATCGATGTGGTTGCAGGCAGTAAACCGCCCTACCATATGAGTTACTCTGAAGCTGCTGAGGTGGAACATCAGCTTGCTGACTACCTTAGCAGAGGGTTCATACAACCCAGTTCTTGAACATGGGCTTCTCCTATCCTGTTAGTGAAGAAAAAGACGGTAGTATGCGCATGTACGTAGACTACCGTGGCTTAAATACGGTTACTGTTAAGAACAAGTACCCATTGCCACGCATGGATGAGTTGTTTGACAAACTCACTCATGCTCATATATTTATGAAAATAGACTTGCGGTCAGGTTATCACCAAGTCTGTATTCGACTTGCTGATATACCCAAAACTGCATTCCGAACAAGGTTTGGACATTACGAGTTTTTGGTTATGCCTTTTGGGTTAACCAATGCGCCTGCAACATTCATGACACTTATGGATAGTGTCTTGAAGCCATACTTCGGCAAATTTGTCATCGTTTTTCTCGATGGCATTCTAGTCTACAGTGCTTCTGAAGAAGAACACTTACAACATCTGAGGCAGGTGTTCGAATTGTTACGAACAAATAAATTATACGCCAAGAAATCTAAGTGTGATTTTTTGAAAGAAGAAATTCACTATCTTGGACATGTTATTTTAGCTAATGGGCTACATATGGATCAATCCAAAGTGGATACGATCCGGCAGTGGCCTTCTCCTAAAAATCTGGAAGAGTTACAGATTTTTTTATGATTTGCAAGTTTTTACCGAAGGTTCGTTAAAAACTATGCTAATATTATTGTTCCCATGATGGACCGCAACTAAAAGGCAAAGGCAAAGCTTTTCAGTGGGGACCCACTCAACAGCATAGTTTCGCTACGCTCAAGGATGCATTAGCTAAAACTCCCATACTAGCTATTGTAGATCCTTTGAAACCATTCGTTTTGGAAACGGATGCCAGTGACCATGCTATTGGAGCAGTCTTGTTACAAGACAGGCAACCAATTGCATTTGAAAGCAAGAAGCTAGATGCATCACAATAAAAACATGCCGACATTATTTGTATGGTGCTCAGTTTGAGATTGTGTTTGACCATGAAATCATCAAATGGTTTACACAACAAACGGATTTGAAAGGTCGGAAAGCCAGGTGGGTTGAGATCCTTCAGGAATATGACACCAAGCTCCGGTATCGTAAAGGACGATACAATGTTGTGGCTGATGCTCTAAGTCGTATGCCAGAGATCAATTCTCTCTAGTTCATGGAACTTTTTAGTGAATTTTTGGATTCTCTAAAGGGAAATATAAGCATGTGACACATATTCCAAAGTGTGGAGCCATGTACAAATAAGGGATCCTTCTCGCTCCAATGATGGTAGTGTAGCGTTAACCTCCACACATAGTTCTCCTCTATCGAGTGATGAACTACAGCGATGGAAGCATTTCACCATCGACAATGGGTACCTACTCCATAAGGGGAGAGTTTGTGTACCAACGGACACAGACATTCGGCGCCAAATTCTTTATGAATTTCATGATAGTCTAAGTGCAGGGCACCCGGGTATTAGAAATACTTATGCTCTTATACGACGACAGTTTTACTGGCCAGGTTTACATGGCTTTGTTCAAGCTTATGTCTTGCATTGCCAAAAATATCAAATTAACAAAGCAGAGCGCCTGAAAGCAGGAGGACTCTTACATCCTTTGGAGATTCCCAATGGTAAATGGGAAAGTATCTCTATGGATTTTATTGTAGGTTTACCAACCACTGTACGAGGTCATGACTTGGTATGGGTGGTCGTAGACCGTTTGACTAAACTATGTAAGTTTATTCCAACCAAATCAACGATTAAGACTCAAGAACTAGCCAAGTTATTTGTGGACAACCTATACAAGTTGTATGGTTTGCTAAGTAACATTCAATCAGTGATTGTGATCCCAAGTTTAACAGTAATTTTTGGAGGGCTGTGTTCAAAAGATTGGGAACACAACTAAGCCTCAGTACAACAGATCATCGAGAAACAGATGGTCAGATTGAACGAGTTAACCAAGTGCTAGAGGATATGCTAAGAGCATACATTAGCAAGAAACAGTCAGATTGGGAAGAATATTTACCTATTCTCGAGTTTGCCTACAATAGTGCTAAGCATGTCACAACTGGATTTAGTCCTTTCATGCTCATGTATGGTTTTCAACCTAGGTCACCGGTTACGGTGGGGTTGGCAACCGAAAAGCTCCAACAGGTTAAGGATTTTCTCCAAGACCACATGGATATGCTGAAAATCGCTCGTCAGAATGTCCGACAAGCATAGGATCGGTATAAGAAGTACGCTAATGAGAAACGTCGGCAAGTTACCTTTGAGGAAGGGGAGGAAGTATTTTTACGTGTGCCAAAACATTTAAAAGTCTAAAAACTGGGCCAACACCTAAATTATCTCAACGATATTGTGGGCCTTTAAAAATACTCAAGCGAGTAGGTGATCGTGCCTACAAATTATTGCTACCTACACATTCTTGTATTCATCCGGTGTTTCATGTAAGCCATTTACGTAAGCGGTTACATGGGGACGACAATGTCATTGACCAACAGATTTTGGTTGATTTCGTTGAACCTCCTACCTTAATACATGAACCTGAATGCATTCTCGATTATCATGATTTACGTACACGTCATCATGTACGTCAACAAGCCTTAATCAAGTGGAAAGACCGACCTGAGGAAGGTGCCACTTGGGATAACATTAGTGTTCTTAAGAAAAAGTTTCCCACTTTTGTTTTCGAGGACGAAAACTCTTCTTTAAAGGGGGAGTAATGTCAGGACAAGGGCAAGGTCGGGCTAGGCAGTGTGGAAAGGGAGTCCAACTAGGGCAAAGGGCTAAGAGCCATGCTATATAGTGGGAGGTTGGGAGGTGGACTCCAAGGCACTAGTTCCCCTTGTCTCACAATTCTAACCACTCCCGATCCTCTTGGTAGGATCTCTCTAGCTTCATATTCTCCCCTTGGCACTACAATCGGTGTCCTCTCTGCTACTCTTTCATCCAATTGTTCTGTTTGATCTCGTGAAAAAATATGAGGGATTCTAGTTGCATAAGTCACTTTCCCTATGTGTGTTCAAAGAAACTCTAGATCCCAATGATCCCATGGGTCCTACATTCAAGAATCGTTGGTGACCAATTGAATCTTCCACTCTCGTTCTTATTGGACTTACATATCCAGTTTCTAGTCTCGTTTGGGTCTTTGTGGGTCTAACTTGTTCGGAAGTTACATATTATTGATGGAATGGTCCACCAAAGTATGTATACCATTCTAACCCCTTACAGTCTATAGGAGAGTATTTACAGCCATGATTATCCATCATGACCACTTGGATATTTCTCCCCTCTGCGTATGTTCTTCTTCACATCTGATCTGGATGTAGTCATCTAGGGTGAGTCTATACACATAGCACTTATTCACCATCCCAGCACATCTGAGCCTTGACACCCCATTGTACCTGAGAGTCCTGGGCTGGAGCTGAGTGTGCTGCCACGCCAGAGTCTGTATCAGTTCTTGAGATAGTCGAGTCATTGTTGTGGTCTACTGCTGCTGTTGTGTCTCTGTGAGATCAGTTGTTGTCTATTATTTCTTGTTTTCAGTCTGTTTTGAGTGAGATTGTCTCGCACATTGCACTAAGGAGCACCCACTGTAGAGAGCACAACACAATATCTGCGCTACAGGTGCTCTCATTTTGGCGACCACGATGGGATCTCAACTGAAGTCTCACTCTTTGTGAGGACAAATCTTGAAGCTAGTTGGGTTTATCTCGCTTTGCCTACTTTGCCTTGCACTGTGTAGCCTGTTCATCTAGTCCTCTCTCCCCCTGGTCCATTTGGTCTAGTCCTCTCTCGCCCTGGTCCAATTGGTCTGGTCCTCTCTCGCCCTGGTCCAATTAGTCCGGTCTCTCTAGCCTGGTCCAATCAGTCCTCATCCCTGGTTTAGTCCCTCCTCGTCCCTGGTCCAGCCTGGGTCTATTAGAGTCTAGACCTGTCTTCAACCAGTTACACGTGTTCTTGCCCAAAGCTTGGTTGGATTGGTGGTCACTGCATGACACATACAAGGCGGTCAGTCGAGCGTCAAAGCACACTACTGAGCCCTCTGAAGTACTACAACAGAAGACGACCCTTGGTACCTAGTAGAAGTCTATCAGCCTCATCACCCATACCTCCACATACGACATCACCCATTTCTCCCTCCGGTTCCACATCTTCCAGATCACCTTCTCCAGTAAAGCTCTCTCTTATTCTGATACAACAGGCTACTGAGCAACAGGCTCAGCAAGGGGCCATGGAGCCATTGGCTAGCGTTTTGGCCAAGGTAAACATCAAGTTCCCTACATTCAAAGGACTCTCTTCAGAAGATGCTGATGACCATGCAAGGAGGTTTGTATCTGTGTGTAGGGGTCGTGGTATTAACAGGGAAGATGCTTATTTGGTACTCTTTCCATCCACCTTGGATGGCTTAGTAGACAAATGGTACAGCCAGTTTGCAGAGAACCATATTGCAACTTGGGCAGCCTTAAGACAACAATTATGTGCAACTTTCAGGCCAGGTGACTACCAAGAGAAGGTGTTGGATGAGTTGGACAACATGGTGCTCAAGCCAGAGGAGACTTTTGCAGAGCTTATGACTAAAACCAAGTCTCTGGTTGCCAAGCTTCCCCAGCAACCCGGTGAATTCATGGTTAAGAAGTGGGTGGAGAAGGCGCTTCCCAAAACTTCTCAGCAAAAACTCCGAGAGAGTCTCCGACCCGACGCCACTCTGGAGGAGTTCATCGCAGTTGCTACTAGGATAGAGGGGGCTGGGAAGTTGTTTAACAACTCCCCTCACATAGAGAACCCCTCTATGTTTTCGGAAAGTCCTGTTGATCCATTAACTTCTTTACACAGGGAACTGGAAGCCCTAAAGTTACAGCGAGCTCTTCAAGAGGAGAGGTCCTTCTCTCATAGACAGGAGAAGCCTCCACATCACGAGGCATTGGAACAAATCAAGTGCAAGCTAGAAGACCTCAAGTGTTAGCAAGAGACTAAGGCTACGGTTTGGTGTAGCTCATGCCACTCTCCAAGGCACCCTCCACAAGAATGCCCCCTTCGGGTTTACTGCCACTCTGTGAAAAAGCTGGACATGAGGACAAAGACTGTTACTACCTCAAGGGATTGCGACAAATACAACAAAGTCTTGGTCCTACTCTTCAACAAGGGCCAGCACCTGCATCCAACATGGTTTCTCCTTGTGGCCATCCACACCATATGCCACCTTTGCTGACAGCCCCTCCTTTGCAAGGTATGCCAAGTACTTTTCCTTCTCAGAGATTTTATCATACCCATGCTCCCTCATCACCTCAAAGCTTCTATGCCTCCACCTCCAACTCAATGCACCAGAAGCAAGGACCACCTCGCCCTTTGAATCGGTCCATTTTGTGCTACAGATGCGGGGAATATGGGCATTACCAAAGCAAATGCTCCCTGCCAGAAGGGTCCCCTTCCTGCCGTCATTGCCCCGAAACGAAGGATCACTACAGTAAGGATTGCCCTAAAATTCGTGCATCCACGGCTTTGAACCCAAGTCAAAGCCAGAATGAGTTTGCCTTTCCCAAGCTCAATTTGATAGCAGTTAGCACCGTTTCTCAGCTGCCCCGTTCTACCCACGTGGTTACCCCTAAAAATAAGCCGCCACAGTTGGCAGAGGAGCTATCGGGCATCATCACCTGGGCCTAGAGAGCCTCTCTCAGTCTTAGCATTCCAACAAGTTCAACTCCCCCACACATTCTCACACCAGATACCCTGCTTTCAGCTGTTAATTACAAGCCATCCCCCAGTGCCATGAAGGAATCCAAATCTTTGCTCTCCGATATTGATGAAGCCTTTTTGGAAGCAGTTTCAGATCTATAGAAGATCAAGGTACCAAAGAAACCACTGGTAGAACAAGAAAAGCTTACAGCGGAAACAGTCTTGAAGAACACTTTCCAACAAGTATCCATCTATGACATGTTGCGGCTAGATGCGAGTTTCAGAAGTGACACCCTTGTAGTTATTCAATCACTTTACCCTAGAGCAAGTGCTAGTGGTGGGCACCTCCCAGTGCGACCATTAGAGTCCTATATGATATCCAATCCAGCTGCTCCACTCACTGATTATAGAAGCCCTCGCCTGATGGTGTCCGTTTTGGGTCGGCAATTCTCAAGAGTGATAGTGGATGGTGGATCTGGCATCAACCTGATGCCCGAGTTCACTATGTTAGCTCTAGGTCTACAGCCTACTCGCCCTGCTCCCTTCATAGTTATGTTGGCCAACCAGTGAACAGTCTACCCAGTGGGCATAGTGGACAATGTGCCTCTGCAGGTACAAGACTTTACTTTTAACTTGGATTTTGTTGTGGTTTGTCTTCCCCAGGTTGAGGGCAGATTTCCCTTGCTCATTGGAAGACCATGGCTGCGACACACTAAAGTACTTCATGATTGGGGAAACGATGCAATGTGGATACATACTTCTGGCTCCCCGATGCAACCCATTCTCTTAGAAGGAGGTATGGATCCCGTGGTGCAACAAGTTTCTTTGTCAATGGAAACCAACCCAGAACAAGAACAACCTACTACACCTGAAGGGTCAGACGAAGATCTGTTGGAGTGGTTGGACGCTACCAAATCTATGCCTTGTTATGGAGTCTCTATTCACTATTTGCCTGAAGGTACATCCCCTTCAAATGTTTCCACAATCACTACACCAAATGAGCCAGCTCAAAAGTTGAAGGTCACAGAAGCTACTCCTGATGCGCTCTTGGTGAAAGCCTTTGAATTTGGTAAGCTTGTGAAGAAGCATAGAAGCGGGCAGAAATCTCCTCGACAGGAGTTTACCCCACCTCAAAAATCAGCCCCATTGGTGTCTGCTTCTCCCAGAACAAATCTCCCTTCACAGAGCTCGTCCTACCCGATGAATTCCATTCTCATGATAGTTGTCTTGCTCATGGTGGCTGCACTTTGTAGCATCTCCTCTTTCAACCAGTGGACCATGGACTTCATCTTCAGCCCTAGTCCCCCTCACACCTCCTCACCCTTAGTCCCTCCCCCTCCCCAATTCGCCCCCCCTCACACACTCTCGCCCCTACCCACCCCCTCTCTTACCCTCGCCCCTACCCACCCCCTCCCTTCCCCTCGCCCCTAACCAGCCCCCCCTTGCCCCTATGCACCCCCCTCTCCCACCTCGCCCCTAACCAGCCCCCCCTCACCCCTACCCACCCCTCTCTCCCACCTCGCCCCTACCCACCCCCCACTCGCCCCTATCTAGACACTCTCGCCCCTATCTAGTAACCCCTTCCCCTCGCCCCTATCTAAACTTCCCCACCCCTCCCAACCTCAGCCTCAGCCTCATCTCCCCCACCCCGCTGATCCACATTGTTGCCTTCAGTAGCCTCAAGCTCCCTTTGCAACCCAAGAATTCTCGTCAAGGAGTCTGCATTTCAATCTACTTCGTGAACCCTTCATTCTCTTCCTCACCAACTACGACTGGCCTCTGCAACTCCTTCAGGAGCCTCTTATATGCCTCCTTCAGAGCAACTACACTTCATTGGTTTTCAGCTCGAGAAGTGCCAAGAGTTTGTTGCAGCTCTTCACACTGTTGGAATTAGGGTTGCAGAGAAACACACACAGCTTGGAGAAGACGAAGGAAGCTCAAGGCACACAATAGAGAGTATGTTACTTAGTGTGCAATGGAAAGATAGATAGCCCTAGAGTGATGGGCGTATATACAATGCACGGGGGAAAAAACCTCCTAAAGAGGGAAAAAATACCCCGGCGGTCCTAGTGTGTTCACACACATCACTACCACATGTATATGGTAACAAATCCCCCCTGGAGTGATGCGGTGAACGAAAGCTGGCACATGAGTAAAGGGAAGTGCCATGCCCTAAGGACATGATCAGTCCACAAAGGGGAGTAAGCCCAAATCTTTGCGGAAAGCTTCAAGCTTCTCACGAGACAATGCCTTTGTGAAAAGATCTGCAAGATTGTCCTGTGTTGGCACATAAGCCAAGCTGATCTCTCCTGCTGAGAGCCTCTCCCTGACATAGTGGTAATGCACCTCAATGTGCTTTGTGCGAGCATGAAAAATTGGGTTCCTCGCAACTGCCAATGCGCTCTGATTGTCAGTGTAGATAGTGTTGGCAGTGTCCTGTCCAACACCCAAATCAGTCATAAGGCGTCTGAGCTATACACACTCAACCGTAGCTGTGAAGACTGCCTTGTACTCAGCCTCACAACTCGAAGTGGCCACAGTAGGTTGCTTCTTTCTCAACCATGATATACATGAACTGCCAAGCATGAAACAAAAACCACTTGTGGACACTCGTGTGTCAAAACAACCAGCCCAATCTGAGTCCAAAAAAGCATGTAAGTCTGGAGCCAATGATCCCCCCTTGGGATAAAACAAGCCAAGATGTAAAGTTCCACTAAGGAAGCGGAAAATCCTCTTGACAGCCTACCAATGCTTAGACCCTGGGCTATGCATAAATCTGATGACCTGTGAGACTGCAAACTGAATATCCGGCCTCGTGTTGCATACATAAATGAGGCAGCCAACAACAGTTTGGTAAAGAGTGACATCACTAGGATCGCCAACATCATGTAGACTCAACTTCAAACCTGTTTCCATGGGAGTGGCAATAGGTTTGCAATCCTCAAGTCCAAACTTACATAGCAATGTCTCTATGTAACTTTTTTGACACAAGGCAATACCTCCATCACACTGCTTAAACTGTATACCCAAGTAATGATGCAACAGCCCCAAATCTTTCATCTTGAAAGTGGCATTCAAATCAGCCTTAAATTCAGCAATATGTCTCTCATTTGGTCCAGTGATCAACAAATCATCAACATAAAGAACCACAATGAGAAATACATCATCCTCACGCTTTACATACAATGTGCTTTCTGTTGGACTGTTACGAAAGTCTCGTTTAACCAAATGAGTGTCAGCTTTCTCATACCAAGCACGAGGAGATTGCTTCAACCCATACAAAGCCTTGTTACATTTGCACACTTTGTCCTCTTAATTGTCCTTTTATGACAAAACCGCGAGGCTGCGTTACATAAACTTCCTCAAATATGTCACCATTCAAGAAAGCAGTAACAATGTCTGATTGATGTACATCCCAACCAAAATGAGCTGCCAATGCACATAGAAAACGCACAGTAGTCATACGACAAGTGGGAGCAAAAGTCTCTTCATAATCTATGCCTTTTTGTTGTGCATAACCCTTTGCAACAAGTCGAGCCTTATGGCAATCGATCTCACCATCCGGCTTGCGTTTCAACTTGTAAACCCACTTCATACCAATGGCCTTTTTGCCAGGAGGCAAATCACATAAAGTCCATGTGTCATTCTCTATAAGTGCATCATATTCTGATTGCATGGCAGCCATCCAATTTTCTGAATTCTGTGCTTCATCAAAAGACAGAGGCTCCTCAACATCATGTAAACTAGACACAGCCAAAGCATAACAATCTGATGCATACGATGCATGGTGAGAGCCTGAACGAGTACGACTAGACAAAGGTGCATCCAATTTACTGTCACGCAAAGTGTGCACCAGCCATTTTGGCATACCTCTAGCCTGATCATTTTCAGCCCTTTTCTCATCAAGTACATCATGTACATCTGCATCAGTAATAGGCTGATCTAAAACATTTTCAGAAACCCCCATAGGCTGTACATTTGCCTCATTGGAACTTACATTCGTATTTCCACCACTGAAAAGAGGCAACAAAGTGTCATAAATGTCATGTGAGCTTACATTACTGTCTCTAGTACATGACAACAAGGGCTGAACAGAATCTTCCACAAACACTACATCCCGAGAAACCATAATACGTTTTGTTTGCGGATGATACAACCTGTAACCTTTGCTTTCAGCACTATAACCAACAAAAATACATTTGACAGCCTTATCATTCAATTTTTTGCGCTGCACTTGTGGCACCAAAGCATATGCCAAACAACCAAACACACGCATGTGCTCAATAGAAGGTTTTCTATCATGCCATGCTTCATATGGAGTAATAGACTGCAAAGATTTCGTAGGACACCTGTTAAGTACATAAGTGGCACACATAATGGCCTCAAGCCAAAAAGAATGCGGCAAAGCTTGACTTTTGACCATACATCGTGCCATTTCCGTCAGTGACCTGTTTTTCCTCTCAGCAACACCATTTTTCTGAGGTGTATAAGGCACTGTACATTGGTGTTTTATCCCACGACTAGCCAGAAATGCATTAAATTCATGAGACATATACTCCCCCCCTCGATCGGAACGGAGGGTGCCCATAGTACATTTCGAGACATTTTTAGCCATAGCCAGAAATTGTTTGAAGCACATAAAAACTTCGGACTTCGCTTTAAGCGAAAATACCCATGCATGCCTGGAGTAATCATCAATGAAAGTCACGAAGTACAGGTAATTGCCCAAGGACAGAGTTTGCATGGGCCCACAAACATCACTATGCACAAGCTGCAACCTGCATGTGGCCCGAACTGAACCATCCTTTGGAAATTTAGAACGCTACATCTTACCCAAAATACAGCCTTCACAAACATGTTTGATAGGTGCTTCAAGAGGCGGCAAAGAAGCAACCATATCAGATTTTTGCAAACGCAGCAAACTGGAAAAATTCAGATGACCAAAACGTGCATGCCAAAGTTTTGCATCTGAAATAGCCCTTGAATCTGCAACAGCATTTGCAAAATTTTGTCCACACTTGTCATACAAAGTGAGCTTATACAGCCCACGGCACAAAAACCCAGATGCAACAATTTCATCACCAAAACTGAGATCATGAACTGTACATCTGTCATCCACAAATTTGACTACAAGTCCAAGTCTAGCAAGTGCGGATACAGACAAGAGATTCTTCTTGATCCCAGGTACATAAAGTGCATCAACAAGTGTGAAAGAACTGCCATTAGCAGCAGTAAGCACAATCTTTCCAACTCCTTGAACTGGATAAGAGGCATTGTTGGCACAAGTGATTGAATTCCCATGAGGGACAGACTCGAGAGAGGTAAACAATTCACGATGTGAGGTAATGTGCTTTGTAGCACCACTGTCGAAATACCACACATGTGAATCTGGAGCAACAACTGACAAGCATGCATCATGGACAACAGGATTGTAAGTGCACTCTGCGCTAAACGCCCATTCTGCATCAACATCGGCATTACAGTCTCCTTTCACAGAAGACTCAACAATGGTTGCATTTGTAGTGGAACCAGCATTTTCAGTGGAACCACCCTCTTTCTTCTTAGCCTCTTTGGCCTTCAACTTAGGACACGACTTGATCAAGTGATCATTGGCTTTACAATAATGGCAACGCATCTTCTTTTTGCCCTTATCACCAGAATTGCCAGACGAAGTGCTGCCAGCAGAAGCATTAGGAACAGAATTTTTGCCACTCGCAGCAGAACCATAAGAAGTGGCTGCATTACTATTACCACCCTTTCTTTGAGAAGGAATAAAAGCCTGTTCAACTGCACGCTGCCTAGTCCTGTTTTTTCTAGAAAGTGACTCTTGCAACAACAATGTGCATAATGAATCAAACTTGACAACTTCAGGATTTCCTTGGGTCATCAGTCTCCAAGTACTAGCAAAAGTCTGGTAGGAATCTGGTAAGGCATCAAGAACAGTCTGCACAAGGGAACTGTCTGAAATGACTTCACCTGCAAAAATAAGCTGCTCATTGATATCCTTGACACTAGCAAGAAAAGTGTCCATATCATCTTCCTCATGCATAATCTTCGACTCCAGCTCTTTACGCAGCAACGCAATTTTAGCCTCATTGCGGCTTGCATAAAGACCTGCTAAAATATCCCAAGCCTGTTTTGCAGATTTTGCTGAACGGATGTGAGGAACAATGGTGCGCTTCACAGACAACGCAATCAATGCATGAGCCTGCGCATCCTTAACATCCCAACGAGCTTGTTCTGCCGTAGGCAAAACAACTCTAACAGCTGCAATCCTTGCCAAGACCTGCAACATCCTCAACATCGCCTACATCTTCAGAACCAGGACGTACATCAATGCCCTGCACAATGTTCCAGACACCCTTTGACACAAGAACATGTTGCATCATATAAGCCCACATAGGGTAGTTGTCCCCATCCAACCTGTCCTCAGCAACAAACATCTTGAACACATTTGTGTCGTTGTTGTCAGCCATGGTAAATGCTGCACCTGATGTGAAAACTACCCGAAAATAGGAGAAATGGAGCGGGAACAACTTGTGCTATATAGCACAAACCGTAGAAGACTATAAGGCACCTGTTATGCAGAAAACGGCACTCACAGAAATTCTGCACAAAATGACGAAATAGCCTGTGCAGTACTGCCTGTAGTGGAAACGAAGGCCGAAATGAGCCCAAACCAAAATTTTTGTCGACCTGCGAACGCTCGCCAAAGCTCACTGAAATCGGAGAAAGTGAGCAGGGGTGTGCTGGGGCAGCTGGCGACTAAGCGCGAGAGGACGTGACCTGCTCTGATACCAATTGTTGGAATTAGGGTTGCAGATAAACACACACAGCTTGGAGAAGACGAAGGAAGCTCAAGGCACACAATAGAGAGTATGTTACTTAGTGTGCAATGGAAAGATAGATAGCCCTAGAGTGATGGGCGTATATACAATGCACGGGGGAAAAAACCTCCTAAAGAGGGAAAAAATGCCCCGGCGGTCCTAGTGTGTTCACACACATCACTACCACATGTATATGGTAACACACACTCTACTTGGAACTTCCTAGAATTCTCTTGAATTGTCATCCAGCTGCAATCATTTCTTGCATGGTTGGGCCAAGCACCTGCTTCAAGAAAGATGTACATGCGGTACCTACTGGTTTTATTTCACAGTTTTTCAGTATTTCCTAGTTTTTCAATATTTCCTCTCACCGAGACGGTGAGCGGTCTTGTGGCGGGCAACCTGTAGCACACTACAGTGTCACTTTCACAGGACACTCAGTTAGTACAGTTGGTCTGGTCTGGTTCACACTGGATAGACTCTCTTGGGTTGGGTTGGGTTGGGTTGGGCAGTGACACGTGGCAGGATACGAACGGTGGTCTAGTGGACATCGTGGCCAGGTCACCACCACCACTCACTTTGGAGATTGGCTTAGGTGGCTGACATTTATGGGCTGTTGGGTCATTAGGATCATTATCTTCTTCACATCTGATCTGGATGTAGTCGTCTAGGGTGAGTCTATACACAGAGCACTTATTCACCATCCCGGCACATATGAGCCTCGACACCCCATTGTACCTGAGAGTCCTGGGCTGGAGATGAGTGTGCTGCCACGCCGGAGCCTGTATCAGTTCTTTGAGATAGTCGAGTCATTTGTTGTGGTCTACTGTTGCTGTTGTGTCTCTGTGAGATTAGTTGTTGTCTATTGTTTCCTATTTTCAGTTTGTTTTGAGTGAGACTATCTTGCACATTGCACTGAGGAGCACCCACTGTAGAGAGCACGACACAATATCTGCGCTACAATGAATATGTAAAATATTTCTTGCAATAATGTTTTTAACTTTTGTTTCCTAATAATTTGTGTTGTGCTAGAGGTTTTCCTCGTACACATAATTAGTTTGCAGGCGCGTAGGACTATTTCGAGGTTGTGTTGACATAGTCACACTCCTAGAATAGATACTAGCACTTTGTCTCGTGGCTATGTAGACCTATCGATCACACTCCAGAGTGAGTCAAGGGAGTGTAGAATCCCACTCGTGATGTGTAGAGGTTACTTCCTCACACATCAAAGATGGGGTAGGAGTTTGTCACTTCGTGTTGTGTATGAAAATACTCACATCAAAAGTTGACAAAATATGCAAACATATTTAGAGTATTGCTATCCAGTATAGTTTGCTTTACACGCTAGAGACAAAGCTAAACTATAATATAAGTAAAGTATATGCATTGGCACATTTGAAGAGTGAAGAGTTAAGTTTAACTTTCTCTTTCACATACAAATGTATCAATGTTTATATTTTATGTGCACTATATTGTTTATGCTTTCGTTTTACGTATCCAACTCATCTAAACAATAGTAACAGATAGTGAGTGCTAAGTTGAAGCTTTGCTTCTCTTTTCATCACTATCTGCTACTCACAATAGGTGAGTAAAGGTATAATCTCTACGTGTTATTTGTAACTATGATAGATAGCTTTTTCTAGATGTGTTGGATGCTGCATTGTGTGAGAGATTTTCTTTTCACACTTCAACAATGACCATATTGATTGTTCAATCTTTCAATCATTTAAATAGTAGTGACCACTCTTGTGTTGGAGCTATTAGCTCACACAATTGGGCTACCTGTGCGTAATGTACACTTTAGTAGTCTAATAGACTACTTTCGTGTGATGTAAACTTCTAGTGTTTTGTGTTTAGTAATGTCCACTCTTGTGTTAGAGTTGTTAACTCACACAGTTGGACTACTTTTTCATAACGTAAACCTTCAGTGATCTCTTTTTTAAAATTTTATCTTCCATTGCATTACATATAAATTGAATTTACATTTATTCAATTATTAATAATAATTTCTTATTCAAAGATCATCATCGTTAGAAATTGTATGTATTTCATATGGTGCAATAAATCTTTCACTTTAAATATTCAACGTTGATACTAGAAAACATGTCTATATATTTCAACATGTTTGAATTATTCCCCTTTTGTTAATATACCATTGTTTGTTTTAATAGCCATGTTAGAGATGAAGCTATCACGAGCACATCGAAAAACCGCCACTGAAACTATTTTTTATTATCTACATGGTGTTGAAGAGAAGAATTACGTTGATGTTTTGAAATTGCAGAGCCTTCCGTTTTCAATGATTTTGTCAATACATTGACAAAACATTGCTTTGACAATTACAACAATCATTTTCCACAATATCATTTGCTTTTGTAGTTTTCATTGACAATCAAATGCGGGGACTTGTCAAGCAAGTCTTATGAAAAATCTTGGTTGCTTTTGATGCTTTGCAAAACCCTGAAGTTCACTCTCTCCCTCTAGTATGTGAAAGAATGAAATTGTTTCATCAATTGCATGAGAAAATGAAAAGAAAAAGCAAGCTAGAAGGCCCTAGCGAAAGACCAAGAGTGGCTGATCCTACCAAGCCAGCCACATTGAGGCAAAAGTAGTGGCAACTCCCACTCAGCCTACCATCGTGGGAGTACTAGCCCAAGGCAATGATCCAGTAGTGTTGCACCTCCTACATGACAACCATGTTTTCCACTTGTAAGCGTCGCAACTTGGAGAAGACAGATGGACGTATGTCAATCAAGTTCGTGTACTACATCATCCTGCATTCTCAAACCTTGTGTATGCAGCTAAAGTATTCAAGATCCACCCACACAAGCGTATGGGCGTATGTGTACTACATCATTCTGTCTTCTCAGACCTTGTGTATGCAGTTAAAGTATTCAAGATCCAGTACCATGGTCCAACTACTGCACAACAAGCCATGGAAGAAGCTACAACTTTGAATATCCAACACTGAGGCATAAGCATGCCATTTGGCATCGTGCGACACTGCCCACGGCCAATGCTTATCTTCAGATATTGGAACGGCAGCCATGTGGAGCAGTGGATACAAGCATGTCACTCCGATGGAAGCAAGCTTGCCATCAAAGAGTTTTTGCAGACAATTGGCAGTATAGAGTGCTTCCAAGACAATATTTTACACATTGTCGATGCTCTTCTGCAAACATTGAAGTATTGACATCACCATGAACTTTTGCACAACAACCTTCACCCTTGCAACATTATGTTGCATTTTGCTGACAAGGGTGTTTATTGTGGCATTATAGATTGGGGCACTTCTAGCTTGTTCCCAACTACGAAGACATTTTCAAAGCTAATGCATCTATCTTTGGAGTGTCGAAACAATCACGTTCAAGACTACCCATGAGCTGCCCTGAGGTGCATCTCTACCAACCCTGCTCCCTTTTCTAAAGCCACGGATGTATATTGTCTATTTTGGTTTTTGAAACGCATACTTAATTGCATGCCAGCGCTAGTTGATCCAGAACAGATAGCCTTTATAAAAAAAATACATTAAACACTAGATTTAGGCAAAGATATAAATCCTCAAAATCGACCTTTAGCTTTTGATTTGTTCCTATGTATAAATGGAGCCCACACAGGGTGTCATGCTATAAGAGTACCTCTATTTGTTGCTAGATGAGCAAGAACACATGAAAGCATATGATCTTGTGTATCTTCTGAGTTGCTTTTCATGAAGGCATCAGTGGACACGAGTGTGATTGACCTAGATATACCTTTTAGTGGTTCTTTTTTCTTGGGTATGGGAGATTAATTTTTTAATGCATTATCACTGTTGTTATGTAGCCATTTGGTAGTTGATACTAGTGGTAGTACCAGTGCTTGCGCTAACCCAGTTTGTTCAAGTACAATGTTATGAACCGACAAGTTTTCATATTTTAAATATTATGCATTGATATTATAAGGGACTAGCTCAAATACTATGCTTTGATATCGGCCAATACATGGGAGTCAATTTGATTTTTTGCATTACAATGAAGCTGTCTTGCAATAAGTGAACAAGATAAAGTCAAAAGCAAAAGCTCGGATAGTGAACAAGTCTATAGAGGCCTTGATCGATAGTGCAACTATCAGGGCCTTCAGGCAATCTGAACGGTTCAAGAGACAAAGTTTAGAGCTCATTGATAAGGACACATGTGCATATGCTCACAAATTTGCACTTGTCGAGTGTCATTTGTATTGGAACTCACTAGTTGGCTTTTGCATTTAGTGGACCTACTAATAGTATTTATAGTCTCAATTGAGAGAATAAGACAATATCTAGATCTATCAAAAGAGACTCTCACTTTGATTGAATCAGATAGGCCTCCTACCAATTGGTCTCAAAGAGAAGAAGTTTTATTTGATAACCTTCAAGTGCTTACTCGACTACAAAATTTGATCGTTTGTTGATGCTTTAACAAAGTCTCCTATTCAGTTTTGTTAATTATGTCTTTATCAAGACCTTGTCTTATTCCAAGGAACTTGACCCCTTGAATCAATGCTCCTCCAGACCCCCCCCTTCCTTCTTCCCTTCCCCCTTTTTAGTATGACTAAAAAGAAAAAATTCATGCACATGCAATTGCATGCACACACACTTAACTCTAATATGTGAAGTGGGAGTCATACGTCCATGACCGCACCATGAGATATTGAAAAGCTTGAGATTGCTATATAGTATTGAGAAGCTGATCTCTCTCTCTCTCTCTCTCTCTCTCTCATATGATAGGTCTTGAGTTCAACTCTCATTGGATAGATCTTTGAGGTCTCTTGGGATAGCTTCCTACGACGCTAAAAGTCTCTTCTTCTTCTTCTTCTCTCTCTCTCTCTCTCTCATACACACATGCACACACGTTTTTTTTATGAAACTAATTTTTCCTTAATTGCAATATAGACAAGACATGAGTCATAAGCACCCAAGCGAAAACATCTTGGAAAATTTCAAATTGTTAAAGTGGAATTCTCCCAAATGGAGACAATCAGGAAGAGACTTGAGGCGAATACTTGATGAAAAGCTTGTTGAAGATGATTGTGTGAATAATAAACAACCCAAAGGGCCAAAATCACACCAGACTTGCAGTTAAGCAAGAACGTTATCATACTCTAGTAATGGTCTATTCAATTGGCCAAAATCTAGAAATGTCTTCCAAAATGGCAGCGAGGGAAACAATATTGCAATCTTTGTGTAACGTCTAAAAAAAAATATTGAGCATGAGAACAACATCAATCATATGAGAAACTGTCTCATCACATTGGCGACAACAATAACATAAAGAGGAAGCAATGTGGCTAGCGTGCTAGAAGTGCTCCAACAAAAAGCATATTGATGAGAAAGCGCCAAAAGAGAACTTTTTATATGGGAGGGCACCTCCATCAACGAAGAGGTTTGTGAAAATTCCATAATTGATTACAACTCCAATATCCAATGCCGAAGAATCCAACTTGAATGTTCACATTGTTTGTTTACCAGTATGACCTTTTACCTTGTTTTCAACACATCTAACATGCACGTGGATGCGAGGCATTTGGACTATACACTATTCACTAGGATCACATCAGTAATATTTACAATCCGTATGTATATTACAGAGGGGTTCAAGTCGACTATATAAACACCATAGAAAGGGGGGTTTATGACTTCTTTAGCATTTGTAAATAGAGGGTTGGGTTATTGCTATAAGGTTCATAGATAGAGGGTTTTTCCTATATGGTTGCATGCAGGTGATATCCCCCCATAAGCATAAGTGAATCCCTTGTGCACTGACAATGCTTTGATGGCCACATCTTTAATTGGCATGGTCTCTTTGACGAGGATCGAATATCCACGGCTGAGAATAGTCATTGAGGATCGGGAAGGTAGTGAATCCTCGTCACTATATCACACGAGGGGTTGGCCTAGAGGGGTTCTAGGGTTTAAATTTGGGGGCACGGAGAAGCTTTGATCTTAGCCGTCCGATTGTCCGTATGAACTAAGGGCAAGTAAACTAAGGTGTGATTATCTACAGATTTTGCCCCGAGTTCACCCCTAGTTCACCTTTCGATCGGACGGTTGATATCAAAACCGCTCCGTGTCTCCAAATTTGAGCCCTAGACTCCCCTTGTCTGACCCGGTGTGAGATACTAACGAGGACTATGATGACGCAAGGGCAGGGCTAAGAATTGAAGATTGCCCGTGATATTACCTTTGGAAGATCAAAATGAAAGTTGGCCTTCTAGTTTGAAACCTCCAAGTGATGTTTTGTTTTTACATAACTCCCCAAAACAATTTAAAGCTTTTTGAGACCTAACCCACTGTCCCTTTCACACTATAGGTTGCACATGGTCTGTGTGAAACTTAATCACTTGTAGGTCCAAGCATATATCAAAAGCAAGTTGTGGGTAAAATATTTAGAGTGTGAGTAGTGGTAAGAATTAGTCTAGGAAGACTTGTGAAATGCAGGTGGGTTTTAACTTGCTAACCTAAACTTTTAAAAGACTTCTATAGCAACTCTAGAGGCTCACGATTACTTCTTCAAATTTAAGCACTGGGCGGCGAGCCTCGGGACTAAGTGGCCCGCGCATGGGGAGGTGGGATCTATGACAGGGGGATTGTGGATCGTAGATCTAGGCACGAATACCCTAGATTATAAAAAAGTAATCTAGGGTGCCCTAGATTACAAAAGTACTCTAGGATACCTGCCTTTCGAAGTAATCTAGGGTACCCCATTTTGTGGGCTTGAAGTTTGAACCTGTGACCTCACCCATAGGAGGCACATGCCCTAATCATTTCGCCTTGCGCACATTTTTGAAGCATGTGGGCCCTAATTTAATTAAAACACGAATGCAAAACGGCAACCCCCGAAAGTAATCTAAGGTACCCTGAATTACTTTCGACGGTACCCTAGATTATTTTTCGACGCTGCCGCCCAGAAATTCGGTCCACAATCCTCCCATCCCCCATGCCCGTGCCCCTTAGTCTCGAGGAGGGCTGACTCGCTGAGGGACGTTTTAATATCCAGCTGCCTTAAATTGACTACGTTGTTGTTGGGAAACAGGAGAATTCAAATTTTCAAAACAGAGGAGCTACGTCTACCTGCGTTGCTGCCAATCGGTCAGTCATCTTGTCCTCTCCTTGTTCCCTGCGTCTGCTGCGAGAGACCGTGAGTCGTGAGCGCAGCCATCCTTTCCTTTTGTTTGGGTGAAGGTCGCTGTTTATTTCGATTGACTTAGGGTTTTCCAGAAAGAAAAAGAAGTGGTTATCGCAAGGCATGCACAGTCTTTTTAGAACGTTCTTCTTCCCCACATGAGGCCCTACTTTTCTTGACTGGAAAATTTGGTGCATATCGAAAGTGCCCACTGAAAGGACACCCGAAGCATTGGTTGCTCCGTGTGTGGGATTGGCGTGCATTCAATGGGCTTTTGTTGACCTTTTCCTATCTTTTCATGTCCACATGAAGGGGGCATCTAGTTTGGTTGTTTGTCTTTGGCCACTCTGAAATCTTAACAAGATGTTGTGGGAATGTCTTGAAAGAAGTTGTTAACTCTTTAAAGTGCTATTAGAATACCTAACAAACGATGGTCAGTTTTCGACACTCAACAGGATGCATTATACATACAAGAAACAAATTTGAAGTGCTGGAGCCACAAAGGTTTGGACGAATCATGAGTTAAGTCTGGTTATGCATTTTAGATGAAATAGCCACTGCATGTTGTAGAGCTACCTCCAAAAACGTTAACAAAGACATGGGTAATGGTAATCCAAAGGTAGCAACATTTTTTTGATTTTGTGTGAAACTGTCTTGTACAATAATATTCAAGGTATTATTACATAGGATTTGCATCATATTATGGAAGACAAAACTCCCATTTGATCTTTGGAAACAAAGATTCGTAGTGGGATGATACTTGCGTGTAATCTGGATTGCTTTTTGTTGAATCCGCAATATTCATAATTGGTTTTGATGGTACAAATATCAGCCACAATGGATGCCTCACAAACCTTTGTGGCTGTTGAGGGGGGAGCCCTTGACGAGAGAGTGTGAGAGAGTATGTGCATTGCAGAGAGAGGTAAAGTGAGGAGACACAAGAGAGAGAAGAGCCAACAGCCTTGGTGATGCTAGAGCGCTGATGCACCTAGGCACCTTTGAAGAGCCCCACACAAAGGGATACACTAGTCACACCATTTATGATGTATGTAGTAGTTGTTTGGACACTTGGACTTACAGCCTCATGGTGGACACGTGTCGAATACCACACATAATGATGCTCTCACATATCATCCGCACCGAATCCACATGATATTATTAGAGCTGAGCGGTTTGTGCCACCTAAGTTAGTGGAGACCCTATTCGAGACATTGCGGAGAGTTACTACACAATAGATTGAGATATAGAGCCTTTGAGGCTTCGAGACAACTAGCAGAGGTAGGAGAGAGGGACCTAGGGATTTGGTGTACATGGTCTAAACAGAGAGCAGCTACCACCCTTCTAGTATGACCTTGAAGCACCCTCCATTCGCTTCTCACAGAGCAAGAGGAATAGTAACCGGCCAGCACCATGTGCCAAATTGCTACAGACTTTAAAACAACTGAAAAAGAACTTAGAACACTTTACACTTCAATTTGAGACGACTCGGAAGAGACGAGTTCTTGTTTGGAGGGTGTTGGCTCCTCAACTAGGCGTCCTTGGTGTTATTTTCTTTCTTATATAAGTAAACTGTTGCACTTACAACTCTTTTGTGTGAGATGATCTGAGTGCTAATGCCACCTTGCCTCTCTTTCATGGGCACATGGCCTCAAAAGCACTTAAATTCTTTACAAATGTGATCTAAAAGGACATAAAGCAATCGGTATTACAATATCTGGCACCCAAAAGCGCTCCATTGTAAAAATCTACCACATCAGCATGCGTCAAATCTGCCTCATCAGCAAGTCGTATGACAACCCCCTACAACGTGCTGTAGAATTTGGGCCATATGGTT
Source organism: Adiantum capillus-veneris (assembly GCF_014529385.1). Taxonomy (NCBI): domain Eukaryota; kingdom Viridiplantae; phylum Streptophyta; class Polypodiopsida; order Polypodiales; family Pteridaceae; genus Adiantum; species Adiantum capillus-veneris. The sequence goes on along the minus strand of NC_140932.1, from coordinate 112,503,916 downwards.
GCCTTGGCAATAGCCTGATGCAGTTCGTATCTCGCTCTACTTTGGTATTTTCTTCAATTGTCTTAGTTCCAGTCTAAACAATAATGCATCGTCATCATTTTGTGACATACCCTCCTTGAAAAAGAGTACCCGTCTTCGATTATATTCTATCAAAACGATAGAGCAATCATGCCCATGAACATCCACTATGGAATTATCACCAACATTCCTTGTCCACATTGGATTTTTGATAATCATTTATCATTCATCAACATTCTTATCTCCATGAGACCTCAGATGTTGATCTTGATCGACATTAGACCTATTTAGTCTTCAAATCCAAGGCTGCATTGATCGTTGTACAAATGCATTAGAACCGTCTTATCCACAATCACGGAGTCAAATATGGATGCTTGCACAATTGTCATGCAATCCATAGATAGAATCTATGTAAATAAGTGTGTGCAATTAGTGAACAAGAAAACATGAAGTCTCACATAAACCTGCAGATTGGTCTTGGGATAGAATGTGACGGGCAATGTAAGACCGTCATAACGGGTACAAGACCACATCCAACTGTAAGCATGGGTCCTTGAATGCCTTGCGACAATTAAGGCGGGTCGAGTGTATGACCATTCGGATTCCGAACGGATCGTTGGATACCAGCAAACCGTCAAGATGGGTCCTTGGATGACATCTAACCATTAAGCCTGGTCTAGAAAACAACTTAGTCATAATTGTATCTCAAGTGGGTTGAGAGGGATTGCTTTTGTAGGTTGAGAAAGAGCGTCTAGGACAGATCAATAGACTGTCTAGCGCAAGTTGAGAAGTTGCAACGGTATTAAACCTTAAACTTTCAATTAAAAAAAATTAAGTGCTATCAAAAGTACGTATTAACAAAGGAAAGATTTCAAAGAAGTCTTCCAAAGGAACCGACTGCTTGCAAAACGTGGCACAATTCTATTAGAATGCCTGGCCGTACTTGAGATAGATGTGCCTTCTCAGTTGGACGAGACACATGTTGTGCCCACTTGATAGGCTGGCATGAGGCGGGACCCTTGTTCCTAGGGTTTCTTGGGGTTAGAGTCTCTAGTTATTTCAATTTTCCCCTTCTATGCGTGGATGGGGACCAAATTTGGTCCCTTGGGCCAGTTTGCTACTAGTTGAGATGATGGGGTATATCTATTGGGGGCCCTTGTTATTTATGTGTTGGGATCAGAGTAGGGCAAATGTGGGAGTCCCTATATAGGGACCCCATCCCCTTGTACTTCAATGTTCATTCATCGTGTCCCTTGTAGAATCTACAATGTAGATATAGCCAGCGTTTTGGGTCGCGTTGCGTTTTGGGTCTACTACTCTCTCTAGCGTTTTCTCTCCTCTAGTGTTTGAATGACCTGCTCTTCTCTCTTTAACGTTTTCACTTGCGATCTCTCTTTCTCTCTCTAGCGCTTCACTGCTTGCTCTTCCCTCCCCCCTTTGCAGTGTTTGCTTGCAAGTGTTGCATACGAGGCCTGTATGGTGGGTGGTTGACACACGGAGGATGATACGGAGGAGATCTGCGACAGTTGATCTGAGATCTAGTGGTTGCCCGGTCCAAATAGGAGATTTGCTCGCGGCAATAGACTTGATCATTATCTCATTCACCTTTTCTGTTGCACCTTTGACATGGTATCAGAGCCAAGGCGTGCTCTCGAGTCAAACCAGTGATTTGGGCGAGTTTATGGTGCTGATTTTTCGTGAATAAGAGAGGCATATTGCTGGTCACTGTTGTTTTTCACCCTCTTGGGGCTGATCCAGAGTTGTTGTGGGCTGATTGAAGATCTCTCTTCATCCCAACCCATCCTAGCCTCGTCACATGCCCAAATTCTTCATCGAGAATGTCGAGGGGTGATGATCTTGACTTGAACTTGGTCCAAGATGAAGAAGTACGAGAAGAGGAAGTCAATGATGGAGCAACAAGTCATGAGGAGTGGGGAGATTAGTCCCAGTTTTAATTTGGCGTCGGTGATCAACCAATCAAGATTCCTACTCTTCCTACCCTTTTTGCTAATCGGCAATTGAATGGTGGAAATTATGCCATTTGCAGAGCGTATATGATAGCATTCTTTGACTCTTATGAGCTTGGAGGCTTTGTCAGTAGCAACTTTCAGAAGCCAAAGGATTCAGCGGGAGCGGAGCGGAAGCGTGTCAATCTTAGACTAGATCCTTCATCATCCTCAATAGTACACCATTTGTCATCACTCACATCCAATTGTCATGAGTCACATCCTCAATAGTACACCATTTATCATCAATCGCATCCAATTGATGAAGGATGTGAAGCAAATTTGGGATTGACTTGCCTCATTATATGATCGAGTATCTTTGATGAATTGCTTTGTAGGTGTAGTTGTAGACCTGGGATGCCAAACATACATCTATGATGGACCATATCCACAAGATTCAAGAACTCCAGCATGAGATACTTCATATGGGCAAGAGGATTAGTTCAAAGGATTGAGCATTCAGCTTTCGGCCCAATTGCCTCCTTTTTTCTTCTTCGTTGATTACGAGTGGCAGATTGAGCACTATCACAGAGGATGAGATTGTTCCAATGATATTGGACCAGAAGTAGTAGTTCAATTCGAGGAAGAAGTCGAGCTCCGAAGATTCTTCCGACAAGAAGAAGAAGAAGGGTAAGAAGAAAAGCAACAACAATACAAAGAAGACGAATGCTTTGAAAGCTGATTGGCATTGCTATCATTGTGGAGCAAAAGGCCTTTATTGGTGGAAGTGTCCAAAGCGAGTTGGTGAGGCTTCTACTTCTTTGACTGCAGTAAAGGCCCCAACCTTTGTTCATTTGGAGATGCTACCTATAGAGACTTCTTCAGGGACATAGGAGGTTGAGATACCTCTTACGACTCGAGATTCTCGGAGTTGGATCCTTGATAGTGGTGCTTCATGACACATGACACCTTTGAAGGATCTGTTATCCAACATGTGACGACAGTGTGGCTCCATTTTTAGTGGCGACAAATCGAAGATTCTTGTTCACAGCGAGGATACCATGGTGTTGATTCCAGAAGGTGGAGAGGGTATGCACACCTCCAAGGTTCTTTATGCAGTTGAGATTTCCATCTCATGTCGGTGCACGAAGTGTGCAAGTTAGGCATGGAGGTGCTCTTCATAGATGATGCAGTATCCATACGGGATCTAGACTCTGGCAAGAGGGTTAGAGGGGGCACGGTGGAGCAAGGTCTCCATAGGCTCTCCAAGCGCTATTTTCGCAGTGCTCAGTTTTCCTACATGTGATTTATGGCATTAGCGGTTTGACCATTTGAATGTCAATGCAACAATTGATTGAAGGCTTACCAGATGTTGGGAGTAAGCATGGTAAATGCATCACTTGCATTTGTGGGAAGCAACATAGAGAGGCTATACAGAAGCAGTCTACACTCCGAGCTACTTCAGTTTTGGAGTTGGTTCACACTGACCATTGTGGACCTATACAGACTTCGTCCTTGGACAGAGCTCACTCCTTCATGTTGCTGGTGAATGATTTCAGCCCCTAAGCTTGGGTATACTTTCTCGAGCACAAGTCAAAGGCCTTTGTGCTCTTCTAGAACTGGCTTACACTCATGGAGAAGGAAAGCAACAAAGTGTTGAAGACAATTCGATTGGACAAGGATGGGGAGTTCACCTCCAATGCTTTTATACAATTTTGTGCGGACCATGGCGTCAAGCGGGAGCTTGTGAATACTGGATTGCCCTCGGAGAATGGAGTTGTGGAGCGGAAGAATAAGATTGTGGTGGAGATGGCGAGGACAATGCTCGAGCATTGAGATCTGTTGAAGTCTTCATGGGCAGAAGCAGTTGTTGCGACAACAATTCACACTCTCAACTGGTCTCCTATGACTTCGCTTTCAGGGAAGAATCTGTTTGAGGTTACTTTGGTAGAAAGCCCAATGTTTTTATTTTCGGATAATAGGGAGCAATGCCTACGTCCATGTACCGATGAAGGAGAGGTGGAAGTTTGACCCGAGTCCAACTGGGTGGTTTTTGTTGGCTACAATTTTCTTTTTGAGGGATATCGACACTATGATCCAGTGAAGGACATTGTATTGAGCGGAGATGTGGTCTTGGACAAGCATATTTCTTGAGGGGGCTTCTTGTAGATATGCTTGATATCCCCATCCAAACCGGCCTCAAAGATAGCGAGGTTGGTTGCTATTGCAGCATCTGTTTTCTCTCACCGACTCCATGAGGATCATCTCATGGAATGTGCAGGGATAAGGAGGGCCCCAGTTTCAGCGACAGAGGGGTCGGCTGCGTCAAGAGCTGCAGAGATGCCTTGTGGGTGGTGAGATTGACATTCTTATGCTGCAGGAGCATCATCTTTGTGAGAGCCGCATTCGGCATTGTGGTCAGATTTTGCGTGGTCGCTATGAGACTTTTTGGTTAGCTGCTTTTGGACCTGGAGGCATCTAGGGTGGGGTATGTATGACTATTGCGAAGTCTCTACAACAGGCCATTGTGGGCAGAGGGATTATTGTGCCAGGCAGGGCTCAGTGGATCACTATGCAGGTTCAGGGTTGCCTTGTGGGCTTCCTGAACATATATGTGCCCAATGTGGCGAGTGCACGAGCAGAGTTTTGGTCACAGATTGTTGAGTCTCTGTCGCAAGCATAGCAGTGGTGCATTGGGGGTGACTTCAACATGTTGGAGGACCCTTCTGACAAGATTGGTGGTAGCCATGCTACTGTGCAGGGAGTTGAGCTGGCAGCTTGGGAGACGTTTTGTATGACTCTGAGGGTTTCGGATGTGTGGCAGCACTCTAGCTTTGCGAGGCCTCCAGACAGCCTGGCCTTCTCTCGTTCGGACCGTAGAGTGGGAGGAGTGAATCTATCGCAGATAGATTGCTTCTACACTAGCGACTTTTTCTGTGACTTGGGTGGGACAGTTGGTATCTTGGCAAGGACTTCCTTCTCGGACCATGCACCAGTGATCCTCACAATGACATATAGGCAGAGGCGGGGGAGCACGATGCTACGCATCCCTGAGAGGGTCTTGCTGGACTCTGCACTCAGAGAGCGAGTGGAGGCTCTTTGGACAGAGAGCTTGGACATGCAGGATTCTCCTGCTGACAGAGTGGCCTCAGGACTAGCTCAGCTTAGTCGTTTCTTTCTCCAGGAGTCCTTGACTCGCCTGACTGCAGCGAGAGAGGAGCAGCAGCGTCTCAGACGGGGCGTTGCTTCCTTGCAGAGGATGCAGGAGCAGCATCCTGACAGTCCTTGGTTGGAGGAGCAGTTACAGCAGGCTCGCCAAGAGCTTGTTAGCACAAAGGAGCGGCGCCATGAGTTTGCTTTTCACCGACAGGCATCTTAGTGGACGCAGGTGGGTGACAGAGTGAATGGTGCTTTCTTCAAGGCAATGGGACCTCGGCATACGCATGCCAAGGTCAGTCAGTTGAGGAGGCTCGACGGGTCAGTTGCTTTTGAGCCAGAGGACATGGTTGCAATTGCTACTGACTTTTATTGTGAGTTACTATCTGCAGAGCCTCAATCAGAGAGTCGGGATGCATGCAAGGAGCAAGTGTGGGCACAGATGCCTTGCCTTGTGACTGAGGAGATGTGTCAGAGACTTGAGCTTCCACTTCAGCTTGAGGAGTTGCACACGGCTCTTAGTGCACTCCCCCGTGGTAGCTGTCCAGGTGAGGATGGATTGACTCCCAGTTTTTTCTTGGAGTACTGGGACTTGCTTGGCCCCGATCTTTGTAGTGCTTTCCAGTACATCTTGCACACAAGAGAGATGCTTGACAGCATGAGTGAGGGTCTGATCTACCTCATTCCCAAGGAGGGTGGCTCCTTGGATGAGATTCGATAGTGGCGCCCCGGCCCCCATCACCATCCTCAACTCATCCTACAAAACCCAGACTGGTTTTGTCAAGGAGCGTAGTATCCTTGACAACATCTTTACTTTTTGGGAGGCTTCTGCCCTAGCAAGGCTCCGTGGTCAGGATATGGTGATTCTTCTTCTCGATTTTGAGAAGGCCTATGACAGAGTTGACTGGGACTTTCTGGAGGGCACTCTACGCAGGATGGGCTTCTCAGATGCTTGGATCAGAGGGGTGTGAGCTTTGTACAGACGAGCACACAGTCAGGTACTTTTATCAGGAGGTAGAGGTGATCATTTCATGCTCACACATTCGGTCAGACAGGGCTGCCCTCTTGCCCCCTTCCTCTTTCTGTTCTATGCTGAGGCGATGAGCAGGTTTTTGGCGTCGCAACAGGTTGGTTTGCGGGGCTTAACACTTCCTATTCGGGGAGATGAGTTACTGGACGTTGAGTTTGCTAACGACTCAGCCTTGTACTGGGATGGCTAGGAGGCCAACCTTCACAGGTGTGAGCAAGCTCTCGAGACCTGTTGTGCATCTGGCGCACTGATCAACTGGAGAAAGACAGTGGCTTTCTCGGTTGGTAGTGCTCCTGTGCTCAATTGGATGCCAGGTGAGGGTTTCAAGTGGATTCCCCCAGGGATTGCAGTTCGGTACTTGGGCTGTCAGGTTGGTCTAGACTTGTCCCCCGAGCAGCAGATTGCTCCCCTCCTCCTGTCTATCAAGAGGAAGTTGTTACACTGGAGCTTAGCACGACTATCTTTGTCTGGCAGAGTAGTAGTGGCCAACCAGGTGTTATTGGCGACTATGTGGTACATCACTTCTTGCTGGATCTTCTCGAGTTCTTGTATCAGCCAGGTAGAGAGGCTGATCAGGAACTTCCTTTGGTCAGGACGTGACACTCGGATAGCCCGAGCCAGAGTGGCTTGGCAGGTCATCACTCTTCCTTGTTCATAGGAAGGGCTTGGGATCATTGACCTTGCACAACAGAGCAGAGCCCTTGGGAAGTTCTTAGTTAGAGGGCTTCTTCCAGGTGAGGAGCCCTGGAAGGAGTTCTGCTACAGCGGCTTCGTGCTAGGGTGCCTCAGGCTGGAGGCCCCTGGCGACCTTCGACCAGATGGATCTTCACAGAGATGCACAGAGTTCGTTTGAGCAGGAGACTGGAGGACCGCTTTGCTGTGAGTTTGCTTCGATCTTGGGAGCATTTGCGACGAGGCCTGGAGCAGCGACAGCCTACTTGCACGGAGCAGCGCCTACGACAACCCCTTGTTTGGAACCCATGGTTAGCACTCAGAGAGGCCACTTGGTTGGTAGTCGGCCTCATGTTTCCTGGGGTCCCATGGCAGCGGGTCCAGCACGCTCTTTAGGTGACTGGTTAGAGTTTTCAGGCTTGTCAGAGGAGTTGCAGGGTTTCCAGCTATAGGGCATGAGAGGGGTGCAGAGCATGTGCCAGGACATCTCAGAGGCAGTTCCAGTTGAGTGGCTCACACCTCTCGAGCCAGTAGCACCCAAGTGGATGGGAGCCTTCACACGACTGGAGGTTCTCATCTCAGTCCGGGCCTGCTCAGAGACTGTTTTCTCCCTTTTTTTCGAGTTACAAGGTGAGGGACGCTTTCAACGAGTTGCAATAGAGGCCCCGCAGGTGACAGAGTGCTGTTTTCAGAGGATCCGAGTGGTGGGCATCTCTGGGAGGACTTGTGTCATCGATCCTGACCCAACAGCTCTTGAGACTGGACACTGGAAACTGTGGGCTTGGGAGTGCTGTCCATGGGCACGAGTACAGTGGGATCTTGGAGAGTGGCTTTGGAGGGACCCTTTCTCTTCTACAGACCACCCAGATGTCCCTTTCTTTCAGTACACTGTTCTACTGGGACGTCACATACTGGCGGCACAGAGAGAGGCTCGCCCTGCTGCAGCACCTCATTGGCAGGAGGAGGGTCTCACAACTGAGTTCTTGGCAGCCTTTTGGGAGAGGTTGTAGGACTCCAGACAGTCGAGGCGAGTCACCTTGTTTCAGTGGCTGGTCGCACACAGAGCTACAGTAGTTGGGAGCTGGCTAGTGCATAGTGGTCTCTCGGCCGCATGTGCAACTTGTGACCATCTTGTGGAGAGTCAACGTCACTGTCTTTGGGACTGTCCTTTGGCACAACAAGTGTGGCTTCGTGTTCTTCGGCTAATGCCTGCTCTTTCCACGGCTCGACAGTACACTTGGGGAGCAGCTGCTTGGTCCACCCTCACGGGCCCGGCACTTCAGTTTGAGCTATCTTCCACCAGCAGGATGATAGTGATGCAGGGGGGGCGATCTACACTCCAGCCTGCCATAGAGCTTACTCCCCAGGAGTGGTGCAGTGACTCGTGAGAGAGAGGAGTGTTGGGAGCTCATTAGTGGCCTGACACTCTGGTTCATTGCTTCCGCATATTTGAGGCTCGTCCTGTGCCACCAGCAGACTGTTCGCGATCTTTGGCTAGAGCCGATCCACACTCTCAGAGGATAGATCGAGAGACTATAGGGCAGCTCCGACGCATGCAGGAGCATAGAGAGGCTTTCCTTCGACTCTGGCGTCCTGGGCCTTTTTACACCATGGTCCAGGGTGTACTTAGATGGCACTACCGACCACCTGTGTGGCTTTTCCCTCCTCCCATCTCTTGATTTAGCCTCTTTGTACATTTGATGTTTTTTCATTGGGAGTCTCCCCATCATGCTTGTTTTAGCCCTCTCTCGCAGAGGTGGTTGTAGCCCTATGGGCAGTTTCATTGACTAATAGAAGGATCTTTTTCTCGGAAAAAAAAAAATTGGTGGCATTTTTCTCTCTCAGTAGCGCTATGTCCAAGAGTTGTTGAAAGCATGTGTTATGACCGAGCGCAAACCCATAGAAGCTTCCGTACGGTGTACGAAATTCGAATGCCCATATCGTACAAATATGCCATACTCTATGACCGAACTTTTTGCCGTATGAAGGAGATTATTTCCTATTCATCTGATATCCAAGTTGACGTGAAAATTCTCTTGAATTTTAACCACGTCGCAAGTGCTTTTGTGTGTAACAACAGAGTAGACCCCCATGTCTGCATTTCCTTTCAAGTAAGATGCCACGGTCCACCCTTTGCACCTTGGAGTGTTCTGTGAACCGATCTCCAGAGAACGCGACGTCAAACTGTTGTGTAATTTCAAGGGCTCGATGGGTGTCTTGGTAGCTTGAAAACGTCTTGAACTTGACGGGATGACCCCTTTCCTTGAACTCCTTGGTCTTCTTGCTCATCTGGTCACTGTCTTGGACACCCCAAGTCTAGATTCTATCGCGACACAACAGAGATTCACTTCAAAACAACGACATGACCCGACGTAGTTCCGTGCCAAGAGGTATTGGTTCCAAGGACTGGCGCTCCTTTCGGTATTTATTTTTATATTAATCTTTGAGCAAAGTACGATGAGCCCGCGGGCGCTCACTCTTAGACCCTACGTCCAAATGCCCTGAGAATGAGCCAAGGCCACTTATAAAGTTTTACAAGGGGTGCTAAAAGCAGAGCCCCAAAAGCTTCAAACTCAAAAGCAATAGTTCTCAAAAGCAATTGTTTCAAAAATCTGTAGTAAAAGCTGTCAGCGTAATTCACGGAATTTTCGTACAGCTGTCAGTGCAAATTGTGGGCCTGTCCGCACAGCTTGCCACGTCAGCTTGTCAACAGAAAAATCCGGGTTTCCGTACAATTGCCACGTTAGCTTTTCAATGCATAAAGCGGGCGTCCGTATAGTCTGTCCGTATTGCCACGTCAGCAATCCACGTGTGTGTGTGTGTGTTTGTGTCCGGGGGCCTGCCACGTCACCAGTTTGTGACAATCGACCACGACATTGTTCTTGGGGAACCAAGGGATTGCTCGGAGGATGTCACACCCTTCTAAAGGCATGATGTAAAAGTCCTCGTGCCCTAAAGACCCCTGACAATGCAAACGTAGTTTGCCAATGATAGGTGTAATTTGAACATCCCGTCTGGGTGCCTCTAGAATAGCCTCGGCCGATGGCCCCATTTCCTCGGGCGTAATTCCAAGTCAAGCCGCCAATTTGGTTGAAATGAAGTTGGCCTTGGCTTCTCCATCAAAGAAGATAAGGGCTTCCTGGTTTGTCACTTTGCTCCATCCTTTGCAAAGTTTGGCACTTTCGTCCATCTGACCACGATCGGTCCTCACAAAGCTTGTTACCAGCCCGGCTTTCGTCTTTCCTTTTCTTCCGCACTCTTCAACTGCTCTGAAATTTCTTGGTTTATTCTTTCTGGTTGTCCTTTGGTTCTTCTTTCAAGAATTCTGTCCAGTTCTTTCTGCGGGTACAGGTTCTGCTTTCTTGCGCTTGTCTATCCTTTCAGCTTTCCTCCCGACCTGAGAGAAGAATCAATGGCCTCTTGCCATCTCGAGTAAATCTCATCAATCGGGTAATTCTTCATGTGTTTCACAAATCTTGGGTCTTTGGAGTACTTGACCAATGCGTCAACCTCTAGTTGACGCTTGTACTCTGCTCTGGCAAACTTTTCCACCAAGAATTTGTCTAAATCTTCATTCTTTTCTTCAATAAGTTGGTGGGAGCTTCTTTAAAATGAGGCCACTCGACAAGGTTCTGTAAGTTGATAAAACGTCTTCTACTGCTTCCTAGGGTTTAGGCGCCTCGGCCAAGATTTGCAGGTTGGCTTTGTTCTTCAGTGGCTTGACACATCAGGAGTTTGTGACAGTGTAGAATCCAGAAACGCCATCTTGCTTTGTCTATTCTTGAAAGGACCAGTATGCTATCAAAAAAGCACACGATTGGAGCTCTGATAACGGGACGACAACACGTGCCATCGGAACAGAACAAACCAAACAGATTTTAGACGCCTTGAATTGAAAGAGAGACACTTAACATGAGACGCAGAGTGGCAGAGTTCCACCCCCAGGGTGCACTAGCCCCAAACTGTGGTGCCCCTTTCCGTATTTCTTTATATTGCTTTAGCGCGGTACAACACTTGAGGCTTTGCATCTCCCGTAGGTAGAATGCCAGAGAGTGAGTCCTTGCACATATTTAAAGGCCCTTGGCCTACCAAAAGCAGTTACATGAAAAGCATATGTCACTAAAAGCTAAGCCCTCGGGGATGTCCGTACAACAACGCCACATCAGCATGTCTTCGTAAAACGCGAAATTCCATACAGCTGCCACATCAGCAACAGTCAGCATGATTCGCGTGCGTCCATAGAACTACCACATCAGCATGTCTTCTACGCAAGGTTTGGTGTGTGTGTGTGCGTGCGCGTGCTTTATTTTATGCCCCATCGGCTGGGGTCCCATAAGTTTTTTAGGTTAGGATTTTAATCTTAACCCCATTTTAATAATGGGCTACTCGGCGAGTATTTAAAAGTTGGTGAGGACTTCATCTTTTTCTGCTTCTACTAGGGTTTAGGTCCCTCGGCTGGGATTTGTAGGTCAGCTAGGGTTAGGGCTAGGGAGTCCTAACCCTTTGGGTCTTCAGTGGTTTGACACGTCAACAGTTTGTGACATGACCCAACTAAAGAAGACCTCAAACAGAGACTGTGGCGGTTGAAGTACTCCAAAAGTCCAGAATCATCTGTGAAAGACTCCGGAGGGGAAACGAAGGCGCAGAGCAAAAGGACACTTGCTTGATGAAAGTCCTGGAGTAGCGGCAATCCCAAAGCAAATGCGACACAGGCTCGTCAGCCCCATGACATCGGACACAATGAGAGGGGGCGATGCCCAGTACATGCAAAGAGGCCCCGTACATGCAAAGAGGTACCAACTGGTAGATCACTCACTATGCATTGCCATAAGAAAATGCTCTCTTTTAAAGGTAGATGATTCTTCCAAATGCAAGACAACGTTCTTTGCCACCACAACTAAGACTTGGAGAGTGACTAGAGCTGATTTCCGAGAGACACAATCCATGCATCGAACTGCAATAAAGCATAATCTGACCAAGCGGATATGTAGTCCAGCCTAGTATGGGTGAGATTCCAATCTGAAAGCCGGGAATCCGCAAGTAATGGAGGCACTTGGGAAATACCAGCAAGCAACTGCTAAATATGCTGCTACGAATGTCAATAATGGGGTCCTCGCTCATAACGAAGAGCAGCAATAGGAAAGGAGAGTGTGTCATCCACCACTTGATCAACCTGGCATACCCCTTTTGCGTAAGAAAGTATGCTTGTCGAGGAGAGCGCCGAGCCAAAGTGAGAGAGAGCGCTTTACTCTAGTGAAGAATCGGAGGGAGTTACCTTGAGGGGATTGGTGAGATACCATGACAAATGCGAGGTAACAGCCTTACAATCAGCAACAAGGGACGAAGTGAAGGGACATCCCAGAATATAGCCATACACATGTCTCTCTCTCTCTCTCTCTCTCTCTCTCACACACACACACACACACACACACACACACACACACACACACACACAAAATCTTTCACTGGACAAAAAAGCTTAGCTGATGATTATTTCAGGAGCCCTTCATCTACATCTCTATTATACCGCCCATTACATGATCACACAAACAACTGTCACAGTAGAAGCACGTGTTTGGACGATCGGCCAAAGGTAGGATACGAGTCGCCAAGACTACCCCATACACCCGAGTGCAGGGAGTAATGTTAAAATATCCTCTTAGTTGATGACCATAACTACGGTACAAGAAAATCTTATAAGAAGGTAGAAACTGGGCTAGCAGGTATAACCGATCTGAAAAACTTTGATTTATTGAATATTCTATGTAATAATACTGTGGCCCTAGGCCCAGTACCTCAGCAACCATCGCCAATCGGATATTGTTTTTGAAATGCTCTCGACCCCAAAGAGTCACTCGAGTCACTCGGTCTTGATAGGTCCACCACTTGGTTTGGGAAACCGAGGCTCCTAACTTCGGAAATAAATGAAGTTCATAACGGAGTAAGGTTGCTCTTCAAGTAGATGTACTGGACAGATAAAGATGTGCAGTTGCTATTGAAAAAACCTGTTCTTGACTGTATGCCATAATTTATTAAATACACCTTGTAAGCAGATTAGCTGAAGATGCTAAACTCCGAAAAGGTTACTCTGGACTTTGTTTTTTGTAAATATATCACCCATCTTATATAGACCCACTGGTTTTTGACTCCTAGACTAGAGAGAAATTGTTTTTTACCCAAAACTGGTTATACTCTCACCTTTATGATTGGTGGATTTTTTACCCTAGTGATAGTTGAATGACATAAAGCTTACTATAGGGTTGGGAAGTAGGTGTAAAACTGCTATTTATGATCATCCGAGGCTTAATACAATAAAATTCTTAACTAATTTACGGACCAGGTATCGACTATGGAATAGTTTGTTATCCATTACAAATTAGGTATGTGGTGTACAATATGAGCTGTCCGTGCATTTAACTTTATACTATGTGTTCATTATTCAGAAAATGCTCTATAGCATGGTTTGTTTCACTAAGTGTGCAATAGAACTGAAGTTGCTCTGGAAAATTGACTCTCGACTCGGTTTTTTGAAAAAATATCACTTTCTCTTTTGTAAACACACTATACGACTCCGAGACCGAAATGGAAAATTAAATAAAACTACCCAAATGGTGGTAAATCTCTCACCTTTTAGTATGCCAAGAGCTTATTATAAAGTTCGGGGAATTATATGATAATAGATTCGAGGCCGGTTGCAATAACTCCGATTGGGTGTAGGCTATGGGAATGCTTAGTTATTTGGGGGGCCATAAGGTGGCAGGCAATACCTATCCTTGCATGTAACTTATTGTTATCTTTACCTTTTTTAGGGTAAATTTAGAAATACTGTGTGGGTGGCTTTTACTCCTTGCATTGAGTGAGCGTGCCTCCTGCTGCACGCTACCGCCTGTACTGTGGGGGGGTATCTGCAGCCGATTAGGGTAAGCAGAATTAGCGCGTAAGGGGCCGCATAAAGCGACCTCGATTGGAGGGGCTGGTACTACTGTGGGTCGTGTCTTTTGCAGATGGCATCAACTTGTATAAATAAAGGTGAGTACTCATACTCACTTAGCAGCGTTTTTTCCGTTTTCACCTCTCTGTGTGTGAGTTCATTACTGTGTGAGAGAATATCTACTGAAGCTGTGGTCGCATCATGCCGAAAAAATCTGAAAAAACGATCGTGGAGGTTTCCTCGGCTCCTAATCTACAGGTTAACTTAAATCTGTTCTGCTCTTTGAATTGTTGTATAGTCGGATGATCTGGTTGTAGCGTATTTTTTTGGTAAATGGAATTCTTGAAACTTGCTAAAAAATTGTTTTTTTGGAAAATAAACCAGGCATTGGATAGCTGTTTCGTTCTTATTTATGATATGTTTTCTCATATTGCTATGAAGCATTGGGAATTTCACTATGGTTTACGTAAAAAACAAATGGGAAGTTGTGATTCGCTTATAAATTTTCGTAAAATAAGGGGAGTGGCGAATAATGGCTGAGTTCTGAAAACCGTTGTTTAGCTGGGATTACGGCCAAGTTTTGATGGTATGCTCATGATGACTGTACTAATTACTAGGGCATGATGTCTAAATGGAAATTGGGATTTCTATGAGTTTTGTTTACTTCCCAAAAGGAGGTTAACACTGTTGTAGGGTGTACTTCATGGCTCGAATTGAATGTTGGAATTTCTTAAATTAAGTTAAACTTAAAAATAAACAAAAAATAGTGAGCCTGTAAGTTCGGGTACCATGGTAAGTTAAAAAACAAAGTGTACTCTAGATAATGGTACTAATCTTGGACTGAATTTGTTAGAACAGACGTTGAAACTACTGAATTTCGGAATTTACTGAATATTGCTGGTGTATTGCCCTTTCCGGATATTTTGGAAGTAAATGAATGGCAACATATACAGGAAAGTGGATGATAGCTGGTTTCAAATGTATCTGGACTTTTTTTACTTCACTAACGGAGATTATTAATGAAAGTTTCCTATTACTGTTCACCTAGTCAGCATACACACTGATTTTTACTATCCATTTGGAACCTTGAATATTCAATAATAAGTGCTAGCCGTTGACTGCTGGTTTTTTTCTCTCAAACGGATTTTAATTGGTCTTTTTTCTAAACAGCTTATTGTGTATGAAACAATAAGCTACTTGTACGTTGGTTTTTTATAAAAAATAAAAAAGGGGGTTCTTGATACAATGAGGTTGTCATAAATTTTCCATTTATCTGAGCCTGGCCGGAGACTTTTGAGACATTTCTCGGACGATGTCTGAGCTGGCTCTTTTATGACCGAGTCGTCGAGTGTACTGTGGTATACATTTGATTAGCTAACATATGGCAGCAATATGTTTGACATAACATAATAGCAAGGGTATTTGTTGAATAAAGTTATGAATTTATCTAAGATAGGGGTATCTCAGGAATGTATAGAGGTAAATCCTGAGTTGTTTTTTTTGGGTGTGATCCCAGCTTGGTTATAAATCTGGTTCCAAATATAGGATCGGTTCGAAAAGTTGTATTTACAAAAGAAGTGGTAAGATTAGGTATGGCTTAAGATTGCTTGTATATAAATCAATAGATTTTAAGGTCGCTCCTATCTGGTTAGGAACGAAGTTCTGGTAATCTTAAGGATTGGCTAAAGAAAGCTTTGTATGAAAAACACTAGAATCAGATTTATGGCTGCTCTATGAGGATGATCACTTTCCGTTTCAGATTGGCAGAAAAGCCATGAAACTTTGTTTTTTCTAAAAAGAAACTTTTTCATCTAAAAAAAAACAAATTACAAGTTAAGAACTATGTTTTTTTTATGGTGACATGGATAACAACTGGGATGCCCAGCATCACCTACGTACAGTCACGTGCTAACGAATTGTTTTCTTGTGGCTATGGGTGTAGGTGAGGGCTACTTTCCTTGATTAAAACGTTCTGTTCTTAATAAATGGTGGATCTCTTATTGTGAAGCAAAATTTCCCAGACTTTGGGTTTGAGGATTCCTGAGCTATATTCTGTTATCTTCATTACCTTGTACAAAATTTATTTTCAAAAGCAAATAGATTATTGTACAAATCCATTGTACTTTTCTAGAATTGTTGGTCTGTGAACAGGTAGTATTCGTTTGCGTATATATATATAGATTTAGAACTACTACTACACACACACACACACACACACACACACACACACACACACACACGGGACGACACCATGTGCCAACGGAAAAGAACAGATTGAACAGACTTTCAAGCACTTTAAACAGCCGACTGAAAGAGAAAGACGGAAAGACTTCACACGAGACATGAAGTGGCATAGTTCCACCTGTCACAAATGCGGGCACCACGTGCCAATAGAAAAGAACAGACTGAACAGACTTTTAGCACTTGAATAACAACTGTTCAATAACAACTGAACTGAGAGAGAGAGAGAGAGAGAGAGAGAGAGAGAGAGAGAGAGAGAGAGAGAGAGAGAGAGAGAGAGAGACGACACGCGACACGGAGTGGCGGAATTCCACCCCAGAGAGTATTGGCTCCAAACCTTGGCGCCCCTTTCGGTATTTCTTTATATTACTGCTGATTCGCAAAGTACAACAGTCGGGGAGCACCTGCTCTGCAATCTGCACACTGAAGAGTGCCAGAGAGGGCCCCCAAGGCTCATATTTAAAGGCCCAAAGCCTAAAAGCATCAAATATGAAAAGCTGACCCCAAAAAATCATTTTCCTAAAATTTCGGGATTTCCCTAAAAATCCGCCGCGAATTCCGAGACGTCCGTACAGATGCCACATCGTCATATTTTGATGTGCAAAGTCTTTTGAGTGTGTTCTGCTTTATTTTTAATGCCTTTATGCCACTTGGGACCCCATCGGACGGGATCCCCATAAGTTGGTAGGACTTCTTCTTAGGGTTTCTAGAATTAGGGTTTGCAGGTTTTAGGGTTGGGGTTTCCAGAATTAGGGTTCAGCAGTTAGGGTTTCTGGCAAAAATTAGGGTTTGCAGGTTTTAGGGTTAGGGTTTTCAGAATTAGGGTTTCAGCAATTAGGGTTACCACGTCCTCACTCTGTGACACTTCTTCTACTGCTTCTTAGGGTTTAGGCCCCTCGGCCGGCATCTGTAAGTTGGCTCCATTCTTTAGGCTTTGACACGTCAGCAGTTTGTTACATCTCTCCTTCTTGAAAGAGAGTAATCGTCCGCGATTACAGCATATCTGCAAAACAACTCAAGTTAGCTCAAAAATTTCCGAGAGACATTCCGAGGGACAATCAATTTGCTCTTTTTATTAAGGAGTTAGCTTCTCCTTTCTGCTCTTTTGATCAAGGAGTTAGCTGCTCCTATCGGCTGTTTTGATCAAGGAGTTAGCTTCTCCTTTCGTCCAGATCGGAACTCTTGATATTCCGGGGTAGTAAAATTAGCCATCACACCGAGACCGTACTGATCTTCCTCGAGTGTCTTCATGCACTAAAATTACATACCCAGGCAATCTCATCCAATTAGGAATATTCAGTGGTTGGCACATCACAATGCAACACAAATGCTCACATATGCATGTTACAAGACATAGAAACATAAAGCCGCCGATGAACACTCCTCCCGCATAACCTAACAAGGTCCGGGCCGGGAGATATTCAACGACTCCCTCATCACTCCTCCCGCATAACCTAAAAAGGTCCGGGCTGGGAGATATAGAGGCCTTTTACAACCAAACGCCCCCCAGACCGCAGCCTGCGTCGTTTGGAGGTGCTGAGAGTAACCACTGCTCAGACTTCTTAATACTCCTCCCGCATAACCATCCAGGTCCGGGCCGGGAGTCACACCAACAATTATTTTACAAGCATACAACCAAACGCTCCCCAGGCATCGGCCTGCGTCGTTCGGAGGTTTTCAAACATACAACGAAACGCTCCCCAGGCATCGGCCTGCGTCGTTCCGAGGTTCAAACAATACCAAAACAGTATTTCTCACTTCTCCACCCGGGAGTAAAATCACCAATCATTGAAACCAGTATCAAACCAGAGTCAAACAATTCAAATCGGCACCAAAACAGGTTCAAAACAGATATCATCCATTTCAAACAAATTCCAAACAGGATCACCAAACAAGATCAAACAGAACTTAAACTTAAAAAGCAATCTCGACATCAATCGAGCTCGAAAAGTCGACTGACTTTCCATCTTGAAACCTGCACCAAAAATTAGGGTTAGGTTCCTTCCATGAGATCGTAGCCGAGCACAACATGGTCCATCAGCTCTTGGACAATCAGTGTTTCTTTGGCGGCGATGGTAGTCTCAAGAGATAGCAATCACACTGAACCTCCAAGGTCATCTGCTCGTGAAGAGACATCTACTGAGAGATGTCGAGAAATTTCAATTTATAATCTGCTAGGGTTTCCATGGCAAGCATTTCAGGATATCCCACTATGCCAGAAGTTACACTTCGAAGGAAGATGTCAAAAACCATATAACTTCAGGCAAAAATTTTCTTGAAAGCTTGCCAAGTACTTGGAGTATGCTGCTTGGTAGCTGTAGACATCAACATCTGCATGGCACTGCTTCTGAGAAGAACAGTGACTTGAAACAAATCTGGATCCTTCTCTTGCAAGTGATCTTAATTGGCTTATGCCCTGTAAAACACTGCGCTGAAGACAGGAGCGCGCCCGATGCGCGATGAAGTAAGGGTGGGAGTGGCTAATAAGTCCAAATTCCAATAGCTCTGTCTGCTCTTTTGTAGGACCGGTATGCTCAAGTTCGGGTTGGAGGGCAAAGATACCTCGAATAAAGCTCTATCTGCTCTTTTGTAGGACCGGTATGCTTTCAGAAAAGCACACGTTTGATGCTCTGATACCACTGTCACAAATGCAGGCACCACGTGCCAATAGAAAAGAACAGACTGAACAGACTTTTAGCACTTCAATAACAACTGTTCAATAACAACTGAACTGAGAGAGAGAGAGAGAGAGAGAGAGAGAGAGAGAGAGAGAGAGAGAGAGAGAGAGAGAGAGAGAGAGAGAGAGAGAGAGAGAGAGACGACACGCGACACGGAGTGGCGGAATTCCACCCCAGAGAGTATTGGCTCCAAACCTTGGCACCCCTTTCGGTATTTCTTTATATTACTGCTGATTCGCAAAGTACAACAGACGGGGAGCACCTGCTCTGCAATCTGCACGCTGAAGAGTGCCAGAGAGGGCCCCCAAGGCTCATATTTAAAGGCCCAAAGCCTAAAAGCATCAAATATGAAAAGCTGACCCCAAAAAATCATTTTCCTAAAATTTCGGGATTTCCCTAAAAATCCGTCGCGAATTCCGGGACGTCCGTACAGGTGCCACATCATCATATTTTGATGTGCAAAGTCTTTTGAGTGTGTTTTGCTTTATTTTTAATGCCTTTATGCCACTTGGGACCCCATCGGATGGGATCCCCATAAGTTGGTAGGACTTCTTCTTCTGTTGCTTGTTCTTCTTAGGGTTTCTAGAATTAGGGTTTGCAGGTTTTAGGGTTAGGGTTTCCAGAATTAGGGTTCAGCAGTTAGGGTTTTTGGTAGAAATTAGGGTTTGTGGGTTTTAGGGTTAGGGTTTCCAGAATTAGGGTTTCAGCAATTAGGGTTACCACGTCCTCACTCTGTGACACTTCTTCTACTGCTTCTTAGGGTTTAGGCCCCTCGGCCGGCATCTGTAAGTTGGCTCCATTCTTTAGGCTTTGACACGTCAGCAGTTTGTTACACCACCCCCAAAGTGCACTGGCCCCAAACTGTGGCGCTTCTTTTGGTATTTCTTTATATTGCTTCAATGCGGTGCAACATTGGCGGCTCTGCTTTGCATCTCCCACGGGTAGAATGCTAGAGAGTGAACCCCTGTACATGTTTAAAGGACCTTGGCTTGCCAAAGTACATCACCGCCACGTCATCAATGTCAACACCATTTGTGGACATACGTACAGTTGCCACGTCAGCATGTCAGTGTAAATCCCAAGCGTCTGTATAGCTGCCACGTTATCACAAGTGTGTGGCACATAGCGAACCTCAAAGATGCGGAAGCAACGGGCCCGCCCGCCAGATGAACCAGAGTGTTAGGCCACTGATGAGCTCCCAACACTCCTCTCTCTCACTGCACCACTCTTGTGGAGTAAGCTCGTAGCAGGCTGGAGTGTAGGTCGCCCCTCCTGCATCACTATCATCCTGCTGGTGGAAGATAGCTCAAACTAAAGTGCCGGGCCCGTGAGGGTGGACCAAGCCGCTGCTCCCCAAGTGTACTGACGAGCCGTGGAGAGAGCAGGCATCAAGTGAAGAACTCGTAGCCACACCCGTTGGGCCGAGGGGCAGTCCCAAAGACAGTGATGCTGACTCTCCACAAGATGGTCACAAGCTGCACATGCGGCCGAGAGACCACTATGCACTAACTAGCTCCCAACTGTTGTAGCTATGTGTGCAACCAGCCACTGAAACAAGGTGACTCGCCTCGGCTGTCTGGAGTCCCACAACCTCTCTCAGAAGGCTGCCAAGAACTCAGCTGTGAAACCCTTCTCCTGCCAATGAGGTGCTGCAGCGGGGCGGGCCTCCTTTTGTGCTGTAAGTATATGACGTCCTAGTCGAACAGTGTACTGAAAGAACGGGACACCTCGGTGGTCTGTAGAAGAGAAAGGGTCCCTCCAGAGCCACTCACCAGGATCCCATTGTACTCGTGCCAGTGGATAGCACTCCCAAGCCCACAGCCTCCAGTGTCTAGTCTTAAGAGGTGTTGGGTCAGGATCGATGACACAGGTCCTCCCACAGATGCCCACTACTCGGATCCTTTGAAAACAACACTCTGCCACCTGCGGGGCCTCTACTGCTACTCGCTGTAGGCGTCCCCCACCTTGAAGCTTGAAGAAAAGGGCTGGAACAGTCTCTTAGCAGGCCCTGATTGAGATGAAAACCTCTAGTCGTGTGAAGGCTCCCATCCACCTGGGTGCTACTGGCTCGAGAGGCGTGAGCCACTCAGTTGGAACTGCCTCTGAGATGTCCTGGCACATGCTCTGTACCCCTCTCATGCCCTGTAGCTGGAGACCCTGCACCTCCTTTGACAAGCCTGTAAACTCTAACCAGTCACCTAGAGAGCGCATTGGACCCGCTGCCATGGTACCCCAGGAAACATGAGGCCGACTACCAACCAAGTGGCCTCTCTGAGTGCTAACCATGGGGTTCCAGACAAGGGGCTGTCGAAGGTGCTCCTCCGTGCAAGTAGGCTGTCTTTGCTCCAGGCCTCGCCGCAAGAGCTCCCAAGATCGAAGCAGACTCACAGCAAAGCGGTCCTCCAATCTCCTCCTCAAACCAACTCTGCGCATCTCTGTAAAGATCCATCTGATCGAAGGTTGCCAGGGGCCTCCTGCTTGAGGCACCCTAGCACGAAGCCGCTGTAGCAAAAACTCCTTCCAGGGCTCCTTACCTGGAAGGAGTCCTCTGACGATGAACTTCCCAAGAAGTGCTTTGCTCTGCTGTGCTGGGTCAATGATCCCAAGCCCTCCTTGTGAACAAGGAAGAGTGATGACCTGCCAAGCCACTTTTGCTCGGGCTACCTGAGTGTCACGCCGTGACCAAAGGAAGTTCCTGATCAGCCTCTCTACCTGGTTGATACAAAAACTCGAGAAGATCCAGCAAGAAGTGATGTACCACATAGTCGCCAACAACACCTGGTTGGCCACTACTACTCTGCCAGCCAAAGAAAGTCGTGCTGAGCTCCAATGTAACAACATCCTTCTGATAGACAGGAGGAGGGGAGCAATCTGCTGCTCGAGAGACAAGTCCAAACCAACCTGACAGCCCAAGTACCGAACTGCAGTCCCTGGGGGGATCCACCCAAAACCCTCTCCTGGCATCCAATCGGACGCACTGATCAACTGGAGAAAGATAGTGGCTTTCTCGGTTGGGAGGGGAGAAATCTGCTGCTCGGGAGACAAGTCCAAACCAACCTAACAGCCCAAGTACCGAACTGCAGTCCCTGGGGGTATCCTCCTAAAACCCTCTCCTGGCATCCAATCGGGCACAGGAGCACTACCAACCGAGAAAGCGAGTTGATCAGTGCGCCCGATGCACAACTGAAGGTCTCCAGAGCCTGCTCACACTTGTGAAGGTTGGCCTCCTGGCCATCTAAGTACAAGGCTGAGTCGTCGGCAAACTTAGCGTCCAGCAGCTCATCTCCCGAATAGGGAGTGCTAAGCCTCGTAGACCAACCTGCTGCGACACCAAAAACCTGCTCATCGCCTCTGCATAGAACAGAAAGAGGAAGGGGGCAAGAGGACAGCTGTGTCTGACCGAACGTGTGAGCATGAAGCGATCACCTCTACCTCCTGCCAAAAGTACCAGACTGCGAGCTTGTCTGTACAAAGCTAACACCCCTTTGATCCAAGCATCTGAGAAGCCCATCTTGTTTAAAGTGCCCTCTAGAAAGTCCCAGTCAACTCTGTTCTATGCCTTCTCAAAATCGAAAAGAAGAATCACTAGGTCCTCACCACGGAGCCGTGCTAGGGCAGAAGCCTCCCAAAAAGTAAAGATGTTGTCAAGGATACTGCGTCATAGTTACCGGGGAACGCGTTCCGTAGGCCCTAGAAGGCCGGAACGCCGTTCCCTCCCCCTCTGCCAAGCTGGAACGCCCCGGAACGTTTTGCCGTTCCGGGTGACCACTTGATACCGGAACGGCCGGCCGGAACGGCTTGGAACGGTCCGGAACGGCCTCGGAACGGCCAACTCTCAAAAATGGGAAGAAATAGGTAGTTTTTTGCAAATTTGCAGTGAACATTAGGTGTTTTTTTAGTGTGCTAGGACTCAAAAATTAAAATGCACCCCCTCACACCCATTCCCTTCTCAAGCATTATTTGGGTGTTTTTTATGCCTCCCGTTCCGCGCTGTTCCCGTTCCGGACCTCTGGCCGTTCCCCCGTTCCGCGAGGGTCCCCGTCGCCGTTCCCGTTCCGCGTTCCGGGTAACTCTGTACTGCGTTCCTTGACAAAACCTGTCTGAGTCCCATGTATAAGGCTCTCTAGAAGTGGCTGAATCCTCAAGCTCAGAGCCTTGGCAAGAATTTTGTAGGTTGAGTTGAGGATGGTGATGGGGCGCCACTGTCGAATCTCATCCAAGGAGCCACCCTCCTTGGGAATGAGGTAGATCAGGCCCTCACTCATGGTGTCAGGCATCACTCCTGTGTGCAAAATGTACGGAAAAGCACTACAGACATTTGGGCCGAGCAGGTCCCAGTACTCTAAGAAAAAACTGGGAGTCAGCCCATCCTCACCTGGATAGCTACCACGGGGGAGGGCCCTAAGAGCCGTGTGCAACTCCTCAAGCTGAAGTGGCATCTCAAGCCTCTGACGCATCTCCTCAGTCACAAGACAAGGCATCTGTGCCCAAACCTGCTCTCTGCATGCATCCCGACGCTCTGACTGGGGCTCTGTAGACAATAACTCACGGTAAAAGTCAATAGCAACTGCACGTATATCCTTGAGCTCAGAAGCAACTGAGCCATCGGGCCTCCGCAACTGACTGACCTTGGCATGCGAATGCCGAGGTCCCACTGCCTCAAAGAAAGCACTAGTCACTCTGTCGTCCACCTGGGTCCACTGAGATGCCTGTTGGTGGAAAGCAAACTCATGTTGCCTCTCCTCTGTGCTAACAAGCTCCTGTCGAGCCTGTTGTAGCTGCTCCTCCAACCAAGGACTGTCTGGATGCTGCTCTTGCATCCTCTATAGCGAAGCAATGCCCCGTCTGAGACGCTTCTCCTCCTCTCTCGCTGCAGCCCGGCGAGCCAAAGATTCCTGGAGAAAGAAACGGCTAATCTGAGCTAATCCTGAGGCCACTCTGTTAGCAGGAGAATCATGCCTGTCCAAGCTCTTTGTCCATAGAGCCTCTACTCGCTCTCTGAGTGCAGAGTCCAACAAGACCCTCTCTGGGATGCGAAGCATCGTGCTCCCACTCCTCTGCTTGTCTGCCACTGTGAGGATCGCTGGTGCATGGTCCGAGAAGGAAGTCCTTGCCAGAATGCCAATTGTCCCACCCAAGTCACTGAAATGGTCACTAGTGTAGAAGCGATCTTTCCGCGATAGATTCACTCCTCCCACTCTGCGGTCCGAACGAGAGAAGACAAGGTTGTCTGGGGGCCTCACAAAACTAGAGTGCTGCCAAACATCCGAGACCCTCAGAGTCATACAAAACCTCTCCCAAGCTACCAACTCAACTCCGTGCACAGTAGCATGGCTACCACCAATCCTGTCAGCAGGGTCCTCCAACATGTTGAAGTCCCCTCCTATGCACGCAACACCAGCGTTTTGCCTGTGGCAGAGACTCAACTATCTGTGACCAAAACTCTGCTCGAGCACTCGCCACATTGGGCGCATAGATGTTCAGGAAG
Organism: Adiantum capillus-veneris; assembly: GCF_014529385.1. Lineage (NCBI taxonomy): Eukaryota > Viridiplantae > Streptophyta > Polypodiopsida > Polypodiales > Pteridaceae > Adiantum > Adiantum capillus-veneris. Next base: position 112,479,756 of record NC_140932.1, on the reverse strand, counting down.
CCCACAAGGAAACCCTGAACCTGCATAGTAATCCACTGAGCCCTACCTGGCACAATAATCCCTCTGCCCGCAATGGCTTGTTGCAAAGAGTCCGCAATAGTCATACATACCCCACCCTGGATGCCTCCAGGTCCAAAAGCAGCTGACCAAAAAGTATCATATCGTCCACGCAAGAGCTGACCACAACGTCTAATGCGGCTCACACAGATGGTGCTCTTGAAGCATAAGGAGATCAATCTCTCCTCCCACAAGGCAGCGCTGAAGCTCTTGGCGCAGTTGGCCCCGTTGACGTTGAAACTGGGGCCCACCTAGTCCCTGCACGTTCCATGAGACGATCCTCATGGGGAGCGAGAGAGAACATATGTTGCCGCAGCAGCTAGACGGGGCTATCTACGAGGCTGGCTTGGATGAGGAGTAATTGGCATCCGAACGTCCTTTAGATAGGCGTGACTGCAACGAGTGCCGGGCCCAAGCCCAAGCAGTGCGAGCTGTACGTAAAGCAATCTCCTCTGTCCAGGAGTCCTCATGAATGTATACATAGCATGGCAAGCACTGTGTATCGGCAAAGAAGTAAACCACAATGTGTCTACATCTTGCTGTATCTGGAGGTGTCATCGCAAACTTGGCCAATCATCAATGGCCACAAAGTCTGAAGCATATCTGTAACTCCTAGTTCTCCCATGTGGTGAGAGAACTCTAGGACTTTTGTGTGCAGCCATCCCAACACTGAGTCGAGAGTCCACTCAGTCTGGTCCTTGCCGCAAAGGGTAAAGGAGAAGCCAACTGTTGAGTCCAAGGCCTCTGTTCCCCTAGCTGCAAGGAACAGAACATGGACCCTGAAGCAGGCTGCCTCATGGTCTGCTGAGGGGTCGCCGAGAAAACGGGTAAAGTCGTAGTCGAAGAAGTCCCATCGGCGCAGGATGTCAATGCTTGTCAAACCACGAGGGATAGTTGCAAGGGGAGACGTCTGTACTTGCAGAGGGGGCCGCAAGAAAGGCTGTTCCTCTCTCGCCAAGCGACTCGTGGCAAAGGCGCTGCCAAGAGATCTCCTAGCAGCCGGAGAAGGCCTTGCTCCCTGGGTCGTCTGTGTAACTGAAGCGGGAGGGGGGGGAGAAGGAGCAGGGGGGAGCGGTAGAGAAGAGGGCCGAGAGGGAGCGGCAAAGGTAGAGGGGCGGGGGGAAGAGGTGGCGAGAGCAGGAGGGGGGGGGAGGATGATGAGGAGGGGGGGAACTCTGGGGGGGGGGAGGGGTTGTCGAAGGTGAAGCTGGGGTGGGGGTTGGAGCAGGGACCTCATCCTGCTCAAGAGGACCAAACCGGTTCCCCGTGGGAACCTAGTGCTGCTGAGTAGGCGCTTGAGGACCACTCTGAGTGCCAGGTTGTTGCTATGTCCCTTGGCGTCGTCGACCACGGGCCTGCTACCATCCCTCCTCCGCTGGAGCCCCAGGCTCAGAGAGTGGCTCTGCATGTGTGCGCTGTGCCTCTGTTTGTGTCTGTTGGCCAGCCCTTGCCGGCTGGGGCTGAGTCTGTGGTGTAGGTCGAGGCCTCCTCCGTGGACAGGCCTTCGCTAGATGGCCCATCTGTTGACAAATGAAGCACTGGTTCGGGATGTCCGAATACTCCACACTGTCTAAACCAACCCCCACTCACCCGAGGCTGAAGAATAACCTTCGGGAGCGTGTGAGTGTCTCTGACCAAAACGCGAATTGAGGGAATGCCAGCCTCCTTGGCAGCTACTGAGGCTGTCGTGCGATGTGTCTCGAGGACAGTCCCAATGGCTGAGCCGATCTTGGACAAAAGTGGTAAGTACTCCCTCCGCAAACCCGGAAAGCAGACGGAGACGGGGATGTCTGCCTCCTCTACCGGAACATCCGAAGCAGGGTCAAAACCATGTCTCCACTGTCGAAAGCGGGCTCGAGCTGCTCGGATGGTCAAAGGACTCATGGCGATGACCTTGGACGCCATCTCGGAGGTCTCAAACTCGATCTGATAGTAGCCTCGTCCGAGTATCTGTACGTCCAAGATCTTGTCCACCTTTGCGAGAAGGTGGGCCTTCAAAAGGTCACGCAGCTCTCCTCTGCTGGGTCGGGTGCCGAGAATCTTGCAGATGACCGAAGTCGCTTGTAAACGCTCTACCTCTGCGGCTAGGCTCGCTTGCTCTGTCGGTGAAAGAGCAAGTCGAATGGTGGGCTTAGCGGAGTCGGGCGAGGGGGCGTCGGAGGAGTCCCTCTGGGGCGGAGCATGAGCCTCCATTAGTGTCTGTTGCTCTGTAGGAAAAGGGAGGGCGAGAAGGCTGACGCTTGAGAACTCGGCAAGAAGAATCCAAGTGTGAATCCACTGCAAGGCAATTCAAGCGAGGCCTTCGGGGGGGGGGGGGGGGGGGGGGGGGGATAAGGGGGATTGGAATGGCGGGGGCAGTGGGCAGCGAACGAGAGGGGGGCAGCGGGGCGGGACTGCACGCTGGCTAGGTGTAGGCTCAACAACACTCGCGGGGCAGACAGCGCGCAGGGAGGGGGTAAAGCGGGGGGCAGCGTGCAGCAGGGACAGCACGCAACGCGAGGGCTGAGGGGGGGAGAGGAGAGCAATGGCGAGGGGGGGAGGCAGGAGTGGGGGGGGGGGGGGGGGGGGGGGGAGCAGCAGCAGCCCAGGATATCATAAGTTATTGGGGGTTAGGATTAAAATCCTAACCCATGGGCCACTTGGTGAGGAGTTCTTTTGCTTCTGTTATAGTTTAGGCCCCTCGGCCAGGATTTGCAGGTTGACTAGGGTTAGGGCTAGGGAGTGCTAACCCTCTAGGACTTAAGTGGCTTGACACGTTAGCAGTTTGTGGCATCCCCCCTTTTTGAAAGAGGAGTAATTGTCCGCAATTATATTTGCAAAACAACTCAAAGTTAGCTCCAAATTTTTTTTCGAGGGTCATTTCTTATAGGAGTTCTTGATATTCTAGCGTAGCAAAATTAGCCATCACACCCAAACCGCGTTGATCTAACGGGTGTCTCGATGCACTAAATTTACTTACCCAGGCAATCTCACCAAATTAGGACAATTTAGTGGACGGCACATCATGATGCAACATAGATGCTTTGCATATGCATGTCACAAGACACAGAAACATACAATCATCGATGAACACCCCCTGCAAATAACAATCCAAGTCCGGGCCAAGAGCTATTCAATGACTCTCTTATCACTCCTCTCGCAAATAACCTAAAAAGGTCCGGGCCATGAGATATAGAGGCCTTTTACAACCAAACGCTCCCCGGACCGTAGCTCGTGCGCTTGGAGGCTCCAAGAGTAAATACATCTTAGACTGTATCCAATTTTCTTTTTGATACTCCTCCCGCAAATAACCAACAAGGTCCAAGCCATGAGATATTCAGACATTATCAAGCATCAATTCTTCTCTTTAATACTCCTCTTGCAAAAGCTCAAGCCATGAGTATCCAAAAATCTCCTATCGAAATTAGCATCAAAAGCAGGATCAAGCAATCTCAAGTCGGCACCAAAACAAGTTCAAAACAGATAAAATCCATTTTAAACAAACTGAACAGACTTTTAAGCACTTCAAACAATTGAAGTGAAAGAAAGACTTCACACGAGACACGGAGTGGCGTAGCTCCACCCCCAGAGTGCATTGGTCCCAAATTGTGGTGCCCCTTTTTGTATTTCTTTATATTGCTTCAACGAGATACAACACTGGCGGCTTTGCTCTGCATCTGTAGAATGCCAGAGAGTGAACCCTTTTACATTTGAAAGCTTGGCCTACCAAAATCAGTTCCATGAAATGCATCAGGTTCTAAAAGCATCTGGTCCCCAAAAGCTAGTGCCTTCATGGGCTGTCCGTACAGCAGCAGTGCCACGTCATCAATGTCAACGTGATTTGCAGGTGTTCGTATAGTTGCCACATCAGCATGTCAACTTAAATCTCAGGCGTCCGTACAGCTGCCATGTCATCAGCTTCTCATGCAAGTGTGATGTGTGTGTGTCCTAACCCATGGGCCTCTCGCCGAGGGTCTGTAAGTTGGTGAGGACTTCTTCTTCTTGTGATTTTGCTAGGGTTTAGGCCCCTCGGCCGGGATATGCAGGTTGACTAGGGGGCTAGGGACTCCTAACCCTCTGGGTCTTCAGTGCCTTGATACGTCAGTAATTTGTGTCAGGGTCTTCAGTGGCTTGACACGTCAGCAATTTGTGAGAGAGACACACACACACACACACACATTGTGCGTTTGCTCTCTCATGTGCTCATCTCTTCATTCCTGCAGACCTTCACAAAGGGAAAGGAAGTTATTTAGTATGGGGATCATGTTTAAGTCCTTCTGAATGCTGCATTCATCTACCTGCCAGAAAATGCAATAGACCATTCAAGCTCAGGACTCAAAGGGTATGTATAGAAAGAAATATGGAGGTGAATCCAGGGAGAGGCACAGAGAAAGTTCGTTCCTTCAGCTGTAAGATGAACAGAACAGTTAGTGAGGAGGCGATTGAGGAGGAATTGAAGGAGATGAGTCAGTTCACTGGCTTTGCAAACCCTTACTATCTGTGGTTATGATTTTTGTCTGCAGTGCATGTTTTGATATCCAAATGTTCTATTTTTCAACTAATGTGTTGGTTGCATGTCGTGTATGAGGCAATTATCAACAGTCAAGCTATCAAGATCCTTGCTTGTGTTCTCTTAAAGTATTTCACGTTGACATTATATGCATATCATACCCAATGGCCAATGCATATGCATTGACTTTCTATTGTGCAGATGGTGAGTTGTTTGATAGAGGTTGTTCTATGACTTGTAGGACTTGCAAGCTGACGTTGAAGGTGCAATCAGGAGCTGCGAGAGGCCACTTATGCATCCATGTCCACAGAGTCTTTGCAACCTGTGGCAATTTTCTGGGATATTGAGAATTGTGCTGTTCCACATGGAGTCAATGTGGAGGAGGTTTCTGGACATATACGCAGGACATTTAAAGTAGATTTAGAAATGCAAGGGCCCATCAGGGTGTTCTCCGCATACGGAGATTTTTCGTTGATTCCGCGACACACCAGGCAAGGCTGCCAAATGACAGGAGTCAATTTGATTGATGTTCCACATGGAAAGAAAGATGCAGCAGACAAAGCAATATTGGCTGATATGTTTTTATTTGCGCTCGACAACCCAGCCCCTGGCACCATTTTGTCGATTTCAGGAGATGTGGATTTTGCACCAGCTTTGCATAAGTTAGGGCAGCGTGGGTATAGTGTGGTACTAGCCATACCATCTGGCCTTAGAGTATCTTCAGCTCTTTGCAATGCTTGCCAGCATCTTCTAAGCTGGCCTGATGTTGCACGTGGGAAGGGTGTAATGGCTGTGGAAACTGTTTTAACATCTGGAAAGAATGATGGTAGGACCTGGAAGATGGTTGTACAAGAAGCAAAAAGAGAGTGCACGGATTCTTTCAAAAGCAAACATGTTGCGAAAGACAATGGAGCTCTTGGTAAACATCAGAGGGGCCATGATGCTGTAGCAGGTCTGAAGAATGCGGTGAAAGGTCCAAGTTGCACTCAGGACTCATCTGGAATTAGAAGGATACCGGATGGAATATATGAAGAGCAAGTGAAGGTACCTACTCAATTTGCTAAGGAATTTGAAGCAGTAGCAGTGGCAATGGGCAATGTTTGGACTCATGGAAAGGTAGCCCCCTTCAATCTGCGAGACATGCATGAAAATGCTCATGATCAAGGTTTCCCTGATGGAGGCTTTGTGCGTGTTTTGGTCCGCAAGTCCGCAGACAAGCAAGTTAAGCATCATAGGAATTGGAATAGTTCTCACCCTCGCAAATCTAGCGGTCCGGTCACCAGGTCTCAGAAGATGGCCAAGAAGGAGATGTTAAAATGTGTTTTCCAACAGAGTATAAAGGTAAAGAAGCAGAAGAAGAAAAAGTCAAAAAATAAGAGCATTGGTGATGAAGATCCCCACAGCTTTAAAACAAGGATTGAGAGCTGCTCGAAGTGAGCCGGCCTCTGAGCTTATGTGCACTTACATAAGGAAGTCACAGAAAGCTTGCACTCTTCTGGAGTGTGATCCACTAGTTGCTGTCAGTCTTGATGCTTCTTCAACTCTCAGTTGTAATGTCTAACTGGCTTTCAGCATGAGGGGTGTGTTATCCCTATGGTGTAATCTCCTTAATTATTACCTTTTTTGCTCCTTAACAACCATTGCTTAAGAGCATGCACGTGCTGCGTGCACATGCACATGCACACAAGCGTGCGCGTGCCCACACACACTCTTTTAGTAAGGTCACTCATTGCACTGTTTAGCAGAAAAAGAGATGTCTTCACACTCTTTGGAGCATATGGCTGGCTTGGAATCTTTGTGGCCCTTCACAATTATATCTGGAAGTTGGGCACATGTATACAAATGTAAATCATTATGTGTGGAAGGTGGTTCTAAAAGTACTGGTCGAGGTATTGGAAGTAGATGAAACATATGTCTCATTAATATTGTTGGCTCTTTAAACCCAATGGTCTAGCATTCAATAACCATCATGATGGTTCTCTCTAAGAACTTCAAGGAGAGTGTGGTGCTTGAGGAAAAAATGGGTCGATTGCCACCTATCACTAAATAATATCCTATTCTGGTGTCTTTGGGCACAGCCTTTGTGACAGCTCACATGCGCATAATGGTAAACAAGGTGAAGGATCATGATGGCCTGCACAAGTAAAGCTTTGAAAGTGGAGTGGGTTGTGGAAGGGAGATAGATAAATGTCAAGTGTGTTTAGAAGAAACATTAGGTGAGTGAAAAAATATCTTCAAATGATTTTAATTACTCCAAACTGTACTAATCCAATACCAAGTATGAAATGCATAGAAATGTACAATTCACCTTGCTTAACGCAATTGCCAATCGCTTAGGAAGCAAGCTCGATTAGTTGTTTTGTGTCTTGCATGATGAAAGTTGGGGAATCCTCCTAGTATGCTCTCCCGAAACTAGAGGGTGACAAGATTTGCATTTTGTTAGGGATATTTGAAGACAAGCACATCTTTTGATGGCGCAATTGTACACATTGCCCCGATGATATTGTATGCATGCTCGATCCATTGAAGCTCTTAGAACCCTTATCGCTAGGTTCTTACATGTGCCTTTCGAAAGGAGATAGCCATTTCAAAATAATATAGAAGAGACTTCTCCATCGAGGTATCGGCATGTGATACTTAAGAGAGCCAATTAAAAGCACATGCAAAGCTTGCATTGGCCTAGCTGTCTCAAACTAAAATCGTAGATGACCTCTCTGTCTTGAGCCATGTTTGAAGATATCATCAATGTATTCATATTTTCTTGCCACACATCGTCTCCACTTACAGAATATCTAAACCACTACAAGGGGGCTTAATTAGAATTCAAGCAATAATTGAAGATGGCAAGTGTAAGCAAAGAAGGGGTAAAGTGATGCGATATAATAGCAATGATAAAGCATGGGTTATGTATAGCAATGTATGCATCACGATCCAAATGATGGCATGTAAATACCCAAATGTGGAGCACCTTGCTTTACCTTTTCTTTATAATTTTCTTCACTTTGTACGTATTAATTTTTTTTAAAAAAAAAATTCCAAGAGATTATACTATTGGTTGAGAAATAAAAGTCATTGATTAGATGACCGTCGATGCCCCTCCTCTATGTCCTGTTTCTTTTTTGCAAGCCAATGAATCAGAAGGATCATCAAACTTGCGCAGACAAAAGTTGATTTGTTTCAGGATGTATTATGATCAATTTGGGCCACGTGATACTTTGCATGATCTGCAGTCTCCGTCTGCAGATGATGCAGAGTGGTCCCTCGTTACTATATCAGACGGGGTCAGGGTACAGAGGGGATCTAGGCGCAAATTTTGGGGTGCTTGATCTCAGTCGTGCGATCGCCGGGTGAATTAGGAGTGAACTATAAATTAGGGATGAATTTGGGGAGCAATGTCAACACGGTCACTGACGAAGCTAGCGTTTCAGTAGGGCTTTCCTGTGTCTCAAATTCCACCCGCTCCGCCGGTAAACTAGGGTGAACTCGGGGCGAGTTCACTGTAGCGATCAGACGGCGGATATCAAAACCGCGCATCCCCCCCTCAACCTGGGCCAGATCCCCTTTGGGCGGACCCCGTGTATAGTGACGAGTGGCCCGAGAGAGAGAGAGAGAGAGAGAGAGAGAGAGAGAAGTTGGCACGCTTGCTAGCTATGGAGGCCGCTGTAACAAGCTTGCTAGCTGTGGAGGTCGCTGTAGCAAGCTCCTCATCAATCTTGTTTCTACACAGTGCTCTCTTGGGCTCGTTCTTCTTACTAGTACTGCCGGCCTCCTTCGGTGGCTTTTCTCTCTCTCTCTCTCTCTCTCTCTCTCTCTCTCTCTCTTTTTTGTAGAGGAGCTTCTCTCCGTTTTGAAGTTTAGCCTCCATGTCATAAATTTTGACAAGTGTAAAGGGCTCCCCCTTCCGTCATATTATGTTAGTTTAGATCCTTTGAAATTCCAAATTTCACCCCTCCCTCTTGTCTCAGCCACTTGTCCTTCTTCTGGCAAGAAGTGGGGGGTGTAATATTACGAGTGTTACCATGCACCGAGCGAATTTTTTCGAGCAAGGACAAACCCGAACAAGTGTTTGTACACGATATGGTAAATTTTATCATCAACAAAATATTTATCACTTGTTATATATACATGAACCACAACAAAAAGGGTTATCAATGGATAGATTACCTCCTAAATTCCAAAAAGATCAAAGTTTACTTTTGATGAAATAAACAAAATATTTGAAAATATTATCTTCTCTCTTAGGCTCGCTTTGGGCTTCACATGTTTGAGCATACAGTAAGATTGATAGACTAATAAGAGCTCTAGCTCTATACTTAATGCTCAAGTCATCGTAAGTTTCTTTTCGTAAGGTCATTTGTAGTGTCAGTTTGAAATGTGAGAACCTGACAACAGTTGAGCATGTAGGGGAGTCAAGACGAAGAGTTCACAATAGGACAGCCGCACGCGCCATGGGCACGTAGGACATGCAACCAATCTTGCAGGAAAGGGTGGAGAAATATGAAAACTTCTTTTAAAGCCGCACGCGCCATGGGCACGCAGGACATGCAGCCAATCTTGCATATTTCTCCACCCTTTCCTGCAAGATCGGCTGCATGTCCTGTGTGCCCATGGTGCGTGCTAAAAGAAGTTTTCATATTTCTCCACCCTTTCCTGCAAGATTGGTTGCATGTCCTGTGTGCCCATGGCGCGTGCGGGACATGCAGCCAATCTTGCATATTTCTCCTGCGGCTGTCCTATTGTGAGCTCATCGTCTTGACTCCCCTGCATGCTCAACTGTTGTCAGTTCCTTACATTTCACTTTTTCCCTTCAAAAAAATGTGAGTATCTCCGCAAGATTCCCTCTAATAAGCTATTTTCCAAAACCCTTAGCAAATATGGCTCACTTATATACTCAATTCTACATCAGATCTTCTGAATCTCATCCCTCCTACTTAGGGAGACCTTAGCATTCCACTTCCGTAACCACAAACCAAGCTGCAAGCGATGTCGATTTGTAAACTTAAATGCTACGACCACTGACCACTGTACCTATCGCATCTTGTTTAATTCGCATTTTTTTCGATAAACTGCAACCGATACCCACACTCTGCTTGATTCTTGTCTTTAACAATGAATCACGGGCACATATTCTAAATTGGCCAGACATACCGGCATTACTTAAAATAAATTGACCAGACATACTAGAATTACTAAATATAAATCTGATTAATCACCATGATTCCTTGACATACACATGAAGAAGATTTAGAAATTTTCTCATGTAGGAAAACGGAGTCTTTTCCAGTGTTTTTCATACAATGAATAACATCATGAGCTTCTGCTTGAGAGCACCGCATGCCTAGCTAGGTACGATTGGGGGCAGGGGACCGCCGGCCCCCCCATCGGGTCGGCGGTCCCCTGCCCCCAATCGTACCTAGCTAGGCATGCGGTGCCTCCCTCACAAAAGCTCATGATGTTGAGGTGAGTCAAAATGTGGGGTGAGCCCGCATCACTGCTGAGAGAGAGAGAGAGAGAGAGAGAGAGAGAGAGAGAGAGAGAGAGAGAGAGACGCGGTTAGGAGGGAGCCTCTCCACTATAATCTGAAAACCGGGCACACAAAAATTCTCTCAAAGAGCGCGCGCCGGCGTGCGCTCTTTCAGAGAGTTTTTTTTAAAAACTGAAAGAGAGAGAGGACTCAGGAGAGAGAGGACTTCCAGCCAGTGCTAAGAAAAAAAATATTTTTCCAAAAACTTGGCAAACCTACATATGTGCAACAACTGAGGTAAATTGGCCAAATTTGAAGGTTTTTACACCAAATTACACTAATTTAAAATTTTTTTTGTAGGTCTTCTCACCTTCAAATATAAAATTTAGAGGTTAATTTTAAAATTTGTAGGTGGGATTACACTAAACCTAGGTTTTTTTTGAGCACTACTTCTAGCGTCCACGGCGAGGTTGCAATGGCGGCGGAGGTGTACGCGACAGTCGTCCATTCCTTTGACAATAGCATGTGCTGAGAAAATCATTTTGGTTGACTCCGGACAATGTGAGGGATCTGGTCAAATGGTTAGTGTGAGAGTCTTTGAAAGGGTCTCCCAGTTGTGTGATCGAATCCCTGTGCTCAAATCACCTTTTATCCCAGGTTGCCTTGGAATGAGGAAAGCGAGGAATCTGTAAAAAAAAGCAATATAATAACGAAGCTACTAGTATGTATGATTATGCTTGGCCGTTTTGTTCGACAATTTCAACTGCCTGATAATGTCAAATTGGATGATGTGAAAGCTATAATTGAAGCTGGTGTGCTAACCGTCACTATCCCTAAGAGACACAAAGTGAAATCCGTCGCCAGAAATGTGCATGTTATAAGCAAGCTTTAACAAACCTTGCTACTTATTCAATGTGCTGCTTACTGTTGTTGCTTGCTTCATTATCAAAAATGTAAAAAGGAAATGGTATAGTGGTCATCAATGTGCATCTTGTTTTGTCATTAAAAAATAGAAAAAGAAATTATACATCGATTGCCAATGTGTGTCTTGTCTAAGCGTGTAATAGATGAGTCACCCCTTTTTGGTCTTCTTACAGGGTCTACTACATCAAGAGTATTGGGTGCTCTCCATGAGTTTGCATGAGTAGGCGGTGTTGGCATTACCATGGAAATAGCACGTCTATGTATTCTTTGGATCTTTGTAGAGTTATTTTTTGAGACACACTTGGGCAATATTTATCAGTTACTTTTTGAAATAATTGTGGCTCATGCATGGTTGCACGTATACCAGTTATTTGCCTTGCATACAACTATGCAACTCTTTCGGTAACTATGCCAAAATGCTGACTTTTGCAAAGAAAGAGAGAGAGAGAAAGAGAGAGAGAGAGAGAGAGAGAGAGAGAGAGAGAGAGAGAGAGAGAGATCTAAGTCAGCCTCCATCGCTGCCCTCTGCCAGTCCCCACCAGCAACTGTGGACTCTCGACTCCTAGGAATGCCTGCTCTCCCTCCCCTTCCCTCCTTTGTCCAGGATGTTTCCGATTCTTCACGCTTGTTGGCAATGATGATGGTGATGTTGTTGATACTCCATTTTTCGCTTATTGTGCTACCTCCCAATGATTTTCATTCAAGTACTACCCTCTCTTTGGTCCCACTGCCTCAACCTACCGCTTTTTTATCGCCTTGATCTATGTAAGGGTCTTTTGTGCTATATCCTCATTTTTGTTAAGGTGTACTAGTCTATCCACCTGTCCTTCGAGAGAGAGGAGAGAGAGAGAGAGAGAGAGAGAGAGAGAGAGAGAGAGAGAGAATATAGAGAGACCTATAGACCTATCAAACATCCCACACACACACACACACACACACACACACACACACACACATATATATATATATATATATATATATATATATATACATATATATATATATATATGTATATATATATATATACATATATATATATATATACATATATATATACATATATATATATATATATACATATATATATATATACATATATATATATATATATAGAGAGAGAGAGAGAGAGAGAGAGAGAGAGGAGCAGAACAAGAAGTGAAGAGATCCCAAACTCTCCTTATTCATGACATTTGTTTCACTAGCAACAACCTTACCTTTTCAGTGTGAAGATCGTGGTTTAACCCTTCGATTGGGGGGCTGAAATTGCGGAATAGTTTTTCATCACCCTTTTTATGGAAGCAATGGAACTATGACAAATTGCAACCATGGTATACATACACCAATGTGTCATATGTGATGCTAAATGTATAATAAACACCCAAATTGTTAACAAGTTCTATGAGGTCCTGCGTGTAAGGAGGTAGGAATATGCGATTTATATCCAACGAGGATCAATGGTGGTAGCAAATTGCAATGAGCTTCTAATTGTTGAGGGCAACGATTTCCAAGGAGAGGAATATCAACATGCCATTGTAATGGTTCCAAGTGCTTTAGCCCATCAAAGGAAACACTCGACTTCAACCTTGTTGAAAGGGTTTTGTCGGTCAAAAATTTGTGGTTGATTTACCATTTAAAATAGGTGCAATCTTGAATTAATTTTTTGTTGTTGTGCTTGAAGTCACCTAAACAATCATATTTGGGTTTTGTTTTCTATATGTGCCTTGCCCTATCTCGCTCGTTTTAGGGATTGCTCGAAAAATCTCGCTCGAGCTTTGAGAGTCCTCTAATATTACATGTCTTACCTAGCACCTTTCAAATGTAAGCGGTCCGGGTAGTGCTCTAAAAAAACCTAGGTCCACCTCTACATTTTATATTTGAAGGTGACAAAACCTACAAAATTTACATAAATTTAATGTAAAAACCTTCAAATTGAGTCAAGTTACCTCTACCATATCTTATATGTAGGTTTGCCAAGGTGTTGGCAAAACTTTTTTTTTTCGAGCACTATAAATGAGACGTTTTTTTTCCTTCCATTTATCTAGTCCATTATGAGAATTATGTATGTGCTCCAACTCCAAAGTTTGTAACTCCAAACCAACAAGACCAAGTGAGATTGACCTCATCTTCAAGGAATCTTCAAGGAAAATTCTAGAGAGAGAGAGAGAGAGAGAGAGAGAGAGAGAGAGAGAGATGCATGATGGTTCAAAATTTTGCTACATCATTGTGATATTAAGTTATGCTTAGTTCTCCAAACATAGTCCCACATTGCCGCAAGCATGGCCTATTGATCATGGGCTTGAGCATTTTCCATGGGCGAGAGTGTAGTAGTGAAAGAACAAAATTTTGTAACATGAAATCTCTCTCTCTCTCTCTCTCTTCTCGTGTTCAGATAGTGTAAGATTGGACAACATAGAATTGTTCGCTAAACATACCTATGGAAGCCAATTATAATGGTGTATTTTCTTTAGGGGAACAAATAATGGTCAAAGGCCTTGCACACAAGGAAGGGTTTGTCGGCACTGCTATAACAAAATAGGACAGTGTAATGCTTTAATCATGCTAGCAAAAAAAAAAAAAGTCAAGTCACCTCATTTCTGAACGAGGAGCTACTGCTTTAGTCTATAGAAATGTTTAACCAACTAAAATTGCAAAACTTTGACTAGATTTCAAGCTTGCCTTGAAGAAAATAGCTAGAATTGTAGAAGTGTTGCTGTGTAAAAACCAGCAAAACCCCCGCCCTAAAAACTAAGAGAGTCTCAAGTATGCCTTTTTCTCTTTGCCTAAAAAAACAAGTAAAGGAAACTCTCGTGACGGAAATTTCAATGGAATGAGACCTTAAACTATGCTTCCATCATATCTCCTTTGCATGAGATAACTTTTGAATTATCACTTTTTAATATATTCTAAGACCGCACTTGGTTTCTCAAATGAGAGAGAAGATAGATTCCCAGTCTTTATCGAAACCTAAGCAAACGAATTCAAAAGGCAGTCACTATTGGATCCTTTGCTTTCCAAAACAGGTCCAAAGTAAGTTAGTGTCCACACCCCCACGTTTTTTGACATATTCACTTCACCCTTATTTTCATGCTTGGTGATTGGTGAAGAGTGCACGGTGCGTGCGAAGTGAGAGAGAGAAGAAGAGCAGACACAGAGTGTTGATGGAGCTCTCAGTGAGGATTCAGAATTGCTTGACTATGCCTTACTGTTCTATATGATTAATAGAATAGATAAGGTTAGTATGGTCAGTGTAATGGGTGTTCGTCCAGTTGGCCTAAACGCTAACAATCTCCCACTTGAAGGCCAACATGGTCCAAGTCGCCCATGTATGCACAACTTGTACAATTGTGAAGCAATCCTATAGCTTCACCCTACACCCATCATCTCTAGGCAATGTGAAAACTGCTCTGAGGGTAGGATCTTAGAGCATCTATAGGATTGTCATCCGTATGAGCTTTGACTAGCTCAATGGACTTGCAAGCCAATATGTCCCGTATCACATGATAACTGACTTCTATGTGTTTCGACTTGGAGTGAAACACGAGGTTCTTTGCTAACACAATCGTAATATAACTATCACAATGCAACACTCGAGTCTAAATAATACCAAGATCTCCCTCTAAGCGAGCTAACCATACAACTTCCTTGCTAGCATAAGAAACTACCACATACGCTGCCTCTGTGGTGGAAGATGACGTACATTTTTTGGATACATGATCTCCATGAAACGGCTGCTCCAACAAATACGAAAACATAGCCAGACGTGGATCTTCAACTATGTACATAACCCGCATAATTTGCATCCATGTAACCCACAATGGATGCATCACAACCCACATAATTCTCATCCATGTAACCCACAATGGATGCATAACTATTCCCAATGTGTAAGCACTTGTTTGCCGTACCTTTCAGATATCTCAAAATGTGCTTCACTGCTTTCGAGTGATTTCTGTCAAGATTTGTCATAAACATGCAAACCACTCCCACTAGAAAAGCAATTTTCAGTTTCGTGGCTACGATGACATACATAAGACTGCCAACTATAGAAGAATATGGCACCTTGGCAAATTTTTATTTCTTAATATCAGACTTGGGAGTATCATTCGTGTTGTGTTTTTCATATGTCTGCGGTACTCAATGTAGCCTCCCCCCCTGCATATTAAAATATTGCAAGACCTTTTGGATATACATTTTCTATGAAAGCTCCTGTATTCCATGTTTTCAATCCCTCTTGATACACATACCAAGAAAGTGATTTTCATATCCCAAATCTTTCATAGAAAATTGCATACTATAAGTATCTTCTTCAAGATGGCAATCTCATCTTTAGACTTCTTGTGACGCGACACGGGAGAGCGAAATAGATTGATTGAACAAGGAAAATACAAAGTACGTAGAGTGAATAGATGAAATAGAGAATCTATATGGATGTAAGATAATCATTACAAGAAGAGCATAGCTAGTTTCATAACCTCCCGACCACCCCTGAGCTATCTCAATCTCACTCTCAATCACACTCTTGTTGGGGTATAAAGACCAATGTGGTCGCCCAGGTAAGTGGGCGGGCCGTCAGGTATGTACACATATTCTTTTGTAAAAACCTAATAAGAACTCGCTATGCTCTACACATTATAGTAGAGAGAGTTCACCATATCGTCGTGCTCTTCTTCTCGCACTCTCTCTCGCGTCGCACTTCCGCTCGTACTCCTTCAACTGGTATTAGAGCTCAGATCGAGGCTCGGGGAAGCACTGCAGGAGGCTAGAGTCACCAACTCAGATTGGAGTGAAATTCGACAGGCGAAGACACGGCCCCAAATCTCGTGGGATTGGCCGAAGGGCTTGGTGTTGTCAGAATTTCATTCTGAGGTCATCTCGGCCACCGTTCGGCTTCGACAAAGGTCTGCGCACGCCATTTTCGACTACGTGGTCTCGACGGGTGCAGATCCGACTGCAAATTTGGGGTTTTCGGCCTACGACTGCAGGTGCTGAGGATATCGACACTCCCAGAGTGCTGATTTGTGGTTGTCTACACATTGAAGGACGGCTCACAGTTCTTGGAGGCGTGTCACATACGACACAGGTGCATCTACACACAGACTGTAGGCGACATCCACTGGTTCATCAGGTAGCTTGTGTTTGCTGCTTGATATTCCATATTTCATCCTGACATTGCAGGTACTTCCACATGGGATGTATTGTCAGAGATGATGTATGTCTGTTGAGGGTTTGCTGGCTGTGAGTCACGCAACAAACAATCGCCGCAGCGGTTACAGCATACAGTGGGAAATTTGTGGATGTATGATTTTGTGGGAAGTCTATGTACTGTCAGATCTACTGCAGCCTTTGTTGAGGGTCGAGTGAGGTTTTATTGAGCTGGGGGATTTTCGAATGTTGAGATCCTTTCGGTGATACAGGTCTTGGAGCGATCCCTCGAGCACCCTTAGATAGGCAGCTAGGATGTATTGACTGTGAGTTAGATAGTTGGGATTGCATCTTTGATTTATTGCCGTTGAGGCATTGTCGCAGTCTATGCTTACAGGACAGTGACAGGACAGTCAGAGACAGTACAGGTGTAGGACAGGTTTACCCGCAGCTTACAGTGTCAGAGAGACAGTGTTTTTTGAGCTGTTTTTTGGTTTGTTTTTTTAGTACACCAGAGCCATTTTACAAAGGAGACTCTGCCGAAATTTATGCAGAATCTGAAGCTTTCTTGGTTCATTTGACAGGTTGATATTGGTTCATAAGTCATTTTACAGGGGAAACTTTGTCGAATTTTTCCCAGGAAAGTAAACCACTGTGAAGCGTAGCTATGGCTAGATCACAGGACACTGCTCTTTACAATATCAAGAAGTTGGATGGAACCAATTTCCCATTGTGGAAAAAGAAGATTTGGCACGTGTTGGTACAAAAGAAGCAGATAAAACCTATAAAGCTCAAGGGGATAAAACCAGAAGATATGGACGAAGATGAATGGAGCGAAATGGATGAATTGGCACTTTCTACCATTATGCTGACTTTGGCAGAAATCGTTTACTTCAATGTAGCAGACGAGATGTCGGCTTATCAAGCATGGTTAAAGCTGAGTGATTTTTATGAGAAGCAGAGTACAACTTCACAGGTATACCGGCTTAAGAAGCTTGTTGACTTGAAGATGAAAGAAGGGACACCTATGTCCAATCATCTGAATGAATTCAACACAATCTATAGTCAGTTGTCAGCTCAAGGTGTCAAGTTTGATGAACTTGTTAGAGCTATGTTCCTATTGATCACATTGCCGGAAAGTTGGGACAATTTTTGCACAGCTTTGAGTAATTCTGCACCTCCAGATGGTTTGAACATAGCAGGTGTAGAAGGAAGTCTGCTTACTGAAGAAACCAATAGAAAGACAATGGACAAAGGCAAAGGAACAGCCTTAGTTGTCAGGGGAAGGACCAAAGAAAAGTACAAAGGTGGAAAGAGGAATCAGTCTCGTAGCAAGTCCCGCAGTGCTAAAGGCAAGAGTGACATAGAATGCTACCATTGTGGCAAGAAGGGTCACATGAAAAGAGACTGCAGAGAATGGAAAGCCAAAAAAGGCAAAGACAAAGCTGAAGACCATGGTGAGAAGAACAAGTCCTCAGTGAAGATTCAAGAAATAAATGTGACAAACACTGTTGCAGAGGATGACAGTCTAGTGTCAGGAGACATCTACTTCTTGAAGAATACAATGGACTCAGCTCTTCTTACAGCATCTGATGGAAATGCACTGAGTGATTGGATTATAGACTCAGGGGCATCACTTCATGTGTCTCCAAACAAGGAGTGGTTTACCTCTTATGTGACCACTAAAGATCATGTTCGGCTAGGCAATGGGCAGACATGTGAGATCTTAGGTGTTGGAGATGTTCAATTGAAGTTTCAGAATGGCTCTTCTTTCACGCTGAAGAATGTGAGACATGTTCCCGCAATTACAAAGAGCTTGATCAACACAGGTTTACTTGATGGTGATGGCTACATCACCATTTTTGGACAGAACATGTGGAAGATATCCAAGGGTTCTATGACAATAGCACATGGAGTAAATTCTGGAGGACTTTACATGATTTATGTATCAAATGTCTCTAAAAATGTAATCAATGTAACCGAGCAGCCGAACGTTTCTTTGTGGCATAGCCGGTTAGGACATATGTCCAAGAAGGGAATGGAAATCTTGTCTCGTTCTGGTTATTTGCCTGGCTTTTCATTTAATGATTTTGAATTCTGTGAACATTGTCTGTATGGTAAGCAAACACATCAGCCACATAAGCATAGAAGCAGTAGAAGAGATACACAGTTGGCACTTGTTCATAGTGATTTGTGTGGACCTATGCCTAACCTATCTCTAGGGGGAGCTTCTTACTTTATGACATTTATAGATGATTACTCGAGGAAAGTATGGGTTTACTTTATCAAGCACAAGGATGAAGCGTTGAGTGTTTTCAAAACGTTTGTGACACTTGTGGAGAATCAGAGTGGCAAGAAGCTTAAATGCTTACGCACTGACAATGGTGGAGAGTATGTTTCAAAGGCCTTTCGGGAATTTTGTGAGTCAAAAGGTATAAAACGTGAACGTACTGCTCCTTACAATCCTCCTCAAAATGGTGTTGCTGAGAGGATGAATAGGACCATACAAGAGAAGGTCAGAAGTATGTTGTCTAATGCACAATTGCCAAATGGGTTTTGGGCTGAAGCTGTATCAACAGCTGTTCATCTTGTAAATAGATCTCCTAGCAAGGTTTTGCAGAAGGATTCAGTGCAAGAGATGGTATGGTCAGGCAAAATGCCCTCATATAAGCATCTCAGAGTCTTTGGCTGTGAGGCATATACTCACGTTCCAAAGGAATTTAGGAACAAACTTGAGCCAAAAAGTAGAAAGTGCATCTTTCTAGGCTATGGTGATTCTGGTGAGATGGGGTACAGACTTTGGGATCCCGAATCCAGAAAGGTTGTCCGTAGCAATGATGTTCACTTTAATGAATCCAAATATCATTCTAAACCAGAGAGGGTTGAGGAGATTAGAAGAGTTGTCTTCCAAGAAGATGGACCTGCACGTGCAAGACAAAATGTCAGGGCTCAAGAGGAGCAAAGATAGGATAGAGTGGAACCACAGGTTGTGGCTGAGCCTGAGCCACCTATTGTGCGTAGATCTGGACGTGTCACGCGACCTCCTGATAGGTTTGTTCCATCTATGAACTATGTCATGTTGACTGATTGCAATGAGCCTTCATGTTACAAGGAAGTAGTGCAAATGAAGGACTCCGGGAATTGGCAATTGTCCATGCAGTCAGAGATGACAGCTCTACATAAAAACAAGACATGGAAGCTAGTTAAATTACCATGGGGCAAAAAGGCTCTACCTTGTAAATGGGTTTACAGGTATAAGATCACCGCTCATGATAGTCAGCCAAAGTACAAAGCAAGGCTTGTTGCCAAGGGCTTTAAGCAAGAACAAGGCATTGACTTTGATGAAGTCTTCTCTCCGGTGGTCAAGATGACTACATTGAGATGCTTTCTTGCATTGGTTGCCATATTAGATTTGGTGTTGCACCAAATGGATGTCAAGACAGCGTTCTTGCATGGTGATTTAGATGTGGAAATTTACATGCAGCAGCCAGAAGGGTTTGTTGAGAAAGGCAAGGAAGATTGGGTATGCCAGTTGTTAAAGAGTCTTTATGGCTTAAAACAATCACCGAGGGCATGGTACCATAAATTCCACAAGTTTATGCTTTCTCAAGGCTACAAACGTAGTGAGTTCGATCACTGTCTATATACAAAGAAGGCTAAGGATGGTAGTTGGCTGATCCTTATTTTGTATATGGATGACATGTTGATTGCTGGCAAGCACTTGGAAGAAATTTCAGCTTTGAAGTCAAAGATGGCAAAATCGTTTGACATGAAAGACATGGGTGAGGCAAGTCATATACTTGGTATGCGCATTGAGAGAGACAGATCAAAGAAGTTGATTTGGTTATCTCAAACAGAGTATATTGACAAGGTTTTGTGACGTTTCAATATGGAGAAGGGAAAGGCACTGAGTGTTCCATTGCAACCATATGTGAAACTTAGCAAACAAGATTATCCTGTGTCTGAGGAAGAACAAGCTGAAATGGATAAGATTCCATATGCATCTGCAGTGGATAGTTTGATGTATGCAATGATTGCTACTCGCCCAGACATTGCATTTGCAGTGGGAGTAGTAAGTCGATACATGTCAAACCCAGGCAAGAAACATTGGGAGGCAGTGAAAGGAATATTGAGATACTTGAAAGCTACAAAGAGTATGCGTATATGCTATGGGAGTCAGGAGCTAAGTGTAAAGGGTTTTACAGACTCAGATTATGCAGGTGACTTAGACAACCGAAGGTCTACGTCAGGGTATGTCTTTACATTGGCTGGTGGAGCAGTATCATGGCGTTCTAGATTACAAGATTGTGTTACTCAGTCTACTACAGAGGCTGAATATGTTGCAGCATCAGAGGCATGCAAAGAATCAATTTGGCTTAATCGACTAGTAACAAATTTGGGAATCAAAGAAGAGATGCCTGTGTTATATTGTAATAGTCAAAGTGCTATACAATTGGCTCGCAATCCAGTTTATCACTCAAAGACAAAGCATGTGGATGTGAAGTATCATTTCATCACGGAAATGCTCGAGGATAAGCAACTTCAGCTTGTCAAAGTTCACACCACAGAAAATCTTGGTGATCTACTTACAAAAGGACTTCCCTCAGAGAGCTTTGCGCATTTTGGCAAGCAGTTAGGTGTAGGGTAGTACATCACTTCTCTACATCTCTTGTATATTAGGTTGTATAGTAGCTTCTCTCACACTTAAAGTACCACATTGGACTTTAAGTGGGAGGTTGTTGGGGTATAAAGCCCAATGTGGTCGCCCAGGTAAGTGGGCGGGCCGCCAGGTATGTACACATATTCTTTTGTAAAAACCTAATAAGAATTCACTATGCTCTACACATTACAGTAGAGCGAGTTCACCAGATCGTCGTGCTCTTCTTCTCGCACTCTCTCTCGTGTCGCACTTCCGCTCGTACTCCTTCAACTCTCACTCTCAATCACAATCACAATCACAATCTCAATCTCAATCTTGCGCACAATCTCAATCTCAATCACACACTCACTCTCAGTCACACTCTCAATCTCTGGATGGCGACAATGATCATAATCCGAATCATAACACTGATAGCCGTTTTTCGGCTCTTTGTAATTACCACAGTGAGTTACCTCACCCTACCAGAATCACCCAAACACTGTGGCTATCCCTACCATTTCACTGTACATAGACGTGCGTGAGTCACGGGACTTTTCCCATATCTTCTTAAAAAACCCTCAATTAGCTAGTCATTGGGCTAGTTGAGCCAAAAAAAAAAGAATAAAATAAAAAAATATAAGTATATTATGGCCCATGCGTATGTAAATATTTCTTTATATATAGGGCCTAAATAAAAGATTTTTTCATAATTATTTTGGTATTTATTTAAATATTTCTACCTAGGTGTGTGTTATTTATGCTCTGTACATTGCCTCACCATTACCACAATTTTTATTACCATTTTTCATACTCTTTATTCCATATAGAAATATTTTCATGTAAGCTTCTCTTATATTTGGTGTAACTCCACCCCAACAAAAATCCAAAAAAACTAGTTTTATTTATGTGTATATTTTTTCACTATTTTGATTTTTCCCTTCCTACATCTATTTTGTTTGTTTCTAAAAAATTAGAACACCAAAAATATCTATCTTTTTATGGTAGCCTCATAATGAGAGAGATTTCTTTTGACCCCTTTATATTTTTTCCACTTATATTATTTATATTTGACATGTACATATTTTTTAGACCGCTCAATATTTGATTTTCTTAGTTGTACTATTCACTTATATCCTAATCTCAACAATATCTTCAATTATAGACCTACCAAATAAGGTCAAGGGTAGGTGGCATGCATACATGCACTATGGAGGGCTCACTCTTGGAGGTATTCAAGAGAATCATCCAAAGAAGGACCCCACAAGGACCTTTGCAGTGGAAAAAAACGATCGGTTTTGCTGAATTTTTAAAGTTCACTTGCTCTCCGAATTTGAAAAGGTGATACAAACAAAAGTTGTAGCTCGTGGGCTGAACTTTTGCCTCCAATTTTTTCATATTTTTTTGAGCTACGAGCTGTGAGCTATGATTTTTTTAGTGGACCCCATTTTTCCCATGCTATGCAGCCACACTCTCTCTTCCACTTTATCATTTTCCTCTTTCACACACACTTCTCCACTCATCATCCCCATCTCTCTCACCACTCCTCTCTGCACACTACTCACCTTCTCCTCAACCTTGAAGAATAAGAGAAACCATGGTGAACTCATACTTCCCACACACAATTCCATTCCAAAATTGACCACCTAGTCTCATTTTTCCTCCTCCAAATTACCCATATCTATCAAAAAACCACAAAATTCAGCCTCTTCTCTTAAAAGACAGCATCATGGTGGTTGATTACTCAGCTTCAATCACCTTGTCTCTCAAGGAAGGTCAAGAGTGGAGAAAAAATGTACCGTCAAAGCTAGTGGACCGTCAACAAGCGTCAAAATTGGCCCTACTCAAGACACTTGGAGCATCAACGTTGTAAGAAATCCACCTTTTCTTACCTCTTAAGAGTTTTTCTTCCTTATTTGTACCCTACATGGATACTCCCATTGTAAATATCCAATTCATTTGTAAATTAATACTAACTCTACTAACACTAACCCACTATGAAAAGTCCTATCACCTCCATTTCTCTCCTCTCTTTTTCCCCACCAACTTCTTGATAATTCCAAGCAAAAGAAATTAGATAAATTGCTGAAAATATAACCCAACCATGGTTAGAGGAGTAACCCTAGCCTTCAAAATTGCTATAAAAGGAGGGTGTAGCTAGCACAAAAGGGGGAGCCATAAGCAAGAGCACTATGCTATAGCTTGAAAAGCCAAGCTCAACCTCTCTAGAAGGAGCTCTTGAGTGGAAGCTCATTGTCTTATGCATGTGCATGTGTTGTAATAGGGGATTAGCAAGGGAACTCTATGCCATTGTAAGAGAGAGAGTGATCATTCAATTGAGAGTATGAAATCTATCATTTCTCCTACTAGTGTAAGCCCAACATTTGCTGAATCAAGGAGGGTGGATTTGGACTAAGCTTGGATATTTTGTCTCCCTTCCAACGTGAAGTAATGGACAACAATGATGCGTAAGTGTCTTGGTGTTTTTTGTTAAAGTTCTTGATAGCTTGTCTCTGGTGTTGTCATCAATCTCGCCATAAATCCCACATACTGTAAGAGGGCGACAGGGTGGAGAGGACTCCCCTGGCCTTAAGACAGTGATTGGGGTGGCTTTTCTTGTGATGTGTTGTGGTGAAATTTATGCAAGCTATGTTGAACAAATACTAATCTCACTTTGATTTGTCATGACAGATTTGAAAGAAGGTATTAATGCAACAAGCACCCCCTCCCCCTTTCTCTCTCTTTCTTAAATATATAGTTGGGTTTGCTTGATCATTGCCGATACGTTTCAAAGCAGCCCGAGCACTATCTCTCTCTCTCTCTCTCTCTCTCTCTCGTGTTTTAGGGTGTGAGAGTATTCCATTGGTGTTAGGGTTAGTGTAAATTCCTTGCTTGTTTGTGGGTTGCTCTAACGATTCTCCTCTTTTGCGTCCTAGTTCGCTCTTAAACTAGGTGGTGCCCCTTGTGTAGTTGGGATTTGGCTGTGGGTTTGTTGTTTTGGTTTGTGTTGTGTTGTGCCCCAGCCCCATTGAGCAGCACGGGAGCCTTGAAGGGTGTCTAGAGGCCACTCTTTCTGTTGCCCGCCCCGGACCGCCTCAACACTATCGCAATCTCAATATCATGACACCTTGCACAAATCCCATTTCACACATTTGTTTCTTCAACATTTACAAAATAGCCAAAAGAACATACTCGTGCAATCAATTCAACATGATAATCAAATTAGAAAACATAATTTTGTACCATCATAAAAAAGTACAATCACTTCTTGGTTTGATAAAACAAAAGAGACATTACCTATGTATATCTGTTTGTAACCTAACCTGTTGTTGCTTGTAGGTGATCCTTCTGCTGCTGGCAATTTGTTTCTGCCATAACTTTGTTATACAAACTTAGAATATAGCCTTCCAGGTACTAAGAAAAACGGGAATATATTTGTTCTACAAGGTAGCATTGAGGGAATGGCAAAAAAACCCTTCGTTTGGCTAAAAAACACAACTTTATCAATCGCAACTCATAAAAACCATATTTTTGGATTTCATGAATTTTTAAGCTTACCCATGTATTTTCAGGCTAAAACACATAAAAATAAAACATTGATATTAATAAAAACATCAATTTTAACTACGTTTTTACCTTACAGTTTATAGTCAATAAACGAACCATTAAAAAATAAATATCCCCTTTCGCACATTGATGAGTTGTTAAGTTAACTTAGCGATGCGCAAGTGTTTTCAAAGCTTGATCTTTGATCTAAATACCACCCGATCAGAATCAAGAAAGGAGATATTTTCAAAACTACATTTTGTACACGATATGGGTACTTTGAGTTTTCATTTTTGGTTTTTGGTTTGACTTAATAAACAATATATTTCATCCATATGTTGATGACTTCATTTTGGTGTTTTCGGATAATATATTTGTTTATTCTAAGAATAAAAAAGATAATTGCATTTAAGGAAAACTCTTAAAGTACTGCGTGAACATCAATTGTAAATTTAGTAAGCATTTCTTTGTCACAAGGAAAGAATTATATACATGGAAAGGGTAATCTCTAAAGAGAGCATTCATATTGATTCTGACAAAGTCAAGGCAATTTAGGAATTGCCGATACGAAAAACCATGAGAGATATGATGAGTATTTTGAGATTACTACAATATGAACAATCACATATTAAGATTTTATCTAAGATTGTGAGACGTCTAATTGAATTAACAAAAAAAAATAAGGGATTTGTATAATTCAAAGCATGTAAAGATACATTCAAAACACTGAAAGAAGAGGGATTGAAAATTATATTTTGAAGATTCTAGAATATGGAAAATCTTCTTTGGTTATATGTGATCCAAGTGAAGAACAAATGGGATGTGTTTTATATGAGAAGGAAAGAGTTGTGATATATGATTATAGAGAGTTGAGAAGACATGATTTGAACTATCCTGTGTTCAATTGAGAATTAGTTAATAATATATCTTCACTTGTCCATTACTCAATAATAGATAGACCCGATGGCTTCAACTATTATGTGAGTACGATTTTGATTTGAAATAATTGACTAGAAAAGAGACAAGGTCATCAATGTCATGAGTCAAAGACCAATATATACTATCATTTATGTGGTCCGTAGTGATTTGATTGATTAAGTTTGATATGAAGTGAATAATGATCGTTTCTACTCTAGCATTATCTCTTATCTAAATCCTCATGTGAAAGAGATGCTTGAGAGGAAATTTTGTTTGCAAGAGTAACTTATATTATCATGATTGCTTATGTGTGTCTATAAATTCCTCTTCGAAATATCAATTTTTTTGAGAATGCCAAAAAAATTATATTTTTAGATAATCTTATTCTAAACAAAAGGTATGAGATAGTGAAATAGTCATTTTGAACGCAGATCTAGAAATCGGTTTGATTGTAGAGTTAGACAACTTAGAAGTAGGATTCTTCTTGAAGAATTACTGGACCTTCTCTTCTCCCGCATCAGAGTCCTCATCATTGTCCATTGGTTCTTTTTTGCTTCTTCTCCTTTGGTCATTTACCTCCACTTTTATCTTCTTCTTTCTTCAATCGTTTCTTGTATTCTTTCATCGATGTCGCAAAATCACAACTGCTCGGATATCACTTATGACGCAACACGGGAGAGCGAAATAGATTGATTGAATAAGAAAAATATAGAGTACGCAGAGTGAATAGATGAAATAGAGAATCTACATGGATGTAAGATAATCATTACAAGAAGAGAATAGATCGTTTCACAACCTTCCAACCACCCCCTCAACTATCGCAATCTCACTCTCAATCACACTCTCACTGTCAATCACAATCACAATTGCAATCTCAATCTCAATCACACTCTCACTCTCTCTCTCTCTCTCTCAATTACACTCTCAATTACAATCACACTCTCAATCTCTGGATGGCAACAATGATCATAATCCAAATCATAACACGATGACAATCTCAATATCATGAAACCTTGCACAGATCGCGTTTCATACATTGGTTTCGGCAACGTCTACAAAATAGCCAAAAGAACATACTCGTGTAACCAATTCAACATGATAATCATATTAGAAAACATAATTTTGTTCCATCATAGAAAAGTACAATCACTTCTTGGTTGTATGAAACAAGAGAGACATTACTTGTGTATATATGGTTGTAAGTTAACCTGTTGCTGCTTGTAGGTGATCCTTCTGCTACTGCTGGCAATTTGTTTCTGCCATAACTTTGTCATACAAACTTAGAATATAGCCTTCCAGGTACTCAAAACGATGGCATTACGTTTGGTCTACAAGGCAATGCAGATGGAATGGCGGAAAAACCCTTCGTTTGGCTAAAAAATACAACTTGTAGATCGCAACTCATAAAAACCCTATTTTTAGATCTCCACGACTTTTTCAACTTATTTTAAGCTTACCCATGTATTTTAAGGTAAAACATAAATTTTAACTACGTTTTTACCTTACAGTCTATAGTCAAATTATCTTTCATTCAATAATTATGAAATACATCTTTGATGTATTGTGAAGAGAAAGTATTTTGTCTCTCGATATCTCAAACTCATTTATGTACGACTAATACTCTCTATCTTATAAATTATTAAATAATCTTTTAAACCATATTTAATAAAGATTTCTAACTTGCTAGATTCTTTTCGACTTTAAGAACTTCAAAATTTAGTCCTATCACACTTCCTAGCTATGAGCATATCATCGACATAGAGTTTGAGGATGATAAGGGAACCATCATTCGACCTCTTAGTATTGATAGCCGTTTTACGGCTCTCCGTAATTGCCATAGTGAGTTAACCCACCCTACCAAAATCATCCAAACACTGTGGCTATCCCTACCATTTCACTGTATATAGGTGTGTGTGAGTTAGGGGACTTTTCTCATATCTTCTTAAAAACCCTCAGCTAGCTAGTCACTGGGCTAGTTGAGCCAAAAAAATAAAAAATTATAAAAAATATAAGTATATTATGGCCCATTTGTGTGTAAATATTTCATTGTATATAGGGCCTAAATAAAATGATTTTTCATAATTATTTTGGTATTTATTTAAATATCTATACTTAGGTGTGTGTTATTTATGCTATGTACATTGACTCATCATTACCATATTTTGTCTTACCATTTTGCATACTCTTTATTCCATATAAAAATAATTTCATGCAAGCTTCTCTTATTTTTGGTGTAACTCCATCCCAATAAAAATCCAAAAAAACTAGTTTTATTTATGTGTATATTTTTTTACTATTGTCATTTTTTCCTTCCTACATCTATTCTCTATTACTCTCATAAATTAGACCACCAAAAATATTCATCTTTTTATGGTAGACTTATAATGAGAGAGATTTATTTTGACCCCTTTATATTTTTTCCACCTATATTATTTATATTTGACATGTACATATTTTTTTAGACCCCTCAATATTTGATTTTCTTAGTTGTACTATTCACTTATATCATGATCTCAATAATATCTTCAATTATAGACCTACCAAATAAGGTCAAGGGTATGTGGCATGCATGAATGCACCATGGGAAGCTCACTCTTGGAAGTATTCAAAAGAATCATCCAAAGAAGGACCTCACAAGGACTTTGTGCAGTGGAAAAAACAGTCAGTTTTGCTGAATTTTTAAAGATCACATGCTCCCCGAATTTGAAAAGGTGATACAAACAAAAGTTGTAGCTCGTGAGCTGAAATTTCACCTCAAATTCTTTCATATTGTTTTGAGCTACGAGATGTGAGCTATGATTTTATTGGTGGACCCCAGTTTGCCCATGCTATGCAGCCACACTCCCTCTTCCACTTTATCATTTTCCTCTTTCACACACACTCCTCCCTCTCCTTCCCACTCCCAAACCTGCAACTCCCATGTCCTAATTCACCCTCTTCACCATTGCCACATCTCTCACACCTCCATAGCCTTCATCCTCCATTTCTACACCCTATGTGTCCCCCTTTCTCTCTACATATATGACCATATTACCATACTCTCTTCAGCTTTGTAAAGAACTTCAAAAAATCAGCAAAAATCCAAGGATAACCTCTGCAAATGAAGGCTTTTATCATAAATTTTCCAAGGTTTGAAGATGACATAGCTTCATCGACACGCGTTACTTGGCCATACTGACCGCTTCTTCTACCGGTGCTGTAAAGAGGTGAATGTCAACTTCTCCAAGCTTCAACCTTGCTTTACAAGCTTATCCCTTCTCTAACTTTTCTCATCATATATCTCACCATTTGGTGAATGATTTTGTAAATATTTTGTAGTGATAATTACTAACTACTAACCACTAACCTTTTTGTAAAATGCACCCTCTACTAGAGTAGGCACTCCCAAATTATTCACTCAATCCTCTCTCCTTTCATCCTCAATAATTCTCTTCCCTTGAGCCCACATCCATGTGACTCAAAGGACAAGAGAGATCCACCCTCATTAAAAAAAATAAAAATATGCATAATCTTTTATTCCTTCAAATAAACTTGATTAGGCCTAATCCTAATCGGGGCTTCTAAAACCTATAAATAGAGCCCTTCTCTCCTTTGTAAATTATCACATGATCACACTACACCACACCATTCTCAACACATAACACACCACTCTTCAAGCCTAGTTGTGTAGAGTGTGTGCATTGTGAGTGCTCTATTTCATCATTACACATAGGTGCATGGAGAAGCTTGAAGTTAGTTATGTCATCTAGAGGAGTGGAGTGTATGCCATACTCTTCACCACACTTGTAGCCTACTCTTGTGCATAAATAAGATTTATAGTTTTGGGTGCAATTGTATGCTGCAACTACGACTCTTCTCGCCAAATTGACTTGATAAATTGGCTAATCAGGTGGTTGAAGGTATATTGTCCTTGAAGTTTGTTGTGCCATTTCATGGTTGGTGGTTTGAGGGCTTGTTGAGTTGTTTTCCTAAAAGGTTAATTGTAAGAGGGTGCTCGGTGAGAGGGCTCCCGTGACCCTAAGACAATTTGTGTATTGGCAACAAGGTCAAGTTTTGTGTTGTCTCTCTATTTCTCATCAAGCTTTGTGTGCATCTAGTCTTTAAGGCTAAGACTGAGTTGCTCAAGTTGATTTGTGCTCTTTACCTCTCTCTGGCGTGGTGAATGTTTGTGTTTGGTGTGTGTGGCTATCTTGCATTCCCCTCTCTTTGTGCGTTTGAGTACAAGGAGATATCACGTGCGTCCTAGTTCGCATCTACAACTAGGTGATGCCCTTTTTCTTGTCTGGTTTCTGGCTGTGGGTTGTTGTTGTCTCTGATCGTGCTTGCCCCAGCCCCAATTGAGCAGCACGGGAGCCTCGAAGGGTGTTTAGAGGCCGCTCTTCTTGTTGCCCGCTCCGGACCGCCTCAAATTGGTGCCCCCACTAAGGACGGCTTGTGTATGTTTTGTGTAGGCTCAACCTTTAGCATAATCAAGTAGCTTGCATGAATCACGAGAATTTGTATGATCCCTTCATTCCCATTGCAAGGCAAAAGGTACATATAATTGTTAGTACTAAGTTGCAATTTCAACGTGTAATTCGTAGAATTTTAGGTCCTCTTAGGTTGGCAGAGATAAACGCATCAGTAAATCCTTTTATTTTGCCTCTCATTAGGTACGACTTTAGTTTGGACGTCTATATTTTTGTTTTGTTTTAAGCATAAGGTCATGCATAGACAATGGATAATGGCCCAAGAATAGAGGTTTTCCCCTTTCATTTCACTCCACACATTAGAATAAACATTGCAATTAGTAGAAAAATCCATTTTCAACAACGTATGGTGTTCATGTTTGGTGCCCAAAGAGTAGGAGAAATTCTCGCATCACCAAACCCTGTCATCCTGCCTCTTATTGATTATCATAGGTCATTTGATGTGAATATTTTTATTTTGTTGTAGAATAGATTGCAATTTAGAAAATATTATTGTGTAAATCTTTTAAAGAAAGAAAAAACAAAAACGCGTCACTTTGAAATCAATTCAATGGAGAGCCAACGCCAAATTTCTGGATATCCTCTTTTCTTTGGAGAGCCTGGAGAGGATGCAGAATTATTTTTAGCAAATTTCAAGATGTCTTGTCGTATCAAGAGGATAGTAACTGATCAAGAACATGTAGAGATGTTTGAGGTGGTCCTTAGGAAAGATGCTAGCACTTGGTTTGACTCTTTGCCTGAGGAAGTTAAAGGGAATTACACGGAAGTTGTAAATCATTTCAAGAGATACTTCTTTGATCCCCAAAACACTCAAAAGCTATGGCAAGACATTGTTTCTCATAAGCAAAAAGACTTAGATGACTACTACTTGTACAAGCAGGAGTTTCTACGTCTTTGGGCTCTATGGATACGAAATGTTGCTAACCTTGGTGATGGTGCAGAATTTCTAAAGAAGGAGAGGTTCATATCCGGACTTTTTCCTGACCTTAAGGTAAAAGTTGAGGCCGGTGCACCTGCTACCTTTGATGCAGCTGAAACTAGGGCTGTTGAGAAATATAGGAAACTCAAGTGCTTAAGGGGGACGTTCCAATAGAAGGTCTTAGACCCAAAGGTAAGTCACAAGCATCAACATCTAAGGAGATTCCTGAGGTAATGGCGGAAGTGATTGAGAAGTTAAATGAATCTTTAAGCAGCCTATCAATTCACCTTGCACAAGCTGTAGGTCCAAAGGGACAAGCAAAGAAGTCTGAAGAGCGAGATCCACGACCTAGGAGAGTCTTGCTATGTTGGAATTGCGGAGAGTCTGGACATGGGATGTATAATTGTCCTTGGCCCCGTGGGGAGCCAGGGATACCTAACTTGAATTACCCAGTGATGAATGCAGGTGAAGGAACTGGTCAACAACCAAGGCTTCTACAAAGGCCAAATGGAGCAAGACCACCTCCACAAGGAGTGGAAGGAGTTCCACCTTTGCCAGACCCAAATGTGCATGTGGTAGAGGTGACAAACTCAAATGAGGTTGACATGGAAGCAAATAGAATTAAGCGTGGATGAGGAAAAGGTAAAGAGAAAGAAGGTGTCACATCACAGAGTGACCATGGACGAGGCAAGAAGGCAAAGGAGACCAAGGAAGCTAAGAGGGCTCGACGTCGTATCAATCTCCAAAACTTCCCTCTTGGACATGGTATGGCTCCATACAACCTATTGGAAGACATGAAAGGTAAGGGTCCTGATATCTCATGGCCTCAGTTTTTTGCATTATGCCCACAAGTTAGGAGGGATTGAACGAAGGCAGTTAGCAGTAGGAGAAAGATAAAAGAGAGTGTTCCTGTTGTAAAAATTGCACATGCTGAAATGAATGAGGATATCACACCTGTGCTAGATTGTTACATCAAAGGAAGATTGGTTAGGAAAGGTCTAGTGGATGGGGGTGCACAAATTTGCATCATGACAGAAGGACTTATGCAAAGACTAGGCATGCACATCCATGAGACACCTGAAATTAAAGTCAAAATGGCAAACAATAA
The DNA here is from genome assembly GCF_014529385.1 of Adiantum capillus-veneris. Taxonomy (NCBI): domain Eukaryota; kingdom Viridiplantae; phylum Streptophyta; class Polypodiopsida; order Polypodiales; family Pteridaceae; genus Adiantum; species Adiantum capillus-veneris. The sequence continues at coordinate 112,448,084 of NC_140932.1, read as the reverse complement.
CAAGGCTAGGTGCGTAGGCATTTGTAAAAATGTCTCTGTGGAGGCCTTTGGCATTAAGAAGGCAGTGGATTTCTATGTCATGTCTACCAAAGGAAATGGTTACCCATTTATCCTAGGGAGACCATGGCTAATGAAAATGCGAGCTTTGTAGGATTGGGAGAGTGGAAAGCTAATTTGCAGGAATGACAATCATAAGAAGGTTGTCTTTGACATGCAGGAGCAACGCCAAGAGGAGCTGCATGAAGAATCATCTCAAAGTGAGACGGAGGAAGGCTGGACCGATAGCACTTTAGAAGGAGAAAGTAGCGGCATCATTACTGAAGAGGAGTCTTCCATCGAAGTCATGGGGGTAAGGTTTAATCCAAACAACCAAGAGACCTCTTGCCCAATTTTGGAAGAGGTAGGTTCCCAAGAGAACCAAAATGTGCAAGATGAAGGAATGTTAGAAGGTATGTTGTCTACAACACTTACAAAGGACGAAAGAGAGGAGTTCAAATGTGTGCTAAGAAAATTTCCTAGGCTTTTTGCTAAAGACTACACCGATGTGCGTGGAATAGATGCTGTTCAACACAAAATTGAGTTGAAGCCAGAGGCCACACCTAAGGCTCAGAAGCTACGAAGGCTAGGAGTCATCAAGCAGTAGGTTTTACTCAAGGAAGTAAGAAAGCTTCTAGTAGCACGTTTCATTTATCCAGTGGAGAATTCAGAGTGGGTCTCTCCCATTGTTGTCACTCCTAAGAAAAATGGCAAGTGGAGGGTGTGTGTGGATTACCGTCCGCTCAATGAGGAACCAAAAAGAGATCACTTTCCCCTCCCATTTCAGGATGAGATACTAAATGAGGTAGCTGGTCATGAGAAGTACACTGTGTGTGATGGCTACTCGGGTTACTTTCAAATAAGTATCGCATTGGAAGATCAGTTGAAAACAACCTTCATCACTCCTTGGGATTGTTATGCTTTTAGAATCATGCCATTTGGACTGACAAATGCTCCTGTAACTTTCCAACGCTTCATGAACATGGTGTTTCAAGCATTCTTTGGAAAGTCCATTAGGGTTTTTATTGATGATTTTTGCATTTATAGCTCAAAATCATTGCATCTACAAAGGGTAGAAGAAGGTTTAAAGAAGCTCTACGACATGGGAGGTCAACTCAACCCCGACAAGTGTCACATAGGTGAGGATGAAGTGATCTTGCTTGGTCACAAGGTTTCCTATAAAGGCATTGAGGTGGATCCTTCAAAGGCAAAGGATCTTATTGAGCTTCCATCACCCAAGAATCTCAAAGAGGTCATCTCATTCATTCAAAAGGTGAAGTATATGTCACGCTTTATTCACTTAGCTTCGGAGTTGCTTCATCCTTTGCAAAAGTTGACACAACAAGTAGAATTTGCATGGTCTTATGATCTTGAAGAGTACTTTTGTAACATTAAAGTCATTTTGTCAGAGCTACCAACACTCATGCCTCCTTGTTGGGAGTACACATTCTTTGTTAGCTCTAGTGTTGGGAAGGAAACAATTGGTGCAGTTTTATTACAACAAGATCCCCACAGTACCAGGATGCGACCCATCTACTTTGCTAGTAGGGTCATGAATGCTTTGGAGAGAAGCTACACAGAGGCAGAACTCATGATGCTTTCTCTCATGTTTGCGGTGAGAAAGTTTAGATCCTACTTGCTACCAAAACCTTTTGTAATTCTCACTGTAGAAAATTTGTTTCCTTGGGTGTCATCTCAAATGAATCTTAGCACTAGGATCTCAAAGTGGATTATGGAATTGCAAGAGTTCCAATACTCTTTCAAGGTAGAAGATAGTGTGCGTGCACAATTGGCAGGGATCCTTACTTATAGGGTACATGAGAAGGAGATTAAGGTGCTTGAAGTAATGACCTTACCATTGCCACCACCTAAAAGTATTCCTAATGCTTTTACCTTGTTATTTGATGGAGCTTTTCGACGAGTCATAGGAAAAGCAGGGGGAGGGTTAGTGTTGCTCAACCCAAGTGGGGAGGTGGTCATGAAAGAGAAGGTCAATCTACTAGGTTCAACTAGCAACAATATGGTGGGTTATTCTTACAGATTTGATCCCCTTGACCTAGGAGATTCCTGAACTGGTTTACTTGGTGAAATTTTGTATCATGTCACATAATATACAATGGAAACCCACTTTTTCTATACAATGTCTTGGGATCTTGATCTCTAGTGTCTTTTCTTGTGTTGTCTAGTAATTTGTAGTCTAAAAGCATATTTTTTGAAATCCTTTACAGTGGTCTTAATATAATGGTGAAAATGTATAAAATTTGGTGCTAGAATAGTACCAAATTTGGTGTTATGTAGTACCAAATTTTCTTAAGAATTTGGTATTGTTCACTCCATGCTGGTAGTGAGCCATGTTGTTTTTGTGACAATTAGGTTTTCGAGACCCTAGTGTGCATCACTTGTATGGTAGCCAAAAGTTGCAAATAGAAAGTTGCAGCTTGGATTCATTGTCTTGCACCAAACGCTCACAGTACTATATATGAGATTATGCAAAGAATTCTATAGTACCAAACTTTGGTACTACTTGTCATCACTTTGGTATTGGTTAGCTCACTTTTGGTACATGAGCTTATGCAAGGAATGCTACAATATAATTTTTGGTACTGCTTGTCATCACTTTGGTGGTAGTAGTTAGCTCCCTTTTGGTACTAGTTAGTATTATTTTGGTACTAGTTAGGGGCAAGTTGGTACAAATCTTGAAAATTAATGTACAACAATCTCAAATACTGAATGGGTGAAAGCATGCTTTGGTGGTACAAAAAAAGGACCCATTTCAATTGTACCAATGAAAAAGTGGGGACTGGTAAATTTTTTGTAGTTTAGGTCAAAATTTGTCGGACCTTGTATTTTTAGATTATTCTTTCAAATATCTATCCAGTGATATACAATATGATAGGTAGTTTTTCATGCGACTTGTAGAAATTGTAGCTCAAAGATTTGTCAAAGGTATTGTGAAGGACAATCCTTTTTGTACCACCAAAGTGTGCTTTTACCCGAATAGAGGAAGTGAAGAAAACAAGAAAATAGTAAATCATGAGGAGAAAAAGATGTATTCTATCTAGGAGAAAAAGCATTCACTTGCCTACTTAGGGATCCTAGAATTGTGTTTCAAGTAACATGGATGCACCATCCTCTCTCTCATCATCATCATATGCCATGCTATTGTATATGTTCTCATATACTTCACTAGATAACTTGAATTGATTATGGACTTCTAAAATAGGCCCCATTGGGAAATGTATGGTCCTTACAAGATGTGAGTAGATCATGATTGGAGATGTTTAATCCAATATATAGGCTATAAGTATCAACTTTTCCTTCAACTTGGACATAGTAGAAGCGTTCAACAACCTTCCCGCCTCTAACAATGTTGTTATGCCACTTACCATTTTGTGCTCTAACCGTCTGGTACAATACATTCATGCATTTGAATAAGGTAGAAGTCCTCTTTAGCCTTGACTAACAAAGTTATCCCCGATGGAAAACATTCCACATAACATTTCAGGGCATCCTTCATACAATGGCAAGATAGAAATTTGGCTCATCGGCATAGAATTTAAATATCAATCATCCTCCTCCTCATCCTCTTCATTATCCCTTCCTGTAATTAGAGACTTTGGTAGTGGTTTGATGGAAACAATGTCCATGCTATTTTAGCCACTTGTCATGAAGCATGAAATAATGTTGTACAAATAATGTATCATCCTGACTGTCATCTGATATGTAAAAGCGTAGCGTCTTTTGAACACCACGTGCTGCATTTCTTACATGTGCACAAGTATTGCGATTAAAGTAGCCTTACCAATGCATTGACTGAATCTCATTTTAAATTTTAAAAGAGTAATTCTCTACAAAGTAAATAACTGATACAACAACATTGCTCGAGAACTTGAGCAAACAATCCTTGAATTTTTGGGCTTGCCAACGGAAGACTAATTAGTGCGGATGAAGCTTGTGAGATGTGATGAAAATAGGCTAAGAAAAGCCGCACTTTGCATTTGTTACTTAATCAAGTCCTTTCTCTTCTTCTCACTCCCACTTGCTTCAACCTGTCCTATTCCAATATCCATGAAATCATCACAAACATCCTCTGCTATCTCATTGGGACAAAATGTCAACTTTCGTACACCACATGTGGAGGAGTCCCCCATCAAGAATTTCTTGGCATGGCATTCACTATTTGGAGGCTTTGGGCACATGATGGATTCCCACATACCAATGATGTGCTGACATACTGCTTGGTTTTCAAAACACTCTCCTATATAATCATTTCTCCAACATATGGAGAAAGTACAAAGGTGAACTTTCCTGTGATGCCAAACTTATTTTTCCACATCTGATTAAAGCCTCTTTGAAATAGAGCATTTGCACATGGGATACACAACAAAAACTATACCTCTCTTTCAACTTCCAAACAAAGTATGGCTTTAATGACTTAAAGAATTTAAGAGACACTCCCATTGTAGGGTTAGCCTTCTTGAATCTTTGGTATAGCTCAACCTATGGCACCAAAACAAAAAGGGCTAGAAGATTCCAACTTCATGCAGATGGTAGAATGCCACTCGTGTAGTAGTGCCAAAATTGGATGTAGAAAGTACCAAATATAGTACTGTAGAACCATCTTTGGTAGTCTACCAAAATTTAAAAATCCAAAGTACCAAAATGATTCATTTCTACTTATTTGGTACAATATAGAACCAATGCACATCAATACACAAGTTCTTTTGAGAGCCTTTGGTACAATGCAACCATTGCCCCATGTAACATAATAGCATAGTAAGAGATAGATAGGACCAAAACTAATAAAACTTGAGACTTTTGGTACTACTAACAGCAATGGGCACTTAATGAGAGGTTAGAATTTGGTAGTGTCTTCAGGAATTTTGGTGCTATTTTTGAACTTTTGCAATGCAAGAGAGGACCAAATTGCGTAGTTTAAAGATGCTTGGGTAATATTCATGCAACCATTGGTACTATAGCATAATACTTCCATATTTGGTACTATCTTTAGGCTTTTGGTACTGTATGCAACTACTGGCATGCATGAGAGTACCAAATTGGGTAGTTTTTGGTACTGTCTTTAGGATTTTGGTACTATGTATAACCATTGGCATGTAGGAGAGTACCAAATTGGGTAGTTTACAGAGGCTTGGGTATTATACAAAGAACTTTGGTACTGTGAAAGACCATTGCCATATAGCAAAAAGTCAAATTTGGTAGTGTCTGCCTGCTTTTGACTCATAGTAGAACTCCATGCAGAATAGTATCCATATGGGTACTTTGCAAATGCTTTGGTGATAAAAACGAATTCTTTGGTACTATACAGAGAGTAGGTTTGGTACTACACAAAGAATTTGTTACTGCAAATTTAGGCTTTGGTAACATAGAGTGAGGAATTGGTACTCTATAGATAGGCTTTGGTGTCTCTAGGGAAGGAAAAGATACTATACAGAGGCTTTGGTACTCTTTAGATAGGCTCTGCAATTATTGGTATACAATCAAACACCAAATTTGGTACATCACAAGTGCTTTGGTTCTATGCAAAAAATAGCTTTAGATTACATAGGAATGCATTGGTGCTGTATATAACCTTTGTAAGGTACTGTACACATCCACTACCATATATCAAACTACCAAATTCGGTATGGTCTTGACCAAATCAGCCTTAAGGATTACCAAACAAATGAAAATTGCTAAGAGTTGTTGGTATCTTTCGAGCAGATGCACATGATATTTGATGACAATTTTTCTTCCAATTCTCTTCTTCCATATCTCCTTCTTGCTAGGTGAAACTCTGGTCTCTGATGTCCAAAAGGCATACAACAAGTCTCTTGTTTCGAGGAAATTATCTCTCACAAGCACTCAATGGAAAAACTTCATCCTCATCTTTATTCTCCAGCCTTGAACTTACAATAGCTATTTTTCTTTGATACCCAGGACAATAGCAATTTTAGATTGGTTTAATGAGGTCACTCCTGTACTATTGTTCAGATCATTTTCAAAGAGGTTCTCTTCACAAAAAGCTCACTTGATGAGTACGGGACCTAATTTGAGTCAAATGGTTGTGCACACCCATTAGAATGGTGCCTTTGACATTGCTAAAGTTTGACTTTGCAGCTCAAAAAGTGTCTAGTGGTCCAAGAATTACTCAAATATTTCCCTTTGTTCATTCCTTTGATAGTCCTAGTGTTTGCTTGCACCAACATCGTGCCACCGTTGTGCAAATGTTCTTCCTTGTCAAGGATTTTGGTAATCCAAGAGCAGAAGAAGGAAATCTTACTTTGCTTCTCTATTTGCATTTCTTTATAGTCCAATAGTTACAAAGAAAAGCCTGATTAGCGAAACATATCTGAATGGAAGTGCTAATGGGATGGATTTGTATCTATTCATTTGTGCTTGGAGCACCTTCTAGCTGGTCAAAAGAGAGCAGTTGTGGATCACCCAAGTAGTAATCTCCTACAATACCATCCATTGGCAAGGAGAAAGGAGTAAGTGAGAGAGAGAGAGAGAGAGAGAGAGAGAGAGAGAGAGAGAGAGAGAGAGAGAGAGAGAGAGAGAGAGAGAGAGAGAGAGAGAGAGAGAGAGAGAGAGAGCTAGAGCTATGGAGCTTGGACCTTGCTACTTGCTGGCTATGGCTAAACCAGAGAGAGAGAGAGAGAGAGAGAGAGAGAGAGAGAGAGAGAGAGAGAGAGAGAGAGAGAGAGAGAGAGAGAGAGAGAGAGAGAGAGAAGAGAAAGAGACTACAACAACTTCGGTGGCTATGGAGCATGCAAGGCATGAAGCCAAATTCTTAGAGAGAGAGAGAGAGAGAGAGAGAGAGAGAGAGAGAGAGAGAGAGAGACAGAGAGGTGTTGGAACCATAACCCCCTTGGTCCCTCCATCACCCCCCACCTCTTCTTGAGAGTGGCCTGTTTCCCCGGGGGATTCACCATGGAAAACTTATCGCACCACCTAAGTGCAGAGGAGGGTTTTTTTTTACAAGTTACATAAGCGTTTAAGTTAGGGGCAAGCCCCCGATAATTTATCTCCCAAGCTTAAAAATAAGGGAGGGGGTATCATATTTTGGGGGGGGGGGGGGGGGGGGGGGGGGGGGGGGGGGGGGGGGAGAAGTGATAAAAGGGAAAAATGAGAGGAAGTTTTTGTGTTTCAAAATCACGGCTTCCCAAAAGAGTCTTCCCTCAAACTTGTGAGTCAATAGCTGCAAAGGTCATGCAAGAACTAACACTGCTTTGTATCAATTGCTTGTTTTGTGATTATTGTTCATTTGTTGAGGGATGAAATCTATAAAGAGTTTGTATAGATGCAAATTTACATGGAGAACTTAACACAACTTTATAACCATGTCTTTTGAATAATTTAGATGGGTCAGAATTAGACGAGTAGCTAGAGTGCAAGCTGAATGGGCACACAGTTTGAAAGGCAAACTAAGAAACAGTGAGGGTATATCTAGCTATCAACAAAAGTGGTTCCTTAGTATGTTGCCAGTCAGTATGCTACACACTCTTTGACTAGTTTTACCCAGTTAGATCATGTGAGAGCTAAAATTATTATGTAAGACAGGGGTATGGTATATTTTTGCATTGATTGCCGTATAAGCGTAGAAAGGGGGGTCATAGTCCCTAATATGAGTCGTATATAGGGGTTCTATCAAAGTTGTTCGCTCGTCGCAGGTGGCATCCCATTTTGTATATAGAGTGAATCCCCCGGGCCTGTTTCACAAGTTAGAAACGTCTTTAAAAACAAAAATATATGGGCCCTCCCCAATTCCAATTTACAAGTCCTATAGTTTTACACACATGAACCACCAAGCCTATGTAGCGTCAAGGACAATGATTTTTTTACCATCAAACCATGCTTTTAGTCCCATAGCCATGGAAGCTATGAGATTCAATTTGTGCCAATGTGAAGCTCGTTGTTGGGGAGAGAGAAATTTCGGAAGAGAAGTAGCATTGCAACCTTTGGCCCTGATACCACTTGAAGAGTGTGTGGTACATGCAGAGTGCCAAAGAGAAGAAGAGGAGACACAAAGTGTTGGTGGAGCTATATGTGAGCATTTATAATTTCCTTTATTGTTTTATATTATTAAAAGAATAGATAAGGTTAGTACGGTCAGTGTGATGGGTGTCCGACCAGTTGACATGAACCTTAACAATTGGTACAAGATGGAGCACAAAGCAAAGATAACATCGCACTATTGATTTTGGAGCACCTTCCAAAACTAATGTGGCAATAAAGGGAGAAAATAATATACATTCCACTTCTAGTTGTGAAGTGAAGTAGTTGCCCTAGTATCTTGTGATATTTACACCCATAATCATCAGTCTTTGCATACAAATGTTTATTTCTTTGCTCAAAGAAATTTTGTATGCTTGCAATTTGAGATTCCATATAGCATACAAGTGCATAGTTAGGGTGAATACTGTTTTTTCTTTCTTGTTGTGTGGGCAATAGGCTACACCATTCATGAGAGAGAGAGAGAGAGAGAGAGAGAGAGAGAGAGAGAGAGAGAGAGAGAGAGAGGATATTATCATCCTCAAAATTCAAAGATGACCTACAAAACCTAATGATATATGTCATTTCTTTGGAACCTTTGAATTTGACTTTGAACTCCCCCTTGGGCTTGCACCCTCTTTCTCCCCCTCTCTCTATCACCTCTTGGACCACTCTTTTACTCCTCTCCTTTGTCCAGCCTTGGAGTTCCCTCAAATTCTCTCTCTCTCTCTCTCTCTCTCTCTCTCTCTCACACACACACACACACACACACACACACACACACACACACACACACACACACACATACACATACTTTGGGACCCATCCTCTCTCTCTACTCCATGTAGGGGAGGCACTAGCGAGGTCCCTAGTGCCCCTTGGATTGCTCTCTCTCTCTCTCTCACTCTCTCTCTCTCTCTCTCTCTCTCTCACACACACACACACACACACTGTGGGACCCATCCTCTCTCTCTACTCCATGCAGGGGAGGCACTAGCGAGGTCCCTAGTGCCCCTTGGATTGCTCTCCTAAAACCCTTAAGGACGTGGGAACGACCGCCTATAGTTTCATAAAATCTAATATCTAGCTAATCCAAATTATTTTCTCATATTAAATTGATCATTTAGTGTGGGAGAATAAATGGGAACAAGAGTTAGAATAGAGACATGTGCTTCTAAACCTATCTCAGCAGGGGACCAAAAGGAGAGATAGTTGCATCTTAATAGGGGTCCAAAAGAAGATTTTCTACCAATGAGCAATGTGTAATAAGTGCTTCTAGACTTATCTCAGCAGAGGACCAAGAGGAGAGATGGTTACATCTCAAAAGGGGTCCAAAAGGAGATTGTCTACCAAAGAGAAATATGTAATAAGTGCTTCTAGACTTATCTGAGCAGGGGACCAAGAGGAGAGATGGTTACATCTCAATAGGACTCCAAAAGGAGACAATTTATCAAGCAGCAACATGCATCTAATGGAGCTTAAAATACCTTAGATTTAGATTCTTTAAAGACCTCCAATGGTTAGTGTTAAAAGTCCTCTGACCTTAGGCAAGCTAGGGCTGAGCTTGAGGTGGGAACCCGACCCAAGCTTGAGGTGCTTGTCATGCTTGGTGACTAAGGTGCTTGAGGTGCTTGTCATGCTTGATGAGTAAGGTGCTTGAGGTGCTTGTCGTGCTTGCTTGCTAAGGATGTTGAGGTACTTTTCATGCTTGGTGGCTAAGGTGCTTGTCATGCTTGATGAGGAAGGTGCTTGAGAAGCTTCCCATGCATGGGGGGTAAGGTGCTTGAGTCAAAAAGAGATCCTACAAAGGAGGGGGGAATCAACAAAGTCAGGGGAATCTTTGACTTAGCCTCCCACTCACCCAAAGGTCTCCCCCTTTCTCAAGGGGCAAATGGACACATGTCAGGCTCTCCCTATGCTTAGCCACATGGGATCCTTGAATCCTATTGGCTGGGCTAAAGAGGGGTCCAATGAGCTTCTCGTTCAATTCAACAAATATCTAGATGTTTTTCAAGTTCTCTCTCTCAAAGAGGTAAGGAGGACACTTGTCCTAATGCTACCCATGTTGCTTGAAATTCATTATGGATGTGATTGGCTAGGCTTAGAGGGGTCCAAGGAGCTTCAAGCTTGAGCTACAAGGAGGGGTCGACCAAAGAAAGCAAGGGGTGTGCTTGGGGTATGCACTCTCACACACTCATTTTTCATAGATTCTCACTTGGTGAAAGTGCAAGAACTCCATCTCCTTCTCGAATCTTGTTGAGAAGTTGAGAGCCTACAACAACACTCTTGGCTATGCTAGCAAGAAGAGTGATGATAAGTGATGAACTATTTCTTTCTTCTATGAATGATTCTTCTCTTTCCTACCCGCTAGCTCTGTCCACCTTCGAAGGTGTTTGAAGCCTTGGGACTGAGGCCAGGGATGGTTAATGCTTTCACAAAGTTTATGTTATGCTCGTGATGCATGAAGCTTTCCATCTTCATAGCATCACCAAGGTCACAAGGAACACAAAGATTGTATTATACCAAGTCTCTCTTTATGGGAGAATCTATAATTCAAAAGCATATTGAAGGGGGGGCTGTCTAAATCCGATCCTCCAAGTTCTCTAATTCTCTCTCTCTCTCTCTCTCTCTCACACACACACACACACACACACACACACACACACACACACACACACACACACACACACACACACACACACACACACACACACACACACACACACACACACACACACAATTATTGTTCATGCCAAGTTAATTAAGTATAATGGTAATGTTGCTACCGCTTATTAAGTTCACCCTCTATGTTCTCAAAGTAGTCTCATAAAAATGCTCACTCTAATTCTCTTAATTCCGCTATTCTCGAAGTTCATAGGCCATTTCCATTACATTGGTATCTGAGCTATTGGTTTCTCTTTTCTTGCTTAAGAAGAGAGGTCCTTAAATTTTCCATGAAAGATTGAGGGGCCTGTGTATTGAAATAAGGTAACTGGGATAGGGATCTATTATCTTGGTTGAGAAGGACTTAGTTGGAGGTACACCGTTGGGAGCTATAGTCTTAGTAACGTAGTCTCTCGGGGCTTGCCTTTGGATTAACCATTATTGAGCTACTAGCAAGATCAACAGAAACTATAATCAACCGAGCAATGTTAGACCCTCTCAACTAGTCTTTGCAATCAACAATATCCAAACCACGGGTGCGGCTTCTTGAGGAGTAATTTTCAAGGTAAAGAAGAGTAGTGACTAAGGTTTTTGAGAGTACCATAGCACAAAGTAGTTTATACATAAGTTTAATTAGCATGGTTGACAATAACCAAGAAAGTAGAATGAATATTGATAACTTTGATTTTTCACATGAAGGTGCTAATGATGATGCCCCATGTTTGTAAATTATCTTGTTACTAGGTTGCAACAAGCTATGGGCAACCCTGCTTTGCAAGCCAAAATTACTCTATAACTTTGTGCTTATGGGATTTCCCTTCCTCTCCAAGACGAGAGAGAGATTAGGAGGCCTCTTGATGAGACTCCCAATAGAAGACTCTCTCCCATAAGAGAGCAGGAATCCAAAGAACGAGAAAGTAATGAATCCGTGAGTTCCTCATAAGATATGGTTCCACGAAGAGGGCGGTCTAGACGATCGCCAACTCCTCCCAAGAGGAAGCGATCAACCTACAATCCTTCTCCTCGTCACTCTAAAATGGAAGATAGGAAACAAAGGAAGAAAAGGGTAAGAAAGAGGTCACCATCTTCTCCCTCTTCTTCACCTTCCTCCTCTTTCGATGAAAGCAATACCTATTTTCCTAGAGAATACAAGAGGGGAGGACATCGCAAGTCTTACCTTGCATGGTGAAGGTCCCAAAAGCTCAAGAAGTGCAAAGAGGGAGTAAAGAGTATCTCTTTTCTCACCTTAATGGCACCTTTGGTGCTACCAACAAAGTATTGGCCTTCACCCAACAATTTGATGCGGCCTTTAGAGATGAGAGCTTTATAGAGTCCTCCAAGCTATGCCATGTAGCTATGTACTTCTAAAAATACGCTCGTCAATGGTGGGCTAGTCTTCGTGGCAATGGCAAAGCCCCAAAGACATGGAAAACTCTATGAGTTTCCATCACAAAGAAATTCCTTGCAAGCAATGCAAAGGACAAATTGCTTACCAAATGGAAGAGTTTGAAGCTTCTCCCCCATGAGTCTATCCACAAATATGTGGACAAGTTCTGGGATTTACATCTTAAGGCTACTTTTTTTCAAAAGATAGACTTCACCAAGAAAAAGCAATTTTTTTTTGTGGGATTACATGAAGATATGGCCGAGTATGTCAACTCTCAATGGCCTAGTTCTATCACCGAAGTAATCCACCACACTATGGTTGCTTCGCCATCAATTTCCAACAAGGGGCTAGACAGAATGTCCAACCCATGGAAATAAAAAACAAAAGTGATGCAAAGGGGAAAACCAATCTTCCCAAGGCAACTCTATCAACAACAAGAAAGTTAAGGAGAAAGGAGTTTACAAAGGCAAGTATCAACTTTCTCCCGAGGAGCTAGAGCAAAGATAACCGGTGCTTCAAGTGCGGGGAGCAAGGAAATGCCTATCGTGCTTGCCCCCAAAGAAATGGGTGCAATGAGCCACCTAGAGCCTCTATGGTTGAATCTCCAAAAGAGGATGCTCATTGGCAAGGATTTCTCCTTTCCTATGCTTGGGAAAAGATGTAAGAGCGTGATCCGTTTATTTTGTTTGACCCTGGTTCAACTCACAAATTCATATCCACGGAGTTGACCACCAAGCTAGGCATACAAGCCCACGAGATGGGCGATGCATTGAAAGCCGATGGAGCTATCAAGGGACAAGAAGTCTCTGTTACTCTCTTAATTGGAAAATTGAGGCTTCATGTGCAAAGATATGTGGACAAAGAGGATTTCTTCATCTCCCCTCTCAAACATGAGGATGTTATCATTTTGGGGCAACACGGTTTAACCGCATGGCTTCCAACATGAAGTTCCCTGAAAGGAGAATCTACTTCACCTACATGAAAAAGAGCACATACATAGATGCTAATGAGTCGGGGAACACCATATCCCTAGTAAATATGCTTGCTTTTGATAAGTCAATGAAAATCTTTATTTTTGCGTATATGATTTTTGTTAGAGAATCTATAAATGATTTTGATGTTTTCACAAGTAGCAATAAAGGGAATAAAGAGGAATTAGAGTTGTCTAATTTCCTAAATGGATTTGAAGATGTTTTCATTGATGAAATCTCTAGTAACAAAATGAGGGATGATGACCATGCAATTGAGCTCCTACCAGGAAGCTCACAACATAACGAGCCTCCTTATCGAGTTTCCCAAGCTCAACAAGAGGAGATCATGAGGCAAGTGCATGAATTGGTGAAGAAAGGGATGGTGAGGTCTAGATCCTCTCCATTCTGTTCACCAATACTTTTAGTGCAAAAGAAAGATGACACATATCACATGTGTGTCTACTATAGAGCACTAAATAAGATCACTATCAAAAATAGATTTCATGTGCCATGGGCCACTCAAATTGTCTTGAGGAGTACAAGCAAAAGAAAGATGACACATATCACATGTGTGTCTACTCAAATTGTCTTGAGGAGTACAAGCAACACTTTCAGGTAATCTTTCAAGTTGTGAGAGAGAATAAGCTTTTCATTAATCAAAAGAAAAATGAATTTTTTCTAGAAGAGATTCAATATTTAGGTCACATTATCTCTAAAGATGGCACTCGTATGGATCCAACAAAGCTAGAGGTAATAAAAGGATGGCCTAATCCAAGGAATCTAGGGGAGCTACAAAGCTTTATAGGTATGTGTGCATACTATAGATGCTTCATAGAAAAGTTCTTGCTAATAGCAGGCCCATTACACAACTAAACAAAAAAGAACGTTAAGTATTCATGGACTGTAAAAGTGCAAGAAGCTTTTGAGAAGCTTAAGAAGACGCTTATCTCTCAACTTGTGCTCACACTACTAGATCTCTCAAATCCATTTGAGGTCCAATGTGATGCTTGTGGTGATTGCCTTGGAGCTATTTTGCTTCAAGAAGGGAATGCCATAGCATATGAGAGTCAAAGGATCAACTCCGATAAGCGAGTATTGGGCAAATACAAACAAATGAGGTGGGAAAATCTTCTTTCACAATTTAAATTTCATATTGCTCACATTGCTAACAAGCACGATCAAGTGGCTGATGCACTTTCATGATGGCCAAGGGTAAATGTGGTGTCTATAGAAACTCACAATAATCTATCTTTTATGATAGATGAGGATGCTACTGAAGAATTTAAGTACGTAATTACAACTTTTGCATTAGGGAAGAAAAAAGAACCATTCACCTTGAAGGATGGTTTTCTTCCAAATGGCAGTAGGCTATGTTCTACCCACCCATACAATAAGAAAGTCATGTATGAATCCCATGCTTCTCATTATGCGGGGCAGAGACGATTCCATAATCTACTCTTCAAGGAGTAGAAATGTATTTTTGTTGGTCTACCATGAAAAGCAAACTAACAAGAGTATGTTTCAAGATGTGTGGTATGCCAAAAGTCAAAATTTTGACTGAGGAAAGAAACTTGGATTGTTTCAGTCGGACAGGCTTAACAAGAAAACACACTCTATGCCTGTCAAGAAGACTATTAAAGCACATCAAATGGCAACCCTCTCCAGATCTCAAATTTTCAAGTATCATGGCTTGCCAATGTCCATAGTGTCGGACATACATCCTATAATAACCAGTAATTTTTGGAAGGGTCCCTTGAAGAATCTAGGATGTAGATCAACGGTCTCAATGCGAGAAGTATCTACCTCTTTTAGAGTATGCGTACAATGACATTGTACATACTTCTATGGGGAAACCAACTTTTGAGGTTAAAGAGGGAAGATCCAAAGTCCCTTACTACTTAAAGTACATGGGAAGATCTATAGCCGAGAATCACAAGAATGTTTTCCAAAGATTAAAGAGGTTATATCCATCTCACAACAAAGGAAAAAAGGGTTTCTGCTAATAAACACAAAAGAGCCTTAGCCTTTAAGGAAAATGATTGGTCTTGCTAAAGTTTCTCATCAAGGCTTTTTTAAGGCATACTACGGGTAAGATCCTACCGGTCACCAAGAGTATTATGCTAAACTAGCAAAAAGATACTATGGTCCTTTTTAAATTCTTAAGCCAATCAGTGAGGTGAGTTATCAATTAAAGTTTCCCAACCATTGGATCATGCACAATGTTTTCAATGAGAGCATACGTAAGCCTTACAAAGGAGTGCCACAAAAAGAAGCAATAGTTAATTTGCAGACCCTCCAAAAATCAAAGATCAAGAAGTACTTTAATCTGAGTCCATCCTACAACATGAAGACAAGGTATTAAGAAACAATAAGATTATCCGATGATATCTTATTGATTTTATGGATTATCCCTTTAAAGATGCTAGATGGATGCAAGGAACCTAGCTTAAGGATATTATGAACCTTGTCAATACTTACAATGCTACACTAGAGTAAGCAAATGAAAATGCATTTTAAATGAAAATGTTTTTGCCTTACAAGACTAGTTCTCTTTTTATTGTGCACAAATTTAAATAGTATGCATGCTTATGATCATGTTTGTGGTGACAACATCTCCCAAACACCAAGTAGAACTTGTCACTCTACTTTGGAAGTATAATATGGACTAAAGAGCAGACATGCTTGCGGCAGTTAAGTCTCTCAAGCACAAAATGGATTAGTCATCCATTCTGGAATAATATTGTAGGGTGAAAAGGGATCCTCTACCCACTAAGAAACATGGAATTTTGACTAGACTTTATCTTCTCTACCTCATAGTCGAGGACGACTATGATTTTGAGAGAGAGGTAATGTCATAAAATCTAATATCTAGCTAACCCAAATGATTTATTCTTATTAAATTGATAATTTAATCTTAGAGAATAAATGAGAACAAGAGTTAGAATAGAGACATGTGCTTCTAGGTCTATCTCAACAGGGGACCAAAAGGAGAGATGGTTGCATCTCAATAGGGGTCCAAAAGGAGAATGTCTACCAAAGAGCAATGTGTAATAAGTGCAAGGAGAATGTCTACAAAAGAGCAATGTGTAATAAGTGCTTCTAGATTTATCTTAATAGGGGACCAAGAGAAGAGATGGTTACATCTCAATAGGGGTCCAAAAGGAGATTATCTACCAAAGAGCAATGTGTAATAAGTGCTTCTAGACTTATCTCAGCAGAGGACCAAGAGGAGAGATGGTTACATCTCAATAGGGGTCCAAAAGGAGATAGTCTATCAAAGAGCAATGTGCATCTAATGGAGCTTAAAAGACATCAGGGTTAAGTTCATTAAAAACCTCCCATGGTTAGTGTTAAAATTCCTTTGACCTTAGGCAAGCTAGGACTGAGCTTGAGGTGGGAACCCGACCCAAGCTTGAGGTGCTTGTCATGACTGGTGACTAAGGTGCTTGAGGTGCTTGTCATGCTTGATGAGTAAGGTGCTTGAGGTGCTTGTCGTGCTTGCTTTCTAAGGTGCTTGAGGTGCTTGTCGTGCTTGGTGACTAAGGTGCTTGAGGTTCTTGTCATGCTTGAGAAGCTTCCCATGCATGGGGGGGGTAAGGTTCTTGAGTCAAAAAGAGACTCTACAAAGGAGGGGAGACCCAAAGTTAGGGGAATCTTTGACTTAGCCTCCCACTCACCCAAAGGGAACCCCCTTTCTCAAGGGGCACATGGACACATGTCAAGCTCTCCCTATGCTTAGCCACATGGGGTGCTTGAATCCTATTGGCTAGGCTAACGAGGGGTCCAATGAGATTCTAGTTCGATTCAACAAATATCTAGATATTTTCAAGTTGTCTCTCTCAAAGAGGTAAGGAAGAAACTTGTCCTAATGCTACCCATGTTGCTTGAAATGCATTATGCATGTGATTGGATAGGTTTAGAGGGGTCATTAATTTCACCCTCTATGTTCTCAAAGTAGTCTCATAAAAATGCTCACTCTAATTATCTTAATTCCGCTATTCTAGAAGTTCATAGGCCATTTTCATTACATTGGCATCAGAGCTATTGGTTTTGCTTTTCTTGCTTAAGAAGAGAGGACCTTAAGTTGTCCATGAAAGGTTGTGCTTGGTTATTGTAATAAGGTAAGTTTGGTTGCAAAGGACTTAGTTCGAGGTACACCATTGGGAACTATAGTCTTAATAACGGAGTCTCTTGTGGTGTTAACCATTATTGAAGTACTAGCAAGCTCAACAAGAACTATAATCAACCGAGAAATGATAGACCCTCTCCACTAGTGTTTGCAATCAACAGTGTCTAATCCACGGGTGTGGCTGCTTGAGAACTAATTTTCAAAGGTAAAGAAGAGTAGCAACTAAGGTTTTTGAGGGTATCAAAGCACAAAGAAATTAAGTTTAATTAGCATGACTGACAATAACCAAGAGAGTAGAATGAATATTGACAACTTTGATTTTGCACATAAAGGTGCTAATGATGATGCCCCATGTTTGTTAATTATCTTGTTACAAGGTTGCAACAAGCTATGGGCAACCCTGCTTTGCAAGACAAAATTTACAAGCTATGGGCAACCCTACTTTGTTTGCCTTGCGCATGTGGGACATGCCTATGCCACATGGCATTGTGATAATGAGCCAAGCTGTCCAAGCTCTTAAAAAAAACTCAAAACCCCCCCTTTGAGAACTAAATTTTTCCCCTCCTTCAAAGGTTTGCTTTATCGTGATCTAAGATCAGATTCCCAAGCCGCTGAATCCGACCAAAACTTCACCATACTGATTTCAATCGATGCAAACCCCACCCCTATTTGATCTCCTTGGGGCCGCAAATTGAGGCCATCAAAAAAAATAAATCATCTAGTACTTTTCCTCGGGCAATTGCCCCCAAATTTGTCCAGCTGTAACTTGGTGCTCGAGAACTGGAATGGAGAGGTGTCACTTGATAATGACTTTACACATTGAATACTACCCTTTTGAACCTGGTGAAGCCCTAAATGATGCCAAATGGCCCAATTCCCCATGCAGTTGGGTGGAGACATAACTGACCCCCATCTTCTGATGGCCATAACTTGCCCTCTGGAGCTCCAATTAGCAATACAAAAAGAGTGGCATGGTCCACAACTCAAGCACTACGACTCTATCTGCTGACATCTACTCTGGCCACCTATCCCTAGCTGCCCTGTCTTTCCCAGATATGCTGGCCCTGCTAACTTTGAACTCGCATAACTTTCACACCAAGGCTCTGTTTGACGAGCCGTTTGGACTAGCTTGCATAGAATCTCAAACACCACACCCTAGGTCATTATCTCATCACTTTGGGCATCTTGAATTGTCATCCCAATTGGACCATTTTGGAGTCTTCTTTGGCCCAAAAAGCTGCATTAGGCATACATTTCCACTTGCATCTGCGTGCCCAGTTCTTTCACATTGGCTTCAACACCTTGTCTTGTGCTTGCTAGCACCTAGAGCTTGGCATAGAGCACTTCCATGCACATACCAACTTTGGCTACACCAACGTGGTTTCATTTATACATCCCTTAAAAAATCATCGAAACAAGTCTTTGTCAAACAATGTATAATGAAAACAATTCTATCTTTAAAACAATGAAATGTCTACTGTAATGAGTTCGTATTTACCCATAGACCTTCTTTGTCTAATCAACAAAGACTTTTGGAAGATCTTTTTATTCGTTAAATCTTTTTGTGTTGCTAATTGATGGGGGCACTCGCTCACCATGAGATACAAGAGTTGCTAACCACAATTTATTCTTTGCTAATTGTGGGATCCTTGTGCTAACTATGAGTTCCATTCGGCAAGAAGATGCCTTATTAGTAACTTTCTTCTCAAAGGATAAATTTCAATGGTGATCAAATAGGTTTTCCTTAGTCCAAACAATATTTTCACCATACAAGCTTTTTAACTTAATTTAGAAAACACGTGCTTGTCTCTTATGTTGATAATCACATTCTTGGTCATTTTTAGAACATCCTAGACTTTTCATGCTAAGATAAAATGTATGAACAATACAAAAATTGACAATTGGACTTACCAAGACAAGTGTACATGCAACGACAAACTATGATTGAGGATGGTCATCAACAACTTCATCTGTCAATGTTGCAGGTTGATGGTTTGATGGAGCTTTAGGCATGGAATTGAAACTTTGCATTTTCTTCCTTGGTAGGGCCATCTCTCATGCAATACACAAAAAGGCAAAAGGGTGTAATACTAAAATCAATCAAAACTACTTAGATGTTAGTTACAAGAAAGAGGTATACAAGTAAATAGTTTCAAGAATATAAGAGGATATAACTTGAGTCCAAGGTTTATGAATCTATTTACTTAAGAACACATCCTACCACATACATAACCATAATTAGGGAGGAATAATAATATTGTAAACAAAATCACAAAAGAATAGGATTCTATTCCCTAATTACTAGTACATGCATCCATAACATATCCACCTACATGCATATTTAATTAGTTCTATGCATTCCTTCATTTGCTTATTCTATACATGATTTAGCTTTGGTAGACAAAAATTCAAGTTTAACCCCATATTATTTTGTAGATATAGAAAACAAAGAGGTTTAACTCAATGGTTACTTACCTTGCAATTAAGCGCTCTCTAGCCAAAACAATACTAGGATGGGTGACCTCTCAAAAGTTTTGAATTTTAAAAAATGGTTGCCCCTTGCGTCGTGTAGCCATAGAAGCCTCTGTAGCCTTATTACAAAGTATACCAAGGAATATGCCTTAGCTGCCACCCTAGAGAGAGTTGAGAAAAGGGAAGGTGATGGCGTCGGTAGTGTTAAGATGGTGTGCTCTCGTTGTCACACAAATTTTTGTTGCAAAGTTCTCATGCTGTTCTTCGTGCTCGATCTCTATCCCTTTATGTAGGCCTCTGAGTACGTTATTTTTTACACATAATTTTTGGATATGTGCTATCTTTTATGTCACTATTTTTTACACAACTAGGTCTGGCTGTCCTTTGCTTTTGGCTATGAGTTCATATCAGCCTATCATTTTGGAGTTCTTTCTTTCAATTATCCAAGGGCAATAAAATATTCAATACCCACTTTCCTAAAAGTAGGGGCTTTCACAACCTTTCTTTTCTTCTTATAATTCAAAGCATAAACTTAATATTATTCCTACAAATGATGTCTAATTTCAAAACCTATATTTTTTAATACAAAGCCCTAATCAAATTTATGCTTGAGATAAGGCTCTTAAACTTATCAATAAAAATCTTGAGTGATTACAAAATTATTGAAAAATATCAGGCACATTACATCATTTACCTATCTACCACTATCCTCAGATGATCACATATGTCTACTTGTCCATCGTGATGTTTCACCTTGTTTCTTATGAAATCATTATATAGGCTTTCTATTGGTAGTTCAATTTCCACTCAAATTTGTAAAATGAACAAACTTCCTTAACGTTTTTGGATTTCTAAAACAAGCCTTAGTGAAGAAGGGAGTTAGGCACATAATAAATTTTTGCATGTGAAGCATTAAATGATTGAAATAGTTTTTGTTATTCTAGTCTGTAAATGGGTCTTTTTGTTTAAGACCTAAGACATTTGTATGAGTTCTTTTCAATCTTTATAGACGGGCCATATTGTTGCTTATTATTTCTATGGCCTAAATTAAAGTCTAAAATTCTAATATTGTTCCAAGAGATTATTATACTATTGACTGACAAAAAAAGTCATTGATTAGACTTACAGTCCTTGGGAAAAGTAACGTTTGTCCCCTCTCCTCCCCCCCTCCCCCCACCATCGCACCCATCCTCCACCTTGTCAAGTTTGATGATTCTTATGATTTATTTCTTTTGAGATTTTGATGTACACTTTAGATTGGTACCTCTATTTCCACTTAATTTATAGAAACAATAGACTTCCCTAACCTTTTTGGACTACATAAGGAGTCCTTAGTAAAGTTTTGGATTTTTGGTGCATGTCTAGACCATTGGATAAAGCTTGCAGACTAGTGCCACATGGCAGTAAACTTTCTTTTCTAATATCTCTTCTAGGTCTTTGTGAGAGGTGTTGACATTTGTACGTGTACCTCTTATTTTAAAGATGGCCATTGAATATTGGTATAGTCATTAACTTTTTAGTTTTTGGAATATATTGTAATCTAAATAAGTCACTGTTACACTTGTTTCCAAAAAGTGTTATGACAATTTTGTTTAAAAATGAGAGTGTCATTTTTTTATTTTCCCTCTCACGAAGAACCCTCTTATTATTATATTTCTCTCAATAGGTGTATGTAGGCCATAATGAACTTTCACCTTGTTTGATTATGTGCCCTTGATTGATTTGATGGGGCGAAAGACCGTTCAAACCCCATTGAAACTTTTCAAAAGCTTGAGGATGTATTGCTTAAATGTTTCTAAAACACACAAATTCTTTATAGAACTAAAATATTTTTTGTTGTATGCTTTTTCTCAATTGTTGATAAAAATACATCTTTTGTAAACAAGACACTACAACTAGCAAATTCTATTCCACATTAGAAGGCCTTGTGAAACTTTTAGTTGTTTCGTTTAGAAGTATGGCCCTTTATCTCTTTTGAGTCCATGGACTCGATTGAATTTGATGAAGGGAAATACCATTCAAACTCCATTGAAACTTTTTCAAAGCTTGAGGATGCATTATTTTAATACTACAAAGAACTAGAAGAATTCTTATTGTATCCTTTTCTTCATTGTTTGAAATGTTTTTCTCTTTTGTCGATAAAACTTTGCAGCTCATGAATTGTACCTTCATAGGGGTCAGTATACAATAAGCCTATATATCGTGTGCGTTCAAAGATTATCGATAAAATCCTTTAGCTATGAACTTTTCATCAATAGAAGAGACTCTTTTTCTATTCAATCTATATTTTTCAACATCTTTTTATATGTGAAAATGCAAAAAGAAGAATAAAATAATCTCTACTCTTGAACCCATGTGATAGGTATTTTTTTATTGTAGTAACCTTCCAAAAATTGTACCCCATATTAGAAGGCCTTGTGAAACTTTTTGTTGTTTGTTTAAGCATTTCAAGATAAGGGTCTGCCACATGGAAGCTAGTTCTTACCATCTATAACTTGAGAGCTTTCTCAAGCTTTTAAATCATACCACCCTATCTCTTGACCTATTTCTAAAAGAGACGGTCCACTCCTCTATATGTGTGATGATATAGTCAAGTCACCTCTGCACCACTTGATACTCCTTGTTTACTCTCTTTCTTCTTAGAAAGGAAACTTCATCCATTCACCTTATACTCCTTAAGTCCCTCTTTGTTTTCTCTTCTATCAAGTAATGATAGGTAAAGATGTATAGAAGAATTGGTTCTTTCTTCATTCATTATTTGTGGCAGGACTATTTTTTCAAGTTCTTAAAGTCAGAAGAATGCAATAGGTTAGATCTTTTGTTCAATATGGTTTAAAAGATTGTTGAATAGTTTATGAGATAGAGAGTATTAGTCATACACAAAGAAGTTTAAGATATCGAGGGAGAAAATATATTCTCTTTACGATATATTAAAGATGTATTTATAATAATTATTTAATAAATAGTTTTTTGGTTCTAATCTGTAAAGTAAACACGTAGTCAAAATTATTGTTTTCATCTATATCAATGTTTTATTATCATGTGTTTTAACTTAAAATACATGGAGAAGCTTAAAATAAATTAAAAAAGCCATAGAGACCCAAAAATAGGGGTTTTATGAGTCGCAACCTAAAAGTTACGTTTTTAGTCAAAAGAAGAGGTTTTTCGTAATTCTATTTGCGTTGCCTTGTAGACCAGACATGTTCCCAATGTTTTGAGTACCTGGATACCTATATTTTGAGTTTGTATGCTAAAGTTATGATAGAAACAAATTGCCAACAGCAACAAGATAGCTTACAAGCAGGAATAAGTTAACTTACAAACAAATATACATAGGTAATATCTCTTTTGTTTCATCTAATCAAGAAGTGATTGCACTCTTTTATGATGGTACAAAATGATGTTTTGAATTTGATTGTCATGTTGAATTGGTTGCACGAGTATGTTCTTTTGGCTATTTTGTAGATGGTGCAGAAACCAATATGTGAAATAGGATCTGTGCAAGGTGTCATGATATTGGATTGTGATCGTGTTGCGATTCCGATTATGATCGTTGTTGCCATCGAGAGATTGAGAGTGTGATTGTGATTGAGAGTGAGAGTGAGAGTGTGATTGAGATTGAGATTGAGATTGTGCACAAGATTGAGATTGAGATAGCTCAGGGGTGGTCGGAGGTTATGAAACGAGCTATGCTCCTATTGTAATGATTACCTTACATACATACAAATTATTTATTTCATCTATTTATTCTACATACTCTGTATTTTTCATCACCAATCTATTCCGCTCTCCCCTGTCGCATCATATTATTGAAGGCTTTAATTATCATGTGAGGATCTAAAATGTCATGGTTATGATTGGCTTGCCTTGAAAATAGCCCAAAAGAGAGACAAAATGTTACCAACTTTTACTTGTAAATGCAAGGCGTTTAACATTGAGGAGCGAGTTATACCTGTGTTCTAATCAGCTTAATTTATTACCTTTTTCCACTACAACAACCCATTGCCTGAGACCATGAGTGCACACACACACACACACACACACACACACACACACACACACACACACACACACACACACACACACACACACACACACACACACACACAGAGAGAGAGAGAGAGAGAGAGAGAGAGAGACAGAGAGAGATGTTTTAACATTGTAGAAACCATTGTAAGAGACATCAAAGATTTATTTGAAGTGTCTTGTTATTCAAGAGGAAACTGGGAGAATGAATTACAATATAGATGAGAGAAAGACCCACTTACCTTAAATATGTCTTAATAGGTGCATTGCAATTATTGCGGTTGTATATGAGTTAACTCTCTTTATTCCTATAGTTGAATCCTCCTCTAGAGCACCTCCTTTGAAGACATTTACACGTACCATATTTTTGGAATATTTTACCTTTACTAGTATGTGACCCATGCATTGCTGCGGCCAAGAAAATTGGATCTCTCTCTCTCTCTCTCTCTCTCTCTCACACACACACACACACACACACACACACACACATCTACATGGGCAGAAGATAATGTCCCATTCTCTCATACTTACTGACTTGCCGCACTATTCTGTGCGGACTTGGCATTTACCTAGCTTGCTCTGTGTCACAGTATCCATAACACACATGGAGAGTATCATAATGTCCTACGGCAAGGTCTTGGTTTGATCACTAGCAATTACTCGAAAGAGATTCTCTTTCATTAATAGGGTTAGCTAAGTCCCCCCACTGACTGACTCAAAGTTACATAAATGCCCTCACACATAAGCATGCATCCCAATTGGCTTACATAGGCTACTATTTTTTGGCTATAACTAATATGG
Source organism: Adiantum capillus-veneris (assembly GCF_014529385.1). NCBI lineage: Eukaryota > Viridiplantae > Streptophyta > Polypodiopsida > Polypodiales > Pteridaceae > Adiantum > Adiantum capillus-veneris. Next base: position 112,423,606 of record NC_140932.1, on the reverse strand, counting down.
CCATCTGCCCATGAAGCCATCTTCAAGTTGGGACTTTCTACACCTACCCACAAACTTTATGTATGTTCACGCTGTAGCTTCTCTGCTCACCCTCCATACCTTGGCTTGTCTAGCTCTCCCTCGTAAGCAAACACATGCACGCGCTTGAAGTTCTCACCCATCCGCAGGTGTAGATTCGTGGTAGTTTCCCTTTGCATTAGAAAATTTCGGAGGTCATTTGGAGGGTCTTGTAAGAAATTGTATTTCTCTCTCTAGAAACTTTTTTTAAAATGCACTTGCACCTTGTGAGTACGTCCAAAAGGACAACCAGACACTCTAAAAGTAGATTTATATTCCCAATCGTCCTTGAAAACGGTCACTTTTTTATTTAATGTGAGTGTCTTTTTCAGGAGGCAGGTGCGGCGCATTCAATGCAGCTTACGTCATCACTGGAACTTGAAAAGTCACAAACTATCAAATAGTGATAGATTTTGAGGCTTTTGACACCACCAATGCGTACGAAATGCCAAAATAGCCTAAAAACGAATGTCTACTTGTCTCGTTCTGACATCCGGAGAGGCAAAAAATATCAAAAAACCCCCAAAAATGGGTTTTTTTTCTTATGGCGTGCAAGGAGACATTCTAAAATTCTAGAATGCCCCCCTGTGTGTCGTTAACACAAAGCTTCTTTTAGTAGTTTTTGGACACTTATCTTTCAAGAAAGCCCCTTTTTAGAGGTTTTTTGACATTTTCCTCTCAAAAAGCTCCCTAAAAAGAGGAAAAAGGGGCTTTTTACTAACGGCGCGCGAGGAGGCATTTCAAAATTTTGAAATGCCCCCTCGCGCGCCGTTAGTAAAATGTTCTTTTAGGGGTTTTTGACATTTTTTGCCTCTTTGGATGTCGGAGCGAGGCAATTAGACATTCATTTCTAGGATAGTTGGGTATTCCAGACACATTGACAGTATCAAAAGTTTCAAAATCTTCCATCACTTGATAGTTTTGTGACTTTTTGAGTTCCAGTGATGATGTAAGCCGTATTAAATGAACCGCATCTACCTTCTGAAAAAGGTGCTCGCATTAAATGAAAGAGAGTGATCGTCTTCAAGGACCACTAGATTATTAAATGAGGAGAGGGACATCTTTTATATTTTTGTTAATATCAATCTATTTTTCTATGTAACGTACGCTCTTCTCTCATTGGAGGAGCTTATTTTCCTCTCTTTCAAAAGGCCCTCCAAAAGACCTCCGAAATCTCCTAATGGGCATGCTCCCATCTGCTCATATTCATTTGTAATTTGCTCGCATGCACAGACACACACACACACACACACACACACACACACACACACACACACACACACACACACACACACACACAGTCGTACCCGCCATACAACACCTTCCTGCATACCTTCCACACACTGGCATGGTCGCATGATTGGGACATGAAAACATAATATGGATGATCATAATGTAGTCAACAATGGTAGGCATGGGTGCTTAAATGGCCCCTCTATGGACCTCAATGTCTCTCCCTATCGTCTTTTTGTGAACCTTATCAATAGCGGGTTTTATCCCTGGCTACGCGCATGCTCATCCTTTTAATAGCACCATGTGATCTGTAATAGTGCTGCATTTTTTGCATTTGGTTCTCTGGATTGCTTGGTGCTCGCCACACCTTATCGTGCTAGCCAGTGAGGCGGTCCGGGGCGGGCAACAAGAAGAGTGGCCTCCAGACACCCTTCAAGGCTCCCGTGCTGCTCAATGGGGCTGGGGCACAACACAACACAAACCAAAACAACAAACCCATCGCCAAATCCCGACTACACAAGGGGCACCACCTAGTTTAAGAGCGAACTAGGACGCAAAAGAGGAGAATCGTTAGAGCAACCCACAAACAAGCAAGGAATTACACTAACCCTAACACCAATGGAATACTCTCACACACTAAAACACGAGAGAGAGAGATAGAGAGAGAGATAGAGATAGTGCTCGGGCTACTTTGAAACGTATCGGCGATGATCAAGCAAACACAACTATATATTTAAGAAAGAGAGAGAAAGGGGGAGGGGGTGCTTGTTGCATTAATACCTTCTTACAAATCTGTCATGACAAATCAAAGTGAGATTAGTACTTGTTCAACATAGCTTGCGTAAATTTCACCACAACACATCACTAGAAAAGCCACCCCAATCACTGTCTTAAGGCCAGGGAAGTCCTCTCCACCCTGTCGACCTCTTACAGTATGTGGGATTTATGGCTAGATTGATGACAACACCAGAGACAAGCTATCAAGAACTTAAAAAAAAAACAAGACACTTACGCATCATTGTTGTCCATTACTTCACGTTGGAAGGGAGACAAAATATCCAAGATTAGTCCAAATCCACCCTCCTTGATTCAACGAATGTTGGGCTTACACTAGTAGGAGAAATGATAGATTTCCTACTCTCAATTGAATGATCACTCTCTCTCTTACAATGGCATAGATTTCCCTTGCTAATCCCCTATTACAACACATGCACATGCATAAGACAATGAGCTTCCACTCAAGAACTCCTTCTAGAGAGGTTGAGCTTGGCTTCTCAAGCTATAGCATAGTGCTCTTGCTTATGGCTTCCCCCCTTTTATGCTAGCTACACCCTCCTTTTATAGCAATTTTGAAGGCTAGGGTTACTCCTCTAACCATGGTTGGGTTAGATTTTCAGCAATTTATCTAATTTCTTTTGCTTGGAATTATCAAGAAGTTGGTGGGGAAAGAGAGAGGAGAGAAATGGAGGTGATAGGACTTTTCATAGTGGGTTAGTGTTAGTAGAGTTAGTATTAATTTACAAATGGAATTGAATATTTACAATGGGAGTATCCATGTAGGATACAAATAAGGAAGAAAAACTCTTAAGAGGTAAGAAAAGGTGGATTTCTTACAAGGTTGATGCTCCAAGTGTCTTGAGTAGGGCCAATTTTGACGCTTGTTGACGGTCCACTAGCTTTGACGGTACATTTTTTCTCCACTCTTGACCTTCCTTGAGAGACAAGGTAATTGAAGCTAAGTAATCAACCACCATGATGCTGTCTTTTAAGAGAAGAGGCTGAATTTTGTGGTTTTTTGATAGATATGGGTAATTTGGAGGAGGAAAAATGAGACTAGGTGGTCAATTTTGGAATGGAATTGTGTGTGGGAGGTATGAGTTCACCATGGTTTCTCTTATTCTTCAAGGTTGAGGAGAAGGTGAGTAGTGTGCAGAGAGGAGTGGTGAGAGAGATGGGGATGATGAGTGGAGAAGTGTGTGTGAAAGAGGAAAATGATAAAGTGGAAGAGAGAGTGTGGCTGCATAGCATGGGAAAACTGGGGTCCACTAAAAACATCATAGCTCACAGCTGGTAGCTCCAAAAATCATGAAAAAATTTGGGGTGATTATTCAGAGCGTGGGCTACATTTTCTCTTCTGACCACCGCTCCAAATTCGGAGTGGAGATAGGTGCCAAAATTCTCACCAAAAAGCCTGTTTTTTATGCCTGCAAAAGTCTTTTAGTGGTCCCCTCCTTTGTTGAATTTGTACAATGCATCCAAGAGTGAGCCCCTCCTTTATCATATTATAATACAAAGCATTCAAGTTGCCCTTGACCCATGCATGGAGGAGGATTATTGGTGAAATAAGAAATATATACATGGTGGGACTAGTGTATGGACTATTCATGGACTTTAGCTCAATGAGCACATGGTGTTAGAATAATGAGTAAAAATAATAATAAAAATATGGAGGAGTTATGGATATGGAAAGATATTAGAATCATATGATATGGTCCGTCCTTGAATTATTTTGGGTGAAAGAGAAAAATGTATGCAAGTAAATAATATAATAAAAGTAACCAATGAGTAGAAATCAATTTTTTGTTTTCACGAGGGTGAGGGTGAAAATGTGGGAGTGATTTGTATAAAGGAAAAATATGAGGTTAGAGTATGTACATATTGGCAAAAAAATAAAATTATGGTGTAAGAGGATGAAAGAAGGTGTACATAGGTTTAATAAAACACACACCTAAGTAGAAATATTTAAATAAAATACCAAAATAATTATAAAAAATCCCTATATTTAGGCCATATATACAATGAAATATTTACACACAAAGAGGCCATAATATACTTTTATTTTTTTATTTTTTTATTTTTTTTGGCTCACCTAGCCCAGTGACTAGCTAGCTGAGGGTTTTTAAGAAGATAAGGGAAAAGTCCCGTGACTCACGCACGCCTATGTACAATGAAATGGTAGGGATAGCCACAGTGTTTGGGTGATTTTGGTAGGGTGAGGTAACTCACTGTGGCAATTACAGATAGCCAAAAAAACGGCTATCACCAGCCTTGTGTACACTTGCTCAATCCTTTGATCGGAGTTGACATGCAATATCGTACATATGGCCCCTAGCAGAGCTTGCTCCTGGATTGTCAAAATCTCTTTTCATCAGAGATCGTTCATCCCTTTGCTTCGCTGTGCATCAAGGTACGTTATGTAAACACCTCGCTAAGTGTTTTCACACACACATACACACACACACACATTCTTTCACACATCTGCAAATATACTCACTTACTGCTCAGCCTCTTCTCTCTGAAATTTTCATTTATGCATGCAACAACACAGGAATGTTAGTTCTTGGATGATACACTCAAGCAGAATTGGTTTTGGATTCTGAACATAATCCTTACAATTTAGTGGTAGACAAAATCACTATTGTGACTTTGGAGTCCAATTTCAGCTTCCTACATTCAGGTAGGTGCTTATGCACCTACTGAGTACATAGTTTTATAAAAGTGATGACTTTAAATTAGACTCTGGTATTGAAGAATTAAAAACTTACAGTGAATCTTGATGTATTCTTAATATTGGTTCTAAATCCTTTTGAAGTTTTTTTGAGGTTCTAAATCTAAAATACACACACACATACACATTTTAGCAAATACATAATCTGGTATGGAGTAAGTAAACTTTATTATTATGCGTCAAAATCTTTTTTATCATTTGGTTTGCTCACTTTAAGACTTGCAGGAAGAAGTCTGCAAAAATTGACTTGATCTAGTTGTAAGGGGTTTTGGAAATGATTGTCACTACTGTTTTTGACAGTAATCTCATGCGAGGATATCATGGATGATGGATGGGACTGATTTTTTGAAAATATTGAATAGGTACGAAGGAAATGCTATCAAAATTCCTACACAAATTGAAACGACATACATAATGTTATTGCAAAAAATTGAACATATTGTAGGTTTTGGAAGAGTGATGACATTGAATGGTTTTTTAAACATAATGAGAAATTACCATGGAATGGCTGCCAAAATTTCTACACATTGATTTTCATACATATACTAATATACATATGGATGTTAGCCATCTCATAGATGAAAGTTGGTATCTTGTAATTAGGGAAACCGAGTCCATTACGCTTGACTTGAGGATAAGGTAGCTTCGGTTAAGTGCTA